>NW_006399751.1:22499483-22500399 GCF_000299155.1 Elephantulus edwardii | reverse complement strand
GTGTACAATCTCAATCTCTTCACCATCCATCCTGATGCTGCCGATTGGTCCAGTGGTGAGAATCTTTGTCTTCTTGACATTGAGCCTGGGGCTATATCTGAGTCCTGAGGGCTAACAAGTATGTATTTTTGGCTCTAAAGTATGTATTTCCTTTAGAGGTAAGTAGAATGTCTTACATTAAGTTCACAAATGTTCTTGTGCTAAGTCTCTACTAAGCACCCACTTTCAATCTTCCCCTCACTGGACCTCAAGAACAATGTTTATTTGTACTTTCACTGTATAGAGTGTTACTGTTTGTAACTTCACAAGGGAAGCCATACTATTATATGGTAATGAAGGTGTGAGGATTCAATAATGCCTGTGAAGCTCTAAGCTGACAAATGGGCGTGTCTAAGTATTTTGAATTTGGGTGTTAACTGCTGCCACAAATGTTCTTTAGCTCTTTACAATGTCAAGGATTATCAATCAAAATAATAGCTTTTTTAAAAAAATTTTTTTAATGTATTTTAATGAACATTTACAGAGATTTTGGATTTCCATTCAAAAAATAGCTTTTTAAAGAAAAGTAGAATGCAAAGAAACCGTAACTGCCTCCCAAAGAGATACAAACACACCTATGTTTATTTTGGCTTTGTTCACAATAGCAGAGTTGGAAACAACCCAAGTGCCCATCAACAAAGGAATGGATAGAGAAGCTGTGGTATATTCACACAATGAAAAACAATGCTGTATTGAAAAACAAGGAACTCATGAAATATTACACAAAATGGATGACCCTAGAGGACATTGTTGTTGTTGTTGTTGTTATGTGCCATCGAGTTACTTGCGACTCATAGCGACCCTGTGTACAACAGCCCTAAACTCTGCTCTGTCCTGTGCCAATCGCACTGTCTCTGACACTCCCATCCCGATTATC
>NW_006399751.1:22477339-22498173 GCF_000299155.1 Elephantulus edwardii | reverse complement strand
GGGGCCTTATTTTTTGCTATTTCCTTCAAAGCAGCTTGAACTTCTTCCTTCATCACCATAGGCTCTTGCTCATATGTTGTTTCATGAAATTCTTCTATGTCTGCCAGTTCTTTATTATACAGTGACTCAGTATATTCTTTCCATCTTCTTTTAATACTTCCTGGATCATTTAATATTCTTCCTAAAGCATCCTTGATTATAGCAACACTAGGTTTGAATTTGTTGAAGAAGAAAAAAAAAGTACAATGCAGTTACTCTAGATAGGATAAGTTATACATTACTGGAGTAAGAATACATGATTTATAGGAAGTAGCTGTTAAAAATGCCCAGTGCAACTGATAATAGCCACAGAGGTTTTTTATATTTAAAACTCTTGATTACGCTATTGCATAAAAAATTTGCCAAACATAGAACAAAATAAATTCACAGGTGAGTTCTATTTACGAAAACATAAAGGTGGTGGTAAGAAATTCTACCAATTAATCAGACAGATAAAGGAGAAATGTTTTACTATTTATACATCTTTTAAAAAAAAACCATTGAGAGCCAAGTCCTAGGACATGCTGGGAAAACTTCTGAACAGTCATAAACTTTGTACCATCTCTCTCACATTTGATCTCATTTTGACCATTTATTTTACAAGAGAGGAACTCCATCATACCCAAAACAAGGAGTTCATTTCCATTTGACTCGCTCGCTCACTCTTCAACCCCTGGGAAGTCAAATTCTTCTGGATTTATTCCATATTTCTCTGCCAAGCCATCAGGCTCAGCTGATTACTAGAGTTCCACTGAGCTTTTGTTTTCTTTTGATCTATCTTGAGATGGTACAATTTACAGGCTGCAGAAATCCCAACAGCTGCTTCGCAGCCTAGCTGAGGACCAACCAAGGTTCTATCCTTTGAGTATTGGTGGGTATCGTAACGTGATACCAGAGTTCACTACTCTCAAAATGTATCCCCTGTTCTTTGATTTAAATTTCAGCAATCTTTAGTAAAACAAGATTATGGCATCACATTTCTTTTAGAATTACCAATACCCACCCTTGCTGGTCTAGCACACAGCATATGGGACTGCTAAGGAAAAGGTCAGCCGTTTGACTTCTCAGAGTGAGAAAGCCGGGTAGTTCCCTCCCATAAAGATCTGTAGCTTCGGAAACATGGAGGGCTGCTAGAGTACCAACTGACTTGAAGGCCCTGAGCTTGTTTCTTTGTTTTGAGCATTGGGCTGCTAACCAGAAGGTCCATAGTTAAAACCTATCAACCACTCCACAGGAGAAAGATGAGTCCATTTCTTCCTGTAAAGACTTACAGCCTTCGCAACCCTATAGGGCAGTTCTCCTCTGTCCGACAGGCTCACTAAGGGTCAGAGTTTATTTGGAGGCACTGAGATTTCTGCATTAACAGATAATGCACTAACACCTGAACATTTCTTATGCATTTTTAACAGATGATATTTTATTTGAGTTTATTTATTGTCCAGAGTCTCACCTACCGATGGCTCTCCAGTGTGAACAGGGAACAAGTGAATTAAAACACAAACAGCAGCAGGTCGTACCTGAAGATTGCGCTTGCTTTTCCTTATGTTATGCTGCAGCAAAAAATTGTTCTCCAGAGAAAAACGGCTGTACTGATCATCCAGCTGCGATAAGAGGTCATGAAAACGAATGGTAGCAAATGAAATATCATTGGCAGCATGTTCCCTAGGAGGTTGAAAATGGACACGTTTTATTCTATAGACGTAATACGTAGACAAAACGAGGGTTATTTTCTTAATAGCAATTATCAGAAATCATTTTAAATGGTTTTCTTAGTCTTCACTTCCTTTTTGGATCTAACAGCCATCAGCAGCAGTATTTCTATTAGTGTTGCGACTGCTGCGAGGTGCCATCGAGCTGTGATTCCCAGTGACCCGCCCCTGCACAGTCCTCGCCGTCTCTGATACGTATGCTCAAGCCCACTGTCACAATCACTGTGTCAGCCCATCCTGTGGAGGGGCTTCTTGGTTTTTGAGGACCCTCTATTTTTCGAAGCATTATTAGTAATAATAAACAGTATTTCCACTAGCAGTAATAATTAGAAAGCTAGCTTAGAAGAAAGGTCTGTCCTGGAGAGGGGAAAACCAAGTTGCTCCTTGGAGGCAGGGATTCTGAAGTTCCGTCTCACACACTTTGGGCATGTTGCCAGGAGCGACCAGTCCTTGGAGGGGAACATGTTTAGGGTGAAGCGACAGTGCAGAAGAGATTCTGATGAGATGCATTCTGGATGAGATGGCTGGACACAGTAACTGGGGAAATGGGGGCAGGTGTATCAGAGACAATGAGACTGGGTCAGGAATAGGGCAGGGTTCAGAGCTATTGTATTTAGGGTCACTATGAGTCACAGGCAGTTTGACAGCAAGAAAAAACAATCACTGCATTACACATTCTAGGATGCCAAGAGATATGAACAAAATTGTTAACATCTTTGAAGTGAAGAAATTAATAGGCTCTTCACTTTCTATGCTAAATATTTTCAAAAGAATTAAAATTTCTGCCGTCAGTAAGGTCAGATATATTAGTTTAAAGATATACTTAAATTATCTTCTTCATTATCACTCGTCAATATTTTACCATAATATGGCTTTAAAAAAATTCATTTACTCCTGTCTGTAACCTAAATCCTATTTTGACAGTAAGTGTTGTCAGTGTTATTTAACTTAATCTAAAACATTTAGGACCGTGTATCGTAATTAAATTGTTCAAACTATAGAAGAATGCTAAATGGTTAGTGCATTTAGCTTTGTAAAGACCCATACCATTTTTTTAATCAAAGTACTCTTCTGCAATCTGTAATTCCATTGGTCACTGATGAGAGTCATTGGCCAGTTAACTCAGCTCCAATTCACTTCATTAACAAGTATGTTAAAAGCAGAGATAAATGCCACCCAGTGCTCCTTACCAGTCTTGCTTTTCTAGCCACTGGGCCAGGTACTGTCTGATTTCCATGGGAAAACTGTCATCATAGAGCTGGTGAACTTGCTCCAGGAATTTGGAGTCAAGCTGCTGAAGCTCATACCACTGGGACATCCTGTATGGAAAAAGAACATACATTGTGAGCAGATCTTGGCTCCTGAGAAGTGTGTCTAACACCACATGTTTTTAAACAAATAGTTTATTTACTCCAAAAGATAATTCCTCTTTGAAATATATTATTTAAATAGTGTTGAAGTCTATTTTGACTCTGGGTCAGTATTTCTTTTTTCTTCTACAGGAAGCACAACTTTTAGGTTTCTTCTCACATGCCAGCATAGCAGGGAAGTTTCTCAAACCACCTAATTTACACTGCAATCCTGGAAAATGCCATCCTGCTTCCTTGGGTTTTTTCCCCCCCTTAAAGCCATAGATGTTCTCTTTTATTTCTCTAGCAGTCTGTTTTTGTCTGATGAAGGGAAAGGATTCGGAAGGTTTTGTTTGGTGCTGTATCCCCAGGAGAGTGTCAGGCACATGGTTATGTTGTTATGTACCATGGAGTCAGAACTGATTCACCGCAGACGCTCTAGTAGGTTTTCAGAGGCCATAAATCACACAGGAGAATGCTCAGCTTTGTTCCATGGACCAGCTGGTGGATTCGAACTTCCTGCCTTAGGGTTGGCAGCTCAGCTTCTTTACCACTAGGCCACCAGAGCTTCCTCAGGCACAAGGCAAGTGCTCAATACGCATGGCTTTAAAATCTGCACGTTTATCACTTTAATAAACAGAAAGCATTGTTTCCTTAGTAGACTTGCTTCAGGAAAAATTGCAAGAACTTCTCAAAACTACTCTCTACAAATTACCCATAAGCAATAATAAATGGTAAGAAGATTAAAGTTTTACACAAGGAAATGCTACATAAGGAATTCATGTTACTTGAACCAACAGTTATTATCCATGAAAGCAGCAGTCAGGATATCTAATTAAGTTCTGCATTGTCTTAAGTCTGCTACAAAGCACCTCTCGAATAAAGATGTCATTCCGATGACTGAGATGTGCTGCTCCAAGCCATGTGTATTTTCAGTTGCCTCAGATGTATGAGAAAACTGGACAGTAAAAAAAAGGAAGACAAATGATGCATTTGAGCTGTGATATTGCCAAAGACTTATTGAATGGACAGCCAGAATAAGGAGTCTGGGTCATGAGGCGGGTTCAGAGGTGGGCTACTAGCTGAAAGATCAGCAGTTCAAATCCACCAGCTGCTCTGGGGGGGATGAGGTAAAAAGGTGCGGCCTAAGGTGATTTACAGCCTTGAAAAGCCTGTGCGACAGCTCTACTCTGTCCTACAGGGTCACTTTGAGTAAGAACTAACCTGATTGCAGGGTGAGAGAGGACCAAAAGAGCAAACGAATCTGTCTTAGAAGAAGTATAAATGGGATATTTCTCAGAAAAAGTTGGTAAGGCTTCCTCTTGCTAACTTGTGGAGGACCAGTGAAGACTCTCAACGATATGGAATGAAGTAATAGCCTCACCAATGGGCTCAAAGCAAGTACCCTGGCAGTGGCAGAGGACTGGGAATTTGCTTCCTTTTCACTGAAGATCTGGGTGAGAACCAACTCAACCACAGGGAGGTCTCGTGGCCCAGTCTGCCTGTAGGGAGGTGCACTGCCAACCCAAAGGTGGCACCTCTCTGGAAGTTCGAATCCACCAAAGGCTATAAGGGAGAAAGATGGGCAATCTCTTCCCATGCTTTTTACAGTCTCCCAAAAACAAGCTGGAGGATCAGCTATGAGTAGCTTCTGACTCAGCAAGGAGTTGGGGTTTTGGTGAAGTTTTCATGCAGCAGCAGCAGCAGCAGCAGTAACAACAACAAACTCTGACACATCTGTATGATGTTACTCAATGACTTTAAAATAGTTTACATTTTATGATTCGTATGGTAAACTCGTTTCTGTCCAAAGACGCTTTGTAAAGTTATTTATCACTCCATAAATCTGGAAGAAAGTCTTATATATTATAAATTATTTTAATAATTAAGGGTTAAAAATTTAATAGACATTTCTTGGATTTAGTGTTCGTTTCTGCACAGTCACTCTGAAGACTAAAAATAAGGTAATATTTTGATAGAAGGAAGTTCTAGAATCATAGGAAAGCTAAGAACCTTCCTTTATCATAGTGAATTTGTGGTTTCCATCAGCTCATCATAGCTTACCCTACTCAGTGCCGTCAACAAGCTGGCTGAGTGTTGTCACGAAAGCCACGAGCAGCAGACCCAAGCCCCTTCTTATGACACACTTGACATGGAAATTGGACTTCTCTCTTAAAATTTATTCTTCCTGAGGAAAGGCTCTGACTCTGTTCCTGAAAGATGTTTAATAAAGTAAACAAAACCCCTTCTTTGCTGTCTAGTATAAGAAGCCATGGTAGTGTAATGGCTAAAGAATTAAATCACTAACCAAAAGTCAGCAGTTTGACACCCCCCCCCCACCCCAAGTCACTCTGCAAAAGAAAGATGTGTCAGTCTGCTTCTGAAAACATTCTTAACTCAAGTTCACTGCAGTCCAATTGGTTTGACTGCAGTCTTCCATCGAGTTTGTTGTTGTTGTTGTTGTTGTTGTTGATTGCCATCAGGTCAAGCACAACTCATAGCGACCCTATGAACAAAAGACCTGAAGCCTTTCTTTAACTATCATTGTTTCTCAAAGTTCATAGTTTCCAGAGGCATATTGTTTACGAAGTGGATGTTATTCCTGCTTCCAAATCTGTCTTAAACTGGGAGCTCCTCCAAACACTATCCACCGTTATGGCATTTGAGACCCCAATGGCACAAGGTTCTGCATTAGAGCAACCCCAGGTTACCTGAGAACAGCAAACTGACAGAAGAGTGCTGTCCCACTTAGAAGAATGTTCCTCCAAAATATAGTAACAATCGACTTTTAAATACAAAGGCCCTCCACAAGGTCTTGTCGACTTTAAACATGAGGCATAAATTAAAAAAAAACAAAAAAACCACCCACCAATATAATACGTTGTTGTTACTGTTAGGTGCCATTGGGTCACCTGTGATGTACAGCAACCCTATATACAGCAGCTTTGAACCCTTCCCTGTCCTGATCCAGTCTCACTAACTCGAACACACCAACCCCCATTGCCCCAGTCACTGTATCCATCTCGTCCTGGGTCTTATTCTCCTGCTTACTAGGCTGTAGGTTATAACAGGAGGAGACTGTCCATCTTCCTCAGAGCCAGTGGATTTGAACCCCCAGGATCATGCAGCCTCTGCATCAGCGGTGCTACAGACTAGATGCCAGGAGAACTTGTCTGTGAAGATTACCACTTTAGAACCCCGATAGTAAAAACACCCAAAACCTCACTACCCTTGAGTCAGAACTGACTCAGAGCTGATAATCCACGCATTTTTTTGGAGGCTGTAAATCACATGGGAGGAAATTGCTCATCTTTTCCCTCTGAGGTGCTGTGGATTCAAACCCCCAGGGAGATGCCACCTTTGAATTGACAGTGCAACGCCCTATGGAATAGGCCTCGGGAGCTTCCTTTGAAAATCCTGCAGGGCAGTTCTGCTCTGTCTGGCAGGATTGTTATGAGCTGGAATCTACTCAAAAGCAATGAAACCCAAACGGCCATTAAGTCAATTCCAACTTCTGGTGATCTCCTGTTGGGTTTCCAAGACTGTTAAGTCTTCATGGGAGGAGACTTCCTTATCTTTCTTCCACTAAACAGCTAGATCATTAAAACTGCCAATTTTCTGGTTAAGTGCTGACTTCAACTGAAGATGTACTCAAAACAAATACTCTGCCTTGCAGTTCAGCTAGCTGGAACTGGTAACTCCTCTGATGAGTGAAAGGACCTCAAGCAACTAATTCTTCTCTCAGGAGGGTGGATGTCAAGGCTGTACAAGATAGCTGCGTACATATAACTTGGAACAGAGCAGGTAGGCAAACAAATACATGTTAACAAATCTAAAATGAATCTTGTCTTCTCATGAAACCTACTTCTTCCCAGGGAGTAACATTACCCACCCTCAAATTCCTGATTCAAACCCCAAATTCAGGAACGATTGCAAACGCTCTTTTTCCAGTCGACCATCTGCATACCTGTTAGACTACATCATCTCCTGCTTTAAAACTCTACTAGCTGGATTAGCAGCCAAATTCTTTACAAGTGCAGCACCAAGGTGAAATGTACCCCAGACAATTAAGCTTACTCTGGCTTACTTTGCACCTCATTGCAGCTGAACGGGTAGTAGTACAGCTTCAGATTAAGTGGTCCTTGTAAAGTTCTAAGGTTATTTACCGTATGTGATGAATAAAATTATGGAGATACCAAGACCATGCCTTCCCGTCTCCTGAAGGACAGCACCTATGCACATGATGTGTTCCCTAATAGGTATTGAACTGAAATCGAATACACTCACTTTATTTTTCATTGAATCACAATGTAACTGACAAACCATATTCTTGTTCACCAAGTTCCTCATTAATGGTGCACACTGGATTGTGCTGGAGGTTAGCAATTATTTTGGTTTCATAAAAACATTATCTGCCTAGCAAGTAACAGGTGTGCAATCAACCATATACCTACATACATACCTAAAACTCTTTTGGGGTTTGTAGCCATCAAATAAATTGCAAGAAGCCACCCCTACGTGTTAATCTTTAACCATATATGCATTATTGTGATTTCTGATTCACAGTCTCATTCATTCTTTATCTCCAGCACAGCCTGAAACACCACTTTGTACTTAGCACAGGACGAGGGGCTGGAGACCCAACCAAAGCAGCAGCTACACTCAACATGTGCAGTGCCAAGGCTGCTGGGAGGGTTTGCACGCACACAGTGTGAGCATCTGTCTCTAGACAACTCTCAAGCATGGTTCAGAAAAAGGCAAGCTTTAAGCAATAAAGTAGGAAATGCCCCGCTGCACCGCCCAGCCCGCACCTGGCGTCCCACTCCCAGGCACCTGCACCTCACACCCACTCACTCTGCAAGCCGAGCCCGGCGGCCGTGGGCAGGGTGCACGCGGGTGCAGAGGCACAGACACGCAGCTGCGGCCTCTCTGAGCGCTCCGATCTCTCTCTTGGGTCCGGGGCGAAAGGCGCCGGTACCCCTGTGCAGAGAGACCTCTAAGCAGGAAAACGAAAGCACCAGCTTGGAGAAAAGGCGGAGCCTGGAGGGCCGCCTCTTCCGTCTCCACCAGTCACTGAGCAGCTGCTGCGCTCGGCCAATTGGAAGCGGCTGTTCCGCCGGGGTGCCACCTCCCCCCCGTGAGCCTTCTTTCTTACCCTTCCAGGCACCTTTTCTTCCGCCACATCTTGCCTTGGCCCCTGGGTATGTTGTGTCTGCTTTAATGACCCTGAGTTCAACTCTGATACAAATTGCTATGTGGCAGACTGGGTGCGCTGTTTGCATCTATTAGAGAACACACAGTTTACAGTTTTCCAAACTAGGCCCCATACCTGAAAACTGGAGGTAATAGGATGGATTTGGGGGTGCTGCCATTCAAGAAACCCAGCAACTGCCCTCCGTGAAGCTAAACCAGGGGACACTTTACCTTTCAGAAATATTTGGCACCATTAACTCCATTCTTCTTTAAACTTTTCATTGTGATTTGAGTAAAAGTTTACAGAACGAATTGGTCTTCCATTCAATTTATACACATTTTGTTTCCTAACTTTGATTGAGGTTCCCACAAAGTTAGCACCATTCTTTTCCTTCCCTTGGTTTATTATTCCCATTTGTATTTCTTTCCTATTCACTTCAGCTTTCTGAACTTGGTTCCTTGGTAATGGTCACCTTATAAGCTGATCGTGGTATTTTTTATTACTTTGTGTGCATTTGGAAATAGGGCAATGAATGTTGTTGTTGATTGCCTTCGAGTGGGGCGTAACTCAAAGTGACCCTGTGAACAAAGAGTCTGAAGCCTTTCTATAGCGAACGTCGTTTCTCCTGATTCATAGTTTCCAGAGGCATGAATAGAGAAGAACAAATTGATCCCTTAGAATTGCAGTATTGGTGAAGAGTATTGACTATATCACGAGCTGCCAAAAGAACAAACATCAGTCTTGGAGGACTTCCTCCAAGACAAGTGCAATTAGGGTCTCTTTAAAAGCAAGGATGGTGAAACTGCCTCACATACTTTAGGCATGTTGTGAGAAGGCACCACTCCTTGGAAAAGACATCAGCCTGGGAAAGGTAGAGGGGAAAGGCAGCAAAAGAGTGGAAGACCCTCAAGGAAACAGATTGATACAATAACTAGAACAATGGCCTTGAGCATGGGGGGAAGATAAATTAAAATTCCAATTTGTTCATTGGGTCACGATGAGTCACAGTTGACTCAAAGGCACTTGCCCACAATACCACAATTGTTTAGCTGAAAATTGAGCCAGTGGAGGCCAGGGTGGGAGGGCCCACTTGTCTCTATCACATCAATGAGTCTGATCTTTTTTTAATTTTTTAATGATTTTTACTTTTGTTCCATACTTCTTTTCACCTACTTTTTCAAGGATCTTCTATTGTGATCCATTTCAGATCAGTCATCAGTAATAGTGAGGCAACATATAATCCTTCTGGTCTCAGAATTGTGGAAACTGAGGTTCAAGTGCTCATTTGGACTAATTATTTCTATGTGTCTTCCATTTTCTTTACTCTACAGCCTCCACTCTCCACCCCTGTTACCAAGAGACCATTAGTTACATCTTAGGTGACCTTCACAAACTGTGGGGATCCTGTTTGCTTCACACCAAAGTAAGATAACGGATGTGGTCAATGTGGACTATGTTACAGAAGTTGACCTTCAAGTCTCCTGAGACTATGATCTCAATCTTCATTCTTCTTGAAATGCTTTCTTAGTCTCTAGTTCTGCACATTCTCCTTGCTTCTATTGTTGCTGTGCCATTCTCTCTCCATATAAAAAGAATCTTGACCCCACCTGTATTACCAAGCAGTAATGTCTTTGGTAAACTTTACTCAGTAAAGAAATTAATATACATCTTTATCTACATTTTCCTCATAGTGATTATACCTGTAGTTTCAAAGATGTAAAAGATGTAAAATGTGTATCCTGTCCACATCTCTCCTTTGACTGCCATGCTCTGTAAATAGCTGCCTGCTTCTCCACTAGGATGTCCCACATGCTCTGCAAACTCATTATTTCCAGAACCAAACTCTCTTTCCCTAGAAATCATATTTGTCCACTTATTTGTTCCTCAAATATTAGTAATTTTTCACCATATCTTCTGTCATCCCTGCACCTCAAGCTCTCTTTTGTTTTATTTTGTTTGTTTATTTATGTGCAAAGCTGAACATTTCATTTGTCAAATTGAAAATTAGTCAATGGCTTTTCTTTGTTTTTGTGTTTCTTTCCAGGTGTCTTAGTACAGTCTACAGAGCCCTGGTTCCCACCACTATCCTATCTTGTGTTATTCTTCCTCTTTCTTACTTCAGCCTTTTTGCTCTTCAAATAAGCCACACTCTTTCCACACACTTAGTACCTTCTCACCAGCAGTTTTCCATGTTTGGAAAGTCCCTCCTCTTCTTTGCTGGCTAATTCATCTTTCATATCTCATCTGAAAACCTGACTTAGAATGTACTTCGTTGGAATGGTATCAAGGAGCCACACTATATTAAGTCCTTTGAGAAGGTGCACCTAAAACCAACTGATTTCTTCAAGTAGTCAGAATTTGTTTCAGGCTTTAAATAATGGGCCAACTTTACAGTGGCACAACTAGGGTTGGTGTCACCTAATGCAGTAACTTATGGTGTCACCCACCCTCTAATGAAGCAGTCTGCCTGAACGTGCCCCTACACAAGGCCAAGTACTATGTCTCAGGGCCTGTTCCATTTGGCCTCATGTACCCCCTTCCTCCCTCACCTGAGATTTCCCGTAAATTCTCACAGCAATTCCCCTCCCTTTTGTCTTGGAGAACATACAACCAGAGTGCTCCTGAGAGGCAAGTATATTGAAGCTTCTTCCTACATACTTGATCATGTTAGGAGGAGCAAGTCCTTAGAAAATCATGCTTGACACCGTGATAGATCAGTGCAAGAGAAAAATCCCCAGTGAGGTAGACTGTCACAGTGATTATAGCCCAATCACATATCAGAGATCATGACAATCATCTGGTACAGAATAAGACTAAATTCAGATTTGTTGTTTAAAGGGTTACTTGGAGTCATCCCTGACTTAATCAGTATCCAACAACAACAAAAACAACAACATTGGCCAAGGTGGAAACTCTCCTCTCTGCTCAAAGGTAGGCCCATTCAGGTGGTCTAATTTTTCACTTCTTGACTGATGAGTGGTGGTGTTTGAAAAGAGCAAGAGCCACATGGGAAGTGCCATGTGTGACCTTTACCAACTTCACAGGGGGAAACTGTTCCCACTCACAGCATCAATAACACAAAACCAATTCTGATGGTATGCATAGGAATCAGATCGATTACATCTGCGGAAGGAACTGCTGGAGAAGCTCGATATCAGCTGTGAAAACTAGGCCCGGAGCCGATTGTGGAACAGAGCACCAATTTCTCATATGCAAGTTTAAGCTGAAGCTGAGGAAAATTAAACCCAATCCACGGGGACCAAAATAAAACTTTTGAGTCTAACGCACCTGAATTTCAGAACCATCTCAAGAACAGGTTTGAGGCCTTGAACACAAATGAACGAAGACCAGATGAGTTGTGGGAGGATATCAAGGGTATCATCCAAGAAGAGTGCATATGTTCACTACAAAGACAGACAAGGAAGAAAACACCAAAATGGATGTCAGAAGAAACTCTGAAGATTACACTGGAGTGCAGAGAAGCCAAAGCACAAGGAAGAATTCAAGATACTAAAGAGCTAAACAGAAGATTTCAAAAGGCAGTGCAGGATGACAAAGTAAAATATTACAATGAAATGTGCAGGGAGCTGGAATCAGAAAACCAAAAGGGTCGAACTCTCTCAGCATTTCTTAAGCTCAAGGAACTGAAGAACAAATTAAAACTTCCAGTTGCTAGAATCAAGAATGCTTTTAGCAGAGTATTAAATGATCCAGGAAGTATCAAAAGAAGATGGAAAGAATATACTGAGTCATTGTATCGAAAGGAATTGGCAGACACAGAAGAACTGAGTGAAACAACATATGAGCATGAGCCTATGGAGATGAAGGAAGAAGTTCAAGCTGCTTTGAAGGAAATAGCAAAACATAAGGCCCCAGGAATAGATGGTATAGCAACTGACATTTCAGCTAACAGATGCTGCCCTGGACGTACTCACCAAGTTGGGTCAAGAAATCTGGAGAACAACCACTTGGCCAGCTGACTGGAAGAGATATATATTTGTTCCCATTCCAAAGAAAGGTGACCCAACAGAGTGTGGAAACTATAGAACAATATCATTGCTTTCACTTGCAAGAAAGATTCTACTGAAGATTATCCCAAAATGACTGGAACAGTACATCAGCAGAGAACTGCCAGAAGTCCAGGCTGGGTTTAGAAGGGGTCATGGTATTAGGGATATTGTAGCTAATATTAGATGGATCTTGGCTGAAAGCAGGGAGTACCAGCGGAATGTCTATCTGTGCTTCATTGATTATGCAAAGGCATTTGACTGTGTGGATCATAACAAACTGTGGCTGACTCTGAGAAAAATGGGAATCCCAGAACACTTGATCATGCTAATGTGAAACTTATAGTTGAACTAAGAAGCAGTTGTCAGAATAGAGTGGGGAAATACTGCATGGTTCAAAATTGGGAAGGGTGTACACCAGAGATGTGTCCTGTCTCCATATCTTTTCAACCTGTATACAGAACAGATCATCTGGGAGGCTGGGCTCTATGAGGATAAATGTGGCATCAGGGCTGGTGGAAGCTCTATCAACAGTCTGCGTTATGCAGATGACATAAGCCTGCTTGCTGAAACTGAGGAAGACCTGAAGTGCTTGCTGAAGAGGGTCAAGGACTGCAGCCTACAATATGAATTGAGCCTTAATGTCAAGAAGACAAAGATTCTCGCCATTGGACCAATTGGCAGCATCAGGATGGATGGTGAAGAGATTGAGATTGTTAACAGCTTTAGTTTGCTTGGCTCCACAGTCAACCCTCTTGGCACCAGGAGCCAGGAAATTAAAAGACGTATTGTGATGGGAAAGTCTGCTGTTAGGGACCTCTCTAAAGTACTGAAGAGCAACGTTGTGTCTCTGGAGACTAAGACATGCTTGGTACAGGCCATGGTCTTTGCAATCACTTGTTATGTGTCAGAGAACTGGACAATGACTAGGGAGGATAGAAGGAGAATTGATGCTTTTGAGCTTTGATGTTGGAGAAGCGTGCTGAGGGTACCATGGACTGCTAAGAAAACAAACAGATTCATCTTGGAGAGGGTTAAACCAGGCTGCTCCTTGGAGGCAAGGATTTTGAAACTTCGTCTCACATACTTTGGTCATGTTGTAAGGAGAGACCGGTCCTTGGAGATGGACATCATGCTTGGAAGGGTGGAGGACAGGCGCAGGAGGGGAAGGCCCTCTGGGAGGTGGATTGATTTGGTGACTGGGGCAATTGGAATGAGTGTGTTGGAGACGATGAGATTGGTACAGGACAGAGCAGAGTTTAGAGCTGTTGTACATAGGGTCACTATGAGTCGCAAGCGACTCGACGGCACATAACAGCAACAACAACAACAACAAAATGAGGTGAGACATGTCCCCCAGGCTCCAATGATTCTTTCTGCTCATCTCAACACCAATCGTCCTGCTTGACTGGGTCCACAGAACCATATTGAGAAAGTCAAAAGGTTATAATTCAGATTAGCAACAGAACACAGCCAAGACAGTTTGCAAAATATGCATGTAGGCACCTCATGGTTCTAAGTGTTGCCAGGTTCTCAGTCCTGCCAATATTGGCTTCCCAATTGGCTGTAAATTTGGTTCCATAGGGACCTTCCATAGACTCATACAGACCCTCCATGAGATTCATGAGACAGTTGAGGAGGGAGCTGCATATGCTATTTTCCCTAAAATGCAAAACCTGTCCTTTATTCTCTTTACTTACCAAAATCTTGGCTTAAATCTATTCTCTTTCACAAAGTACCTCACTTAGTGAGAAATGTTGTTGTTGCAGATCATTAAGATAAGGAAGTTGCTGATTACCAATGAAGTAGCTGTCTAATTTATAGATAGCAGGCTGGAAGAATTGTAATTTATCTTTTCGTTGTTGTTGTTGTTAAGTGCTGTCGAGTCGCAGGGACTCATAGTAACCCTATGAAGGAGAGTCCTCAATGCTTGGGTGTCTTTCATCCTCTCTCCAGGTAATTTATCTTAGATATCTAATTAATTTATCTTTTCCACACATATTCAATATGTATACCGAGCAAAGTATTTGAGCAGCTGGACTATTTGAAAAATTTAGCATCACAATCAGAGGAAGATTTGTCATCAAACTGCATTATGCAGATGATACAGCCTTGCTCTCTCACTGAAAGTAAAGAAAACAAGAAGTGCTTGCTACATATAAAAAACTAGAGCCTTCTATGTGGATGATATCTCAGCAAGCACACAAGAATTATCTCCACTAGACCAATGATAGATACATTGGGCAAATATACTATCAAGGACCTCTCTACATTGCTAAAAAGCAATGATGTCAATTTGAAGACTAAGGTATGCCTCATCAAGTCCGTGATCTTTTTAATTACTTGCTGTGCATATGAAAGTTGGACAGTGACAAGAATGACAGAAGAATCGATATCTTTGAGTTGTAGTGTCAGAGAAGAGTCCTGAATATGCCATGGACTGCCAAAAGAACAAATAATTATGTCCTTGAAAAAGTGCTCCTTGTAGGCAAGGATGGTGAAACTTCATCTTACATACTTTGGACATGTTGTTAGGAGAGGTCATCATCATGGACAACATGGAGAACAACATCATGCATGGAAAGATGTCTCCTCAACAAAGGATAGGAAGACGTTCCACAAGATGGTGTGATGTATCAGTGGGCTCAAGTATATCAAAGATGATGGGCACAGGATAGAGGAAGGTTCAGATCTGTTATTCATAGAGTCACTATGAGTTACAGTCAACTATGAAGCTAACCATAACAATAACAACAATTATAGTAGGCTGGACTGTTGCTAGGCATTAACATTTAACACAATAAACATAAAAATTTATGTTTAGATTAAATGTCCCTATGTGGTACAAATGCTTTGTATTATCCTGAAGGTTGGCAGTTTGAACTCTCCCAGTGGCTTTATCAGGGGCGCGAAGATTGGTTATTCTTGTTGTCTGCCATTGAGTCACCTGCAACTAGTAGCAGTCCTATGCACAGAATGCCCTATCCTGAGCCAGTCTCACTAATTCTGACACACTTACCCCTATGACCCCATTACTGTGTCAATCTGTCTCATTTAGGGTCTTCCACTCCTGTGCTGTCCCTCCACCTTTCCATGCATGATGTCCTTCTCCAAGGACTAGTTCCTACTGGCCATGTGCCCAAATTTATGTGAGATGGAGCTTCAAAATCATTGCTTCCTAGAAGCAACTTGGTTTCATCCTCTCCAGGACAAACTTTTTCTCTTGGCAGTTCATGGTATGTTAAGAAAAAACTCTATGGGATAATCCTCCACTTTGTAACTCATGGACTCACCATTGGTGAGAATCAACTTGACAGCAATGGGGAATATTTACTTGACTAAGGACTAGCATGTCACTTGCTCTGACCTATATTATGCAGCAGACCTGATGTGTTTTGTCATTTTCAAGAGACCCCACATGCTCTGGTTTGTGTCGAAACCCTGCTCAGCTTCCACTGAGAAAAAGCATGGCTAGCCTGATCTGATGGATGGCTGAGCCACCGCAGTCCTTTGAGTTCCATCTTCAGACATGTGAGAGAACACAGGCAAGATGAGATGGGCCTGACCAGGATTAGCTGAAATGCTAGTCTGCCCTAGACTCAAACAATGACAAATGGTTGTTTTTATGTCCCCTGTCTTGGCAAGTTTGGTGTATTATGTAGTAGTAGATTACTGAGACCAATCTGGAAGGAAGGAAAGAATTTTACTTCTGAGTTATAAAACAAAGTTGACAGCCCAATATGGCAGCTACAAGTGCAATAAACAAATCTAGTTATATGTTTAGAGGCTCTCTAGTTACATGTTTAGTATTGTATTTTAGCCAAATACTTTCTGCTTTTCCTTTGTGGTTTGGATTATTTTGTCTTAAAACAGTAGAAATTTATTGCTTCATAGTTCTGGATACCAGAAGTAAAAAAATAAATAAACCTAATGGGCTATATTTCCTTGCAAAGTCTGTAGGTCCATTCTTGTCTCTCCTTGCTCCTGGTAGCCCCAGGTATTTCTTGGTTTATAGGTCCCTTCAAATGTCCTACATTCCTCTGCCTATCTCTCTCCATATTTCTTCTCCCTTATAAGAATAACACTCATGTTGGATCAGGACCTTTCCTACTCAGCATGATGTCATGTTAACTGATTACATCTGCAAAGACTTTACTTTTAAACAAGGTCATGTTCACAGGTACCAGGGATCAAGATGTCAACATATCATTTGGAAGGACACAGTTTAAGTCACAACAAAGAGTTTACAGGTAAAAGATTAGGAAAACCACCAATAAATTTTTGTCTCTAGCTTTGGTCGCCTCATCTGTAGAGAACTACAACACTAACCCAAAGGTAATGAGCTCAAATCGACCATCTGCTCTGCAGGAGAAAAATGGGCAATTTTCTCTTGAACAATTTACAGCCAACAAAAAACTTGCTGGAGGATCAGCTATGAGTTGGTTCTGACATAAAAGCGATGAGTTTGAGGTTTTCTAAGTGATGCCTTTATAGTAAAGCCATACAGTAGTTTTCCTTCCATTATTAATTTCATTCAGCATTATGTCTTCACACTCCATCCATGTTGTAACATGTATTAATACACCCTCTCCCTTTGGCCAAATAGTATTTTGCCATGTACATATATGACAAAAATTCTATACATGATATTTATGAAAATGGAGAGGATACAGAACAGAATTTGAAATTCTCATGGAATCCAGATTTTCTGAAGCAAATAAGGCTAAATGAAACCCCACAATTATTATTGAAATCCCATCTGCTGTAACCATGAATGTGACCTTGATTTTTTTCTGATTCATGTTTAAGAAGTTTACATAAAAACTCAGTTATCAATTTGACATTTTATACAATTTTGTTTTGCATCATTGGCTGCAACTCCCTCCATAGAACAGCACTCCTTCCACTTGCTCCCTGGGTTCTGCAGTCCATTTTTCTTTTTTTCCTGTCCATTACTGCCTTCAGAGCTTGCTTTGGGACAAATGCTGAACTCTTAGTCTTATCTTCAATACGAATTGCATTTCAACATCAAGAGAACAAAAATCCTCATCCCTGGACCAATAAGCAAGATCATGATAGATGGAGAAAAGAGTGAAGTTGTCCACAATTTCATCTTATTTGGGTTCACAATCAACAGCCTTGGTACCAGCAGTCAGGATATCAGGAGAAGTATTTAACTGGACAAGTCGACTGTTTGGGACCTTTCCAAATTATTGAGGAGCAGTGATGTCAGTTTGAAGACAAAGGTGCACCTGACTCAGACCATAGTTTTTCAATCTCTTGCTATCCAGCTACTCAGTGAATAAAGATGACAGAAGAATGAGTGCCTTTGAACTGTGGCCTTGGCAAGGAATAGTGAATATCCCTTGAACTGCCAAAAGAACAAACATATATGTCTTGGAGAAAGTGTTCCTTGGAGGCAAAGAGAACAGAGCTTTATCTCACATACTTTGAGCATGTTGCTTGGAGAGGCTATTTCTTGGGAAGGCACATCATGTTGGTAAAGTGGAAGGTCAGAGAAAGAGAAGAAGACCCTTAATGAGATGGATTGACATAGTCACCGCAGTAATGGACTCAAGTGTCTCAGAGATGATGAAGATGGAACAGGGTAGGACAAGACTCAGATCTATTATTTATAGGGTCACCATGGGTCATACTTGACTCAGTGGCACTTAACAACAATAACACAGTTGATTGTGCTGAAGAGTACTTTCCTCTTTAGTTATTACTCACTTTTTAGTAGACTTATGTTTCTAAAGACTATTAATCTGTTGTTGTTAGGTGCTGTTGAGTCAACTATGCTATGAACATAGTGAATCGTTATGGGAAAGGGCCCTATCCTGCACCATCCTCAAGATCTTTTGCCCCGGCCCAATGTTGTAGTCATTGTGTCAATCCTTTCACTTGAGGCTCTTTCTCTCTTTTGTTGACTCTGTGCTTTTCTAAACATGGTGTCTTTTTCCAAGGGTTGGAGCCTCTTGACAACATGCTCAAATTTTATGAGACAAAGTTTCACTCTCCTTGCCTCCATTTTATTTGTAATACCGTGTAAATAGAGAATGTCTAAAATTCTTTATAGTTTTGTGAGTTCAGATTTTGTACATTCACTTCTTTGCCTTGGTAAATGTCTTTTTAGTTAATAAGGTCTGAAATCACAGGAGACTTTGTACATAGCAACTGGATCAAATTCAGAAATGCAGAATGGCACTATGTACATGACTGAATAGGGGAGGAAGTGTTGAGTATTTTCAGGAAAATGATCATAGGCAATCAAGCCACATTCTTTCAGAGAATGAAAATGGGCACGCTGACCAGAATTTTAAAAAGAAAGCATCATTCTTCTGTTTACAGAAATACTGTATAAGTAAATAACCAGACCTCTCCAAATTATTGAGGAGTAATAATGTCAGTTTTAAGACTAAGGTGCATCTATTTCAGACCATGGTCTTTCTGACCACTTGTTACACATCTGAGAGCAGGACAATGAATGACAGAAAAATTGATGCTCTTGAGCTGTGGTGTTGAAGAAGAACACTGAACATCCCATGGACAGCCAAAAGAACAAACAAATATGTCTTGGAGAGGGCTCTTTGGAGGTAAAGATGAGGTGCTGCTGCATATACTTCAAGCATGTTGCCAGGAAGGGCTGTTCCTTGGAGAGAGACATGGTGCTTCGAAGGGTATAGGGTCAGCAAAGGAGAGGAAGACCCTCAACCAGGTGTACTGACATGGTGACTGGTGCAGTGGGCCCTACTGTGTCAGGAAGTATGAGGATGGCACAGGATAGGGTTCAGATGTTTTGTTCATAGAGTCATGGGTTATTATCTGATTCGACAGCACCTAATAACAACAATAACAAAATAACCAGATATGAAAGGAAAGATTTATGCGCAGTGTTCACTGCAGCTTTATAATGTAAAAAATCAGTCTGTTTCCCCAACAAATAGGTTAAAACACAATTTATATTTAATATAAAATCTATTTTATTAAAGACTAAGTACATTGCAAGATACATATAAATTTAAGTGAACATGCATGCCAAAAACATGGACATTATTATTCTAATATTTTAAGACTGAGAAGAGGGCGGTTAGAATCCAGCAGCTGCTCCAAGGGAGAAAGGTGGGCAATCTCCTCTCCAGTGATTGTGGCCTCTGCATCAGGTCCAACTAGATGGCAATGAGTTTGAGTGGGAGATACAGAAATGTACTGGTGGCCTAGTGGCAAGAAGATGCATTGCAATCCTCAAAGCATGGGGCTTGAATCCACCAGCTGCTCAGAAGGATGGGCAATCTCCTCCCATTTGATTAAACTGCCTCTGAAAAGCCGTTGCTGGGTCAGCAATGGGTTGGTTCCGACTGGACAGTACACAACAATACATACCAAAGCAGGGGGAGTGAGGATAGTCTCAATGTTAACAGCATTTGTTTCAGATTCGTGGATTATTTTTTACAAATAGCCTATGTATGTTTTTTCAAAGCTGTCTCTAGACTGAGCAATATTATGACATTTGTAGCACAAACTAACTCAACAAAAATCTGGTCATAAGCACTTTTAGAGGTCCTGTGGCTTCGGGAATCAAGGAGGGAGTTGACACGCATTTTTAAACTCAAGACACAGACACACACACACACTGCCTGCAGCTTGAAAAGTTTCCAAAATCCCCGGACGTGCGCATGTGGCGGGAGGGACGCGACTGCTCAGAAGAGCCTCCCCACGTGTTTTCTGGGAAATGGCTCAGCAGCGAGAAGGACCAGGATTGAGAGGAAATCGAAAAGCGAAAGTCTGCACCCAGGCAGCAGTGCGCAGACGCGGCCGGGGATTTCCCAGCCTGCGAGCTGCCCCTCCCTCCTCCCTCCTCCCCCTCCTCCAGCTGTCTGACCTTCCTGGGCCTGGGCAGTCTGCCAAGAACTGCCCAGTGTCCTTCCTGCTGGTGCTTTGCCACTCTGACGAGCTAAAACGCAGAGGCGGGGCTCAGTTGCCATTTGACATTTGTGAGAGAGGGTGGATATATCCTATTGCTTAAGGTTCTGGATACTTTAGCCATCATATTTCCGCCTATTCTACCCTTGACCTGGAAATGTCTCTCCCCACTCCACCCCTCCCCTGCCTCCCCACTAATGTATCTGCACAGTTCGCATATGGTCTTAAGAATGATTCTGGAAGGCAGGGGCTCCACTTAACTACTCTCTTCGAGCTCTGTGGTCAACTAGGCACCACCCTAAAACGCGTGTCTTTATACACACCCTCCAACCTCTTGTGGAGTGAGGAACACACCACCACCACCACGCAAGTACAGCCTCCCCATCAGTACCGTTGACCTAAATCCCCCAAAGCAAGGAGAGTAGGACAGGAATGGCTACAGAATGTGGAGGCGCCAGCCCAGAAGAAATATATGGGGTGGGCAAAGTTCAATGGTGATTAAATTTCTAAAACACGATGAATAGGAATGATTTTTTTAATTTTTTAAATTTAGTTTATTTTTCATTTCAATGAACATCTACAGAGATTTTGGAATTCCATTCATTCATTGTTG
>NW_006399751.1:22451297-22477184 GCF_000299155.1 Elephantulus edwardii | reverse complement strand
GCCCTAAAATATAATACTTTTAGACTATTCTCTCCCCCATAGACTTCAATGCCGTAAACATATTTCATCCAGTTTTTCTCAGTCTTACCCCTACCCCAATGCCAGCCTCATTCTACAACAGCGGCACCATATAGCATTTGTCCCTTTGTGACTGGAATAGGAATGATTTTATGAAACACAATGTGACAGGATAGTGTGAAACACAGTGTATACAAACTTTGTGTGCAAACCAATATAAAATAATTTTTTTTAAAAAAAGTGATAAAAAGTAGATTGACCCAGCAGTGTCTGCAGTAATGGGCTTGGGTACTGCCGGGGAGTGATTTTGAGAATGGAGGAGTGTATTATTGGGGCAATATATTGTTCTGTTTTCAGTGAACGACTACTGTTGAGTTGATGTTGACTCCATGGCACTTGACAAAACAGTGCAAAATGCAACCATGAAGCCTCTTTTAAGAAATTCAAAAGCATACAGAGACTTAATCTTTAGAAGTTCACATTCATCAGTATTATCCTCTGTTGATTATATTTTTCATGCCAGATTTGTCAGCCTTTTTATACCATCTGAGTAATTGATGATCTGACCCACAGTCTAGTTTTGATGCTAATATTGGGCTTCTACAAAGATGTCTTCCACAAATGTAGGCAGTTTGATTCCTGTGCAGCCTATCAGGTGAAAGCCATGTATAAAGTCATCCTTTGTGTTTTTTTTAAAAAGTATTTACAATGAAATCATTGTAAATACAAAATTCAGTCATTCTATTTCCAGCCTCATTTCTATCACCAAGCCGATATTTTTCCAACTAGTATTTGTTCTTCATTGTTTCCCACTTTTTGCATTCTAGTCACCAATTATCATTAATGCATCTTGATCGCATGTTCAGTCAATTTTGGACTGTGAGATTTGGTAAAAATTTGCAATTTCTTCCTTTTTGGCTACAGATATAGGAGTGTATGTTTGAATAATAGGTTAATGGATCCTCTTTTTATGCATATGGTTATTATCCTATCACTCACCACATTGTATTTCAGGATAGAATGTGAAATTGACTTTTTTGCTATGAATGCAACACCATTCTTCTGATTTTCATTCCCTGCGTGGTATATCATATGATTATCTGATTCAAAGTGGCCATAGCTGGTCCATCACATCTCACTAATGCCTAGTATGTTGATATTCATGCATTCACTTAATTTTTATTAATTTCATTCATTTTAATTCACATCAATGTTTAACAATTTCCAGTTTTCCAACATTCAAACTGCATACATTCCATGTTCCAATTATTAAACAATGCTTGTTATTTTTCCTTATTTCAACTGACTTCCAATTTGAGCTTTATCACTATACTATTATAACTATCCTCTTTAGTGTTCATAGAGATTTCAAAGGTTATTTAGGAAGTAGATGGCCCATCCTGCTTCATAGTCTTTCTTAATAAGGGAGCACCACCAAATCCTGTCCACCATGGGTAAGCCAAATGGCATTTGAAACACCAGTGGCACAGATTTCAGTCTCACAGCAACCCCAAGTTATCTCAGTACAGCTGACTGACAGACAAGTGCTGTATCACTTGAAACAATACATCTGAATCAGGCCATGGTCTTTCCAGTTACTTGCTATGCATCTGAGAGCTGAACAATGAATAAGAATAACAGGAGAAAAATTGATGCCTTTGAGCTGTGATGTTGGAGAAAAGCACTGAATATCCCAAGGATGGCCAAGAGAAAGAACAAGTATGTCTTGGAGAGGGTGCATCCAGAGTGTTCTTTAGAGGCAATAATGATGAGGCTTCACCTCACATACTTTGGGCATGTTGCTAGGAGGGGCTATTCCTTGGAGAAGGACATGAAGCTGGGAGAGGTGGAGGGTTGGCAAAGCAGAGGAAGACCCTCAACTAGGCGGATTGACACTGTGACTTTTGCAATGAGATCTTGTGTGTCAGGAACTGTGAGGGTAGCTCAGGATAGGACAGGGTTCAGACCTTTTATTAATAGGGTTGCTATGAGTTGTCTTTGACTCGATGACACCTAACAACAACAGCCTTATACCATAGGTAAGACCTCCTAAGTTTGGTCCTATTTTGTCTATTTTGATCTTTTTGGTTTGGGCTTTACCCCTGGTTCTCTAATCTACCTTGAGTTGATTTTTGTGTGTAGTGTGAGATGTGGATCCTGCTTTAGCTTTTTACAGACAGAAGTTCAATTTTGCCAGCACCCTTTATTAAAAGGCTTTGTTTCCTTGTCAAGCACCATCTGACCATAGGTGGTTTTTGTTGTAAAGTGTCATCAAGTCGTAAACAACTCGTAGCAACCCCTATGAATGAAAGACCTGAACACTTGTATAACTTCCATCGTTTCTCCAAGTTCATACAGTTTCTGCAGGCAAGCGGTTTCGGAAGTGGATGCCACTCTTGCTTCCAAGCTTGTTTTAATTGGGGAGCTCCACCAAACACTATCCACAAAAGATAGATAATTAAACTTCTGGATTCTTGATTTTGTTCTATTGTTGTGTCTCTCATTGTACCAGTACTGTAAAAAGAGCAAGAGCCATGTGGGGAGTACCATATCTGATCTTGACCAACTTTATAGCGGGAAGCTATCCCTGTCCACAGCATTAGTAACACAAAATCACTTCCCATGAGATCAGACATGACCCCCATGCTCCCATGCCGCCTCCTACTCATCTTAACACTAATCTTATAGCTTGGCTGGCTCCAAAATCTGATGTGATAGCTTACAGACCACACAGAATCATACATATTGAGGAGGTTAAAAGGTTGTAATTCAGAAGGCAAAAAGCTGCCACTCACAGCTTCAAATCCACGAAGAATGATGGACAGTCTCCACCTGTGCATTTAACTGCCTCTGAAAAACCAACGGCAGGTCCATGGGTTGGTTCTGATTTGATGGTACACAACAATAACAACAAAATACAATAAAGATAGCTCTTAAAATGTGCATGTAGGCACCTCAGCCTTGAGCTTCATTGCTGTAAGCATTCACAAGTTCTCAGTCTTGCCGATACTGGCTTCCCCCCATCCTCCATAGTCTAACAAAGTTCTCAGTCCTGCAACTATTGACTCCCCCCTGCCCCAAAGTCCCATTTCACATCCAGTTCTCCGGTTCAACCATCATTGCTGCTGCCATCCTGAAGTGTGTTCTACATTTCACTGGGTTGAGCGACCTCTCCTTCTCTGGCTAGGTAAAGAATTCCTTCTGTTGGGGGAGGAATTTCTATTCTTTGAATCTATAGCTGTTCAGTGTTTTGGCTTAAGTAGCCAATCCTCTTGTAAATTTTCAAGATCAGCAAATTCCCTAGTAGAATGGTAGATAGCCAAAAGCATATTGAGAAACAAACTCCACAAGTACCATGCTGACTGTGTAATAGATTTTGAGATCAGGAAGTGCTATGCCTCCCACTTCATTCTTGTTTTTTTCAGAAGTGCTCTGCTTATTTGGGGTCTCCTTCCTTTCTAATAAGCTAATTGCATTTTCTACCTCTGAAAAATTATTCTGGTATCTGAATCGGTATTGCATTAAACATGTAGGTTGGTTTTAGTAAGATTGTCATTTTCATTATATTGAGTCTTCCAGTTCATAAATAGGGACTATTTTCCCATTTATTTAGATCTTACTATTTCTCACAGTAGTGTTTGTAGTTTTCTTTCTGTGTTTCTAGTTAGGTTTACTTCCAAGTATCTCAGTTTGTGGTTGGCTATACCCTGAGGAACACATCAATGTTCATAGGAATGTTATTCACAATAGCAAGAAAATGGAAATAGCCCAAATGTCCATTAACAAACAAATGGATTGAAAATTTGTGGTACATTACATGGTGGACTATTATGCAACACTCAGGAGCTCAGAAGAAATGATTTAAAAAAGTATGATATAACATGGGACAGGCAGGGAGCATTATGTTAAGTGAATTAACTCAGTCTCATAAGGACAAATACTGCATAAGACCATTATTGTAAAAATAGATTACTAGTAAGATGTGTACAATATTCTAAAGAGAGTAGGGGATGAAGTGGGGAGGCTTAGAGTGGGGAGGAAGGGAAATTACGAGGGAGGGGGTGAAGGAATTAAGATCCTTTGGGGACCTGAAAAGGCAGGATAATCGGGCATGGACCCCGCAGTGATTAATTTTATAAAACACAGTATTTAGGAATGATCCTCTGAAAACAAGGGTAATAGAGTAATGTGTGAAACACAATGTATAGAAATGAAACACAATGTATAGAAATGAAACATAATGTATATCATTTTGTGTGCAAACTAAGATAAAATAATTCAAGACCAATTAAGAATCTTTTTATTTGTGCCAATTTCAAAAAACTACAATATACCAGAACATGGAAATAATAAAGCACTATCATTAATATCACACATAAGTAAAATCTTATTGAAATGATCTAAAATTGGCTGGTGCAGTATGATTAGCAGGGAACTTCCAGAAATTCAGGCTGATTCAGCAGAGAAGGGGTATCATTGCTGATGTGAGATGGATTTTGGCTGAAAGAAAATAATACTAGAAAGGTATTTACTTGTGTTTTATTGTCAATGCAAAGGCACTTGACTGTGTGGATCACAAAAAAATAAAAGGTAACATTGAGAAGAAATGGGAACACCAGAACACTTAACTGTATTCATGAGGAACCTGCACATGAACCCACAGTTGTTCAGGCAGAACAAGGGGATACTGTGTGCTTTGAAATTTGTAAAAAGTGTGCATCTAGAGCACGTCCTTTCTCCATACCTATTCAATCTGAATATCACGTGGACTGCCAGGACAACAAATAACTCTGCTTTGGAGAAAGTGACATTAGGCTGCTCCTTAGAGGCAAAGATGATGAAACGTCATCTTACACACTGTGGGCATGTTATCAGGAGGGGCCGGTTTTTGGAAAAAAGGTTTTTGGGAAAGGTGGAAAGGCAAAAAAAGAGAGGAAGGCCCTCAACAACGTGGATTCACACAGTGACTGTAACAACGGCACATCAGAGATGATGAGGATGACACAGGATAGGATAAGGTCCAGATCTGTTGCTTTTAGCGTCACTATGAGTCTTAGTGACTTAACAGTCCATACTGACAACATTGAATCTGTACGCTGAGCAAAACATCTAAAAAGCTAAACTATATGAAAAAGAAAGTGGCATCAGGATTGGAGGAAGACTCAACAATAACATGCTTTGTGAAGATGCCACACCCTTGCTTTCAGAAAGTAAAGAGGACTTTAAATACTGAAGAAGATCAAAGACTATGTATGGTCCTCAGTGTGGATTCCACCTCAACATAACACACAAATAAATGCTCACAATGGGACCAAGAAACAACATAGAGATCAGAGTTATGAAGGATTCAATTTTACTTGGGTCCCCAGTCAACATCCACAGAAGTAGCAGTCAAGGAATCAAAGGATGTATTGCATTGGGCAAATCTGCTGCTAAGAACCTCTTGCTAAAGAGCAACGATGTCAGTGTAAAAGCCAATGTGTGTCTAAGCTGTGTACTCGTGTTTTTAATACACCTTATGCATATGAAAGTTGGGGGAAAGTGAGGAAGGCTGGAGGAAGATTGATGCCTTTGGACTGTGGTTTTTGAAGATAGAAAAGTATAGGATGCTTGTAGTTTTGTCTCTGTAATAGAAAAGATTAGCTTAAGAGATACTGTAACAAAACAGAACCAATTTAGTCCCTTAAAACAACAGATATTCATTCACTCTAATTCTGAAGTCCAGAAATCTGAAGCCAACATGTCAGTAGGGCAGCACTCTTGTCTGAAGACTCGGGAGAATCAGTCCTTGCCTGCTCTCGCTGCTTGTGACTGCAGGTGTTCTGTCGCTTGTGACAGAAGTGTTCATGGCAGATGTCTAGGTAGTTAGCTCTCCTTGCCCGGCCAAGAAATTTCCTGGGGTCTGGGTGACATGAAGAGTCCTTCAGGTCCTGGATATTGGGGGATTTCATACCATTTCTAAGACATACAGCCTGATTGAGAAGGTGCTTTGCTATGGGCTGTTGAGTTGACTATGACTCATAGTGACTCCATGATCAAATGAGAACCTTGTGTTGTGCATCTCTGATGTTCAGGAGTCCGTTGGTAAAGTCACTGTGTCAGTCTATCTTGTTGTTTCAACACTGACCCTAGATCTGTCCAGGCAAAAAACTGACATACAGTTGGAAGATTGTGTTTACTCTGATAAACTTCTTTACAGGATTTTCATGAGAACACCACTCTCTGTACTGGTGGGTAGTAACATCAGAGAGCAACTTGTCAAGCTAGGTCCGATAAGGCCTCCATACGATCCCTCATCACTAGAAAAAACAAGGGACGGAACTTTTCATCCTAAACTCTCCCTCAGGTTCAGGCTGGATTCTGAGAGCAGAGCTGGAAAGGACCATAAGAGTCTACCTACACCAGCCTCTTCTGAAAATGAAAAAGGTGACCTCGGGATGAAACAGTCAAGAGTTGTTGTTCCCTTCTCAGTCCACATCCATGAGATCATTGCACACATGGATGACAAATGATTGGGTGCTTGACTATTCATTTTAAAAGTGGTGGTTCACAGCTGCCCAGAGGATCTTGGAAGAATGGCCAGGCAGTCTGCCTCCAGAAGGGCTCCTTGAAATCACTGTCAAACAGCTCTACTCTGTAACTCATGGGTCACTGTGAGGCAGAGTCAATTCCAGAGCAACTGCTTTGATTTTGGTCTCCTCTCAGTTTGCTTTGCATACTATCAAGGGTGACAGTGGATCCCTCTCCCTATCAGGAGAGGCATAACAGGCATAACTGGTGGTGGCACCAGCAGCTCTGAGCCCCACAGTGTTTTGCTGGACCAGAGTTGACGTGGTATTTGCGGGGGGGAGGGGGGAGTGGTTATTGAGGGAGCTCTGGTGGTTTAGTGGGGAGGCATGAGGCACCTTTGACTAAGACACAAGGTAATTAGGAGACTTGGTCATTTACCCCTGGAAGCTCTGTGATTTGTTCTTGCTGCCCTTGATCATGATTTCCATCTTGGACCTAATCCAATGACTCTTGCCTGGTAGAACGCAAGACATGGCTTATTTGGCTTTTATCTTAGGCTTCCCGGCTGACTGAGTAATGAAGTTGTGGTTTTGTTATTCTTTACCTATCCTGGCTCTTTAGCATTCACACCTCTAGAATCAAATGTTTGGCAACATCTGAGAAAATCAGAAATGAAATTGACACATGCAAGGAGGAGTCTCCTGCCAATATATTGTTATTAATACTGATTTCTTCTAAGTTTAGCTGAAGCTTTAGTTTTTAGCCTTTCAATAAGAATGTTCTTGAATGTCCTCCTTTGTGATACAGAAAGAGTTTCAGGCTTCAGTCATTTCCTGGAAAGGTATTTACAAAGCTGAAGGTAAAGTATTTGCTTATCGGTGAATATCAGTCTTTAAACTTTTTCATTTGCTTCCTTCTTTTGTTTTTGTTTTAGCTTCCTTCTTATGAGTGTCCATTTATTCTTTCATTCGGTAGAATTCATCTAAAATTGAAAAAGAAAAATGATCTTTGAAGAAACTTGTTTTGCAAAGAAAATATTTATTCATAGTTGGGTGAGAACATCCTCTTTTCTATGAAAATACTACAAAAACCTTTCTACCAGTTAACTACTAAGTATTTCTAAAAAAAGTAGTGGGGATGAATCTAAAATAAAAGGCATCTTTCAAGTAGATGAAGACCCACCCATATTTATCCCACCAAAAATATAAAGAGGAAATCAGTATCAAATGAAACAAAAGTTCAGTTAGTCATGAACAGCTTAATGATTTAAGGGCAACTAACAGTGGGATCCTGGTGAAGTATTGGGCTCCTTAATTTAAAGGTTGGCAGTTTGAATCCACCAGCTGCTCCATGGGAGATAGAGACGGGTAGTCTCTTCCTGTTAACATATGCATCCTTGCAAAGCCAGTGGAGGATTCCTCCTATGCATTGAATTGGTTAGGTGGCAAAGGACTAACACTGGAAGAAAGAGTCCTGGTGGTATAATCCTTCACATTTGTTACTGATAGCCAGAAGATCAGCAGTTCAAATTCACTAGGCACTGGGAAGAAGAAAAAGATAAACAACTTCTTCCCACAGAAATGTAAAGGCCTAGAAACCTGGTGGCACTCACCAGCAGCATAGGTCGGGGAGAGGGTAGAGAGAAGGGTGGAGAGGAGGCAATCTGCTTCTTTTGTAAAGCATTGGAAATCCTATGGGTAGTTTTGTTCTGTCCTGCAGCCTTGCTATGAGTTGGAACTGATTCGATGGCAGTGTAAGCTATCGGGAAATTAGGACTTTGTCATCCTTGGAAATATTAACAAAAGGATTTGCATAGTAGTTCCAGTATTCTGATACATGTTCAAGCATGAGTCACCCTCATATAGAATGTGAGTTTGAACTTCTTGGCAGTGCTGAGAAGAACAAATGTGATGCATCCTAGATAAGAGTGGGGAGCTCTAGTGAGCAGTGTGTTTTGTAGACAGTTGTGCTGTGTCTCACCAAAGGCAGCGAGTGTCTCTGGTGGTTCAAATCTACCCTCAGTGCTTCAGGAGGAAGATGGGCAATCTCATCCCAAGCAAGTTACAGCCTGTGAAATCTGCTGGAGGGTCAGCTGTGAGTTGGTTTTGACTCGACAGCAATGAATTTGAGTCATTTTTAAAAATAAGCTTATTAAAAAAATAAGATTATAGTATTTGATATTATGACTGAGTTCTCAGAAGAGTAGTATTACACGGCCATTGATTATTAGTCACATACTGCTTGGAAAGGCTCCATGGACTAATACTGCAAGTAACAATTAATCAAGAAAATGAAATTTTTAGTGCTTGGTTTGCTAAAATAAATATTAAGCTAGGTTCATCACTACTGATTAATATGGTGGTCTGCTAATATGGAGAGTATAGTGAAGAGTGTCTTTGCTCTTTGAAGGCAAGAATGATGAGGCTTCGCCTCACATATTTCATACATGTTACTAAGAGGGGCTAGTCCTTGGACAGGTGCATGATGCTGGGATGGTGGAGGGTCAGCAAAGGCATGGAAGACCCTCAACCAGGTGGCTTGATACAGCGACTCCCGCAATGGGCTCTACTGTGTCAGGAAGTGTGAGGATGGTGCAGGATAGAACAGGGTTCAGATCTTTTGTTCATAGGGTGGCTATGAGTGAGTCATGCTCGATTCGACAGCACCTAACAACATTGACGAGTGAGTGATGGCAGAGGAAGGGGTTAGTGCATTTTGGTGACCATAGGAATATTTGTCCCCTCTCTCTTTTGCTTTGTCCTCTGGTGCCTTTTTATTGCAAAGAACTTGAAACAATTCAAGTAGGTGGAGGCATCTGCTCTGTTTGCTCATGATAATGGCAGCACACAGGACTTTACGGGTATCCCTGTGCTAGGCTCATGAGTGTATTCCAATACATCGGCCTTTCTTCTTCCTCAGGTAGAACTTCAGTCACTTCAATTAGTGCACCACCTTGGCTTCATTGGAAATACCCTTGACCTTAGATGGAAAAGAAAGGGAACATACTGCAGTCTCAATGGTTGTGGGGCTCAAGTTTTCTCTCAGCACCGCATACACGCTCGGAGACATCGGCAGGAGGTCTGACGGAGAATGGGGCTCTGAGGAATCACTTCGGCTTCAGGAGATAACAAGGTAAAGTTTTAGAAAATATTTTCAAAATAGTAACTCACAGTGACTTATTTTGGCAGAAGTGTATTTCTAAGATTTCACTTGTTTGTGACACCAAGATATCTATAGTTCATCATTTGATATCAAAGCATTCACTCTCTCATGCAATTTACCACACATACTAGGGCAACCTCATCATTCTAGGCTTAACCGACTGTGCCAGCTATGACTTGAAGATGGGCCTTATGAAAAGAAATAGGACATTTGAGTATTAAAATGCTTTATTCTCGGTTATATAGTCTCTGTTCTACCATCAAATTTCCCATGGCAAATCTATTTTTTCTCTTTTTAAAATTTAATATGAGTATTTGTGACCATTGATTACTCACATTGTTGAGATGGGGATAAAAACAGAAGGAACATATCCTTTGTCTCCTTTTTCTGATGGTCTTGAAACTAGAAAAAAAGCAGGCACATTGATGGGAAAATATATTACCAACATTATGGACAAAGCTAGAAGAAAATTTTAGAGAACATGGTTACTCAGTAATTAATAACATTTTAACATTTTTTAAAATTGTATTAATTTTAATGAAAGTTTATAGAAACTTAGGGTTTCCAGTCATTCGTTGTACTTTTCTCCCTACCCCTCCTACCAATTCACTCTTCTCCTTGAAAAAAAAACACAACTCTTTCATTGTTATGCAATTCTTCCCCCAATAACATTTTTTTAAAAAATTAAATAGATGCAACAGTCTTCTAGACAAGTATAGAACATGAAAGAAGAGAAAAACAAATCGCTTGGCAGACCTAGTCTTACTTTACATATTAATGTCTCTAAAATGTAAGAGAAAAGTTTAGATTTGATTATATTATCAATCTTCTCTGTTCCCAATTTAAGTTTGATTATAAGGACTGATTTATTCATGTGTTCAAGTTATAACTGGTAACTTACTTCTTTTCATTAAAACTGGTCTCAATCAGTGTAATCATTCTTTATAAGCACACGCATCAGACAGTGTTGCTAAATGTCTCAGTGTAGTAGCGCTGGTGTCCATGCCTCACCTTGGAAACTTTCCTTACAGTTCTCCCTACTGCCCCATGTTGAACTGGTATTTGGCCTAATATCTAATTGTAATTTATTGCATTAGTATTTGTTATTCTTTCAGTCAGAGATAGAAAGTAGAAGTCACAGTTACTCTTTATTTTGGAGATAATGAAATAGCTGGTCTCCAGACATGACAACTAGAGGTTATTCCATTAGATGCTGATCAAACATTTAGGTGCCTTGAGTTGAGATTTTTATGGATTGTCTATACCTTATAATTAAAGAAACAAAATAGGGAACTTATATTACAATTCTATCACTAATTTCACAAACTTGATTTAATGTATTCAATAAATATTTCCTAAATGCCTAGTCATGTCAGGCACTGTTCTAGGCCTGAGGATATGGCCAGGAAAGACAGACAGGTCAGGACTTTGTATTGATTGGCTAGGAGGTGGAGGATGAAACACAGACTCCATGCCCTGTTCCAGTAAATCAGCAATATTCCCTTAGTTATGAAACTATGTTACTGTTGTTAGGTGCCATTGAGTATAACTCATAGCCACTGTATGAACAACAGTTCTCAACTCTATCCTATCCTGTGCCATCCTCAGAATCTCTGACACACTAGAGCCTATTGCTGCAGTTAATATGCCAATCCATCTCACTGCGGGTCTTCCTTTCTTTTGCTGTCTCCTCACCCTTCCAAGTTTGATATCCTTCTCCACGGAATAGCCTCTCCTAGTAGCATACCCAAAGTATGTGAGCTTTATTTATCATCTTTGCCTCCAAGGAGCACTCTGGCTACACCTTCTCTGATACATATATGTCTGTTCTTTTGGAAGTCCTTGGGATGTTTAGTACTGTTCTCCAACACCACAGCTCAAAGGCATCAATTCTTCTTCTGTCATCCTTATTCACTATTTAGCTTTCAGAGGCATAACAAGTTACTGAAAAGACCAAGTGAACCTTAGTCTTTAAAATGACATCATTGCTCCTCAGTAATTTGGAGAGGTCCCTTACTGCAAACTTTCCCAGTACAATATGTCTCCTGATCTCCTTACTGCTGTTATTAATGCTATTGTTGTTTACCATAGAGTCAGAACTGACCCATAGCTGACCCTCTGGGGGATTTTCAGAGGCAGTTAATCACACTGGGAGGAGATTGCTCATCCTTCTCCTGTGGAGCAGCTGGTGGCCTTGAACTGTGAGCCCTCAAGATTGCAGTACAACTTCTTGCCACTAGGCCACCAGAGCTATAATAGGATAAATCAAAACTTATAGATCCTGGGCTTCCTTTGCAAAACAAAAATAAAAACCAAAACAACTTGCATTCATTTTAAAAGCTTTCTAATCAAGACTTGCTCTTTCTTTCCCTTTCCCTTCATCATACAATTATGGTGCCTTGATGGCATAGTCCATAACATATGGGGGTTGCTAACTGGAGCCTGGAGGACCAATCACTGGAGAAGAACATCATGCTTGGAAGGGTGGAGGGACAGTGCAGGAGAGGAAGACCCTGGGTGAGATGGATTAACTTAGTGACTAGGGCAAAGGGCATAGGTGTGTTGGAGTCAGACTGGCTCAGGACAGGGCAGGCTTCAGAGCTAGTGTACATAGGGTCGCTATGAGTCACAGCTGACTCAACTGCACATAGCAACACAACTGAAAGGTAAGCAGTTTGAATCCACTAGGTGCTTCCTAGAAGAAAGATGAACAATCTCTTCCAACCAAGACTCATGGTCTCAGAAACCGGATGGAGGGTCACTTAGATTTGGAGCAGACTTATTCTTTTTCAGTGATACCAGTGTAGTCAGCATCATCTATTTAAAAAAGGAGAAAACTGAAGACCTCTGAGTGGCTAGGAGGGACCCACAGCCATTGTGAGGTCTGATTAAAACTACTACCCTGAAGGTGTCAAACAGCCCCGAGGCCCCCTTCCAGGAACTGCTGATATACCACTTGCATTCAACAGCTTTGACCTCCATGTGCCCTTTAGATCTTGTGAAGATCAAACCAAACATTAAAAAGAGGAACTCTATTTTGCTTCAATATGAAATTATGTTCTAAACTCTTAAGGGGAAAAAAGAAAACAAGAAGAAACTAACCTTCACAGGGCTGAGAGGTGTAGTGTTTACTGAAGGCTTTGTCTTTGGGAATATCAGGATACAGGTACTTTAGTGGGTTTTCTGGAATGTTTTCAGCCATAATAACCTTGTAGTCTCGGAGGATGTCTGCAAAAGGCAGAGCAGACAGCCTGCCTTTGTTGTAGGGTTCTACAGAGTGGAACCTCACTTCTCCTGGAAAAACAGAAAGCAGGGGAATAGTCATGCCAAGTCATTGCAGAGTCTTGGCGGCCTTTCCTCCTGTTAAAGCCTTTGTTTTAAATAATGTCAAACTGTCCCTGGTCTATTCATGTGACAGAGGCACCCACACAGGTTGTTAAAACATGTATGTGTCCCCTGTTCTGAGACAATGACAGCAACTAATATTCAAACTCACTGAACACATGATCAAAACAACACATGGGAAAACATAAATCGAATAAATGAGGCCAAGAAAGCGCAATTCACGTAACGGGACTGTAATGAGCATATACCGTTTTCCGAATGGTCTACCCAGGTGAAAGTTATTCCTCCGAGGTGACTTTCACTGAATCTTAATAAAAATGTTCCAGGCATTTTGTCCTTTAGCAAGAGTCGTTCCTTCTCTTTACTGACAAAGCCCATGACGTACCTAAAAATAGAACAAAACAGTTTTACTTGATTAAAGACTGTAGGTCTTTAATAAATGCATTTGCATTTATTTTGTCCACAAAGGACAGACCAAAACTATGTTCTGAGTGTAATCAAACGTTAGTGGTATTTGAAATAGTCTTACACTGACTAATGAAATTATGATAGGAAGAACACAAGAAATCACAACTGTTTCTTTCCTGTGGCCCTAAACCTGCTTAGAGGGAAAGGGGAGGAAAAACCAAGGAAAATAATCTAACAGAAAAATAACCTAATTACTCATTTGCAAAATGTAGCCTATAACTTACCCATCAATCCAAAGAGGAAGAATGTGTTTTTTAATTAGATCCAATATGGCTTCAAGCCATATCCAAAAGGTAAATGACTTGCAAGGTAAATGTTCCTATTGGAAGAAAAAACCAAACAAGATAATGATTATTTAATCAGTAGTATTGATATAATAATTTAAGCTCCATTTTTCAGTGAAATATTTCCTTTAAGTGGTTAGCAGTACAACATGCTATGGTCTGTACCATCAAAGTTCCGTATTTTCTTACGATAGGATACTGCTTTAGAGTTTCTTTTCAAATATCTTTAGCCAGAAAATCCTTAGAACTCCAGATTATGACATGGAGGCTTAGAAAGATTCATTGTTGTTGTTGATTGCCATTGAGTCCAGCATGACTCACAGCAACCCTGTGAACAAAAGACCTGAAGCCTTTCTGTAACTATCGTCATTTCTCCAAGTTCACAGACTTTCCAGAGTCAGATTTAGGAAGTGGATGCCATGCCTGCTTCCAGGATTTTAAAACAAGGATTTAAAAAAAATACTTAAAAAAGAATATTACAGAGTATGTAAATGCTATTTCCCTTCCCCGCTTGTACCTTGCAGAACTTCGCCCAGGTGAGGTGACCGTCACTGTAGCTACTCAGGCCTAAAATAAGAGGAAACAGTGAGATACTTGTTAAACAATGCGACTCTTCAATTTTGTACTCCATTAGATGGTTTTTTTTTCCTGCCTGTCGATTATTTATGTACCTGTTTTGGGGTCTGCAGTGTACTTAGTATGCAAACGCGCTGCTATTTAAAGCAAACCTCCATAGAGTTTCTGTTTTCCTCTCTCTGAGTGGCTGGTGACCTTTTGGTTAGGGGTCTGACACATTACCCTCTGTGCAGCTGGGTAGCTTCAAACCATGTGGGTTTAGCAGCACAATATATAATGCAGCACTCCACAAGGGTGCATTCTGTTATGTTTTGGCCATAACCAAACCTCTGGCAGGCTTCCGAGGCTGTAAATCCCATGGCAGGCCATCGCCCATCTTCCTCTCTTAGAACTGCTGGTGGATTTGAAGTGCCAGAGAAGCACAACTTGTGGGTGAGCAGCACGACTCCCTGATGGCGACGCCACCTGAGCTCCCTTGCAGTATGGCCAATCACGTAAGCTCTGACTCGTAGCATACAATGGATAGAATAATGTCTGACTTGAGGAACTTTTGTGAGAATTAGACCTAGAAGAGGGCAAATATTTAACTCTGCATGTGAGCAGTCTATCAGTAAATGGTGGTGGTGTTGCTGTGTACCCATCCTATAGCTGACCCTCCAGCAGGTTTTCAGAGGCAGTAAATCTCATGGAAGGAGATTGTTCATCTTTCTCCCAAGGGGCAGCTGGTGGATTTGATCTGCATAACTTGGCAGTGCAGTTCCTTACCACTAAGCCACCAGAGCTCCCTGATAAATTGTGGTGGCCATTATAAATTAAAATTAATCGTAGCAATTTCATTACAGTGTTCTTTAAAAGGCTTCTTTTTATGTGCTATCAAGAAGGGAAAGACTAATAGTTAACCCTCTAGTAGGTATTTGCCATTGGAGTTCCCATTAAAATGCTTCAATACCCCAAACAAAGGCAAATTCTCTATAACTGCTAGTTCTTACCTGTAAGCTTCTCTGCCAGCATATTGAGTTGATCAGAATTAAGACCACGACCAACATATGATGAAAATTGCCAGCTTATCACCTCCAGGAGTTGACTCAAAGTGGCAGATGGAGGATTATTAAAGAAAACCAAGTTCTGCAACAGAAATGTGAAGACAAGTATGATTTGTCAATCACTATAACTCAATATACACGGTTCCAGATTCTTAAATCTTTAGGCCAAACTAATTTCATAATACAGAATGTAGTCTCATCTGGGTGGTACCTTTAAAGATTGATTTTATTTTCAAATAATTCCTTGTTCCTTGACTCTAATTTAATTCAAATTCCATCTTATCCTTTATAGAACCATTTGGCATCTCTGTTCACTGTTCACTGGAGTACTATCAATCAACTCATACAAGTTCTTATTGCTGTTCAATTAAAAATTGTGCATGCACTCTTTTTTGAAATAATATTAATCTTTAAAGAAACTCATATCATGTTTTTTAATTAGTTTATCATGAATTAGCACAAGTTAAACCTTGTCCAGATGAAGCATCTCAAATAGCAAGAAATAAACAAGTTCCACGCTGAAGAAGGTAACCATATACTATGAATTTTAGTCCTAAGATCCTGTTTTATAGACAGAATGGCAGTCTTTTTTGCTCTAGACAAGCGATATCTTCTGAATGATTAACTGCAAATGAATGTTGATTGTGTCAGAAACTTGGTTAGCAATGATGGAACAGAAAGATGACTTAGGCCGAGACTTCTGGAAAACAGATGGATGTAAAATTACAAAGGAGGAGACTTCCCATCTCTCTCCTGTGGAGCAAACCCCCACAGAGGTAGGTATAAGGCTTTTGGGTTAGCAGCACAGCTCCCAAAGAACTGGACCACGATAGCTCTCGGTTTCCTTGTTCAGCTCAGCTCATCACTGTTGAGATAGCTGACCCTACAAGTGGGGTTATAGAGGCTGTAAGTCACACAGGAAGACACTGTGTGACACCATCCTTTCTTGTGCAGAGTTATTGGTGGATTTGAACCAGCCATCTTTAGATTAGCAGTGCAGCTCCCTATGGACTAGGCCACCAGAGCTCCCTGCTTCTCTATTAGGAATGTGGATGGTTCTTATTGCTGAGGAGTAAAAGTTAAAGAATGCTTTCCTTTGAAGGGAGCATTTGCTTTTAAATATGAGCTGTTGTTTATTTACATTTGACCTATTTTCTCTAGACCATGGTGGTTTCCGGCACAACATTCAGGTTTTTGTAAGAGAAGCCCACACACCACCATCTGACTCATCTTTGTTGCTTCTTCTCTCCCACATTATCTACCCCCAACCCCCCCCCCCCAATGATCTTTTAAGATGACTAATCCTCTGCTTAACTTTGTTACTTGAATCCAAATTTTGGTCAGTATTTCAAATAACCACCAGATGGCAATAAAATATAGTTGGAGATTTAGATTTGATCTATAATGAACTCTTGAAATCTGTGCTGTCCAAGTGTAGTTAGGTGAGACTGATGGCTATTCTAGTCACTGATTTGGAAACCATTCTGTATTTTAATAGAACAGCCTGTGTGGAGAATGTGGGGAACCAGAAATGGTTGGGAAGGAGGTAAACGTAGCTGTTATATATCAAACATGTGAACCCAACATTCGCAGTCCTTCTTGCACTTCCATTGCAAGAAGATGCCTCGCCACAGCTCAGTAAGCAAAATCCTAGAACCATGTGTGATATAAAAAAAAGTGGAGGTTGACCAGTTCATCAGCAATAACAAATTCCCGTCTTGTACTTGGGTGTGCCACCCATGCTCTTGGGATCTAATGTGTTCACCAGAACACATTACTTTAACTATCATGTTAGAAGAGATCATGCAACTAAAAAAATTCTTGAGTCCACAAATCAAAGAACCCATAGACATGTCACACACATACAAAATAATATTTTTTTAAAAAAAATTTTATTGTATTATTTTTACGTGTACCATCAAATCAGATCTGACTGTTACAGGAGGAGATTGCCCCCTCCTTCTCCAGCAGAGCATCTGGTGGATTTGAACCATGTACCTCTGGGATTGCAGTGCAACAAAATAATCTTTTTTATACAGATGGGCTTAATTGACACAAAGGCAAACAAAATAGAATTAAAGGGGGGTGGAGAGGAGAAGGAATAGACACTGTACCTGGGAATCGCTGGTTGACACATTGTACCAGATGATGGATGCCCAAGCGTTGGGTAACTGACTCACGTTGGAAATCATCACCACAGGTAGTGAGCAGGTCTAGTTGGGGAGGGGAGAAAGCATAGTTTGTATCGGTACTCCCACTTTACATCGGTTTTATACTTGCCCTTCTTTCTCCTTCAAAGGATCATCTCAAACCAGTCCTACTCCTTTAACACTAAAGTCCCCACAACCTTGGTCATTAAATTAACCCACCAGGTACCTGCAACTTTCTGAGCCTGTCTGGGTCATTGTGCAGGAAAGAAGCTGTGAAGAACAGGAATCCTCCCAGAGTTCTCAGTCAGAGACTGCTTCCCCTCAATATCTTTCTCAATGCTATTTGAACATTTATACTGTGCTTTATCACACACTGCCCTAAATGCAACTAATTAGGAATTCAATTAATTTATCAGTTATCTTCTTTAAAAGGTATACTTAAATACTAATTAGAAATTGGCTCTAGGCTGAGTCAATATATTCAAATTATGATCCAACACCTATAAAATGTTAGCAATACTGGGAGCGGGGGTCTTACTGGTAGAAGTTAGAGAGGCAAGCAAAGCTGGAAATACTACTTCCAGTTCATTGCTGCAGTACTCAGTTCAGTACTACAATTTCCTACCTATGGAATAAACAGGCTTTTACAGACTGGTCTAAAACAAAAGTAATTTATAGTTGTTTTTAGGTACCACAGAGTCAGAACTGACTCACAACTGACTCTCCTGTGGGTTTGCAAAAGCAGTAAATCTCACAGAAGGAGAATGCCCATCTATCTATCACAGAGTACCTGGTGGATTCAAACTTCATGCCTTTAGGTTGACTGTGTAACTTCTTACCACTAAGCCAATAGAGCTCCCTAATTGATAACAGTCCTTTCCCAATCACAAGATTTAAATTCTTGTGCATAGAAAAAGAATTTTAGGGAATGCAAAAGATCATGGAAACAGATTTATGGAAAAGAAATGAGGAAAGATTCTATGACTGCTTTTATAGATATGTTTGTATTCATTAACATAAAAGTAAAAACTGCCTTTTAAGATAATGCTGTTTTGCAATGTAGTCAATTCTAACTCAAAGCAATGCAGGTGACAGAGCAGAATTGTCCTTCAGGGTTTTCAGGGAGCAGGTTGTCAGTCTTAACTCTCATGGAGCTGCAGGGTGAGTTCACTCCACCATCCTTTCACTTAGCAGCCAAGGGCCCAAATTCTTGTGCCACAAGTAGGGTCATATACAGGGTGTATGAAATTATGTCTGTTCATTCAGGCAACTGGTCATCCATATGCTGGGGAAGCAATAGAATGGAGTAATAAGTGCAGCATGTTTTCCTGTCTTCAAGGAACTAACAATCATGTTCATTTTAATTCCAAAATTTTTCCTTATTTCTTGAGTTCAGTGGTAACTATTGTAAGAGAATCAAACAAATGTACTGTTAATGTTCCTATCCATTATATTCATATTCCTTCTGGGAGATTGCAGGAATGGTACACTGAAACTATATCACTCCATAATATGGATCAGGAATACTTCTTTCTATTGATGCTTTCCACTGAGTATCCGTGGCTCAGGCACTCCCGGAAAGAAGAACAAAATCCAGATGGAACAAAATGCAAGCTGGCAACCAATTTCTCTTTCTGTCTCTGTCTGTCTGCCTGTCTCTCTGTATATATGTATCACCACCTATGATATTTTATAACTTGTAATCATTTAGCCAGAAAAGTATATTGATTATTTAATGAATATCTCACATGTGACTTTTCTAAATAGTAATTTAAAATAAAGGCCAGGAAATGTATAAAGCCTAGAAAAAGCTCAGCTTTCATCTATGATTGCTGACAACTAATTCCTGCAAATATTATTAGTAAGCAGTAGCTAGTCCTTGAAACACATACTTCCAAATCAATGGTCAGACCGTAGAGGCAAATCTGTGTCTCAAAGGTAATGGAGTGAAGCTCTTCAGTCACCATGTGAGAGCCCTAAGAGAGAAAGAAATATGTTGTTATTTTACAAATATACACTCACTATCTATTAGCATTAGGCCTTCAATAGGCATTAATAAGACTTTAAATAAAAAGAAACATCCTAAACATCCCCTTACTGAAGAGACTCTATTATTGTTTTAAATGTCATTTAAAACACACACAGACTTGTTGGTTTATTTCATTTCCACAAACATAATGATTTTATGTCTTAAAATTAAGATTATTTCTGGCTTTTAAATTCCAATATAATTTCATCAGTTGAAATTTAGACAAACCATCCTTGTTTATTTTTCACTTTGGAAAAAACCCTTTTGATTTACTAAATATTAATTAAAATGCCCATATCTGTATATTTATAATTGACACAGGTCTTGGTGTCATAATGAAATTGTTTAAAGTAATGGAAGACTTGGTTAAACATGATAGTTGATTACATGCATTTTCCTCTGTTTTCTTCAGAAACTCCAGTAAAGTTAACAGTTGGAGTTTTCTTTACTTTTCCATCAAGTAAACTTGGAGGCTTGATTTCCTGGGTGAAAGGTGAAGGAGTGTGGAATGAGGGTCACACAAGAGGCTCATGTGCCTCAGAACTCAGGAGCACTGGGTCCAGACGAGGCCAGTTGTATAGGCCTCGGCACAAGGGCACAAGGCAGATGGTCAGGCAAAGTGGAGGGATGATCCACGATGCTGGTGGAAGGAAGTTAAAAGAATCTAGTTGTATATCAGCATCACAGAACAACCAGTTCAGACTGGTCCCAAGAGAGGAAAAAAAAGAGGAAGAAGAAAAAGAATACATAGATTGGTATACATGATCATACAGTGAGGGCTGTTTTATTTTGTGTGTGTATGTGGTATATTTTTCTCCTTTTTCAGTTCTGAAAGAAAATTTGAGACTCTGTTAGCAATATTGTTGTTGTTATATGCCATTGGGTAACCTTGCAACTCATAGCAACCTCATATACAATGACTCTGAACTCTGTTCTATCCTGAGCCAGCCTCGTTGTCTAAAAATATGGAACGTTTCACAGCTTTGCACATCATTAACAACAGACACATTTAATATAATTTAATGAAAAACCTAAAGCATCTAAGTGCAGCCAGGATGCTCCTTGGAGGCGAAGATGATGAGACTTCATCTCATATACTTTGGGTTCAGACTTTGGAAAAAGACATCACGGGGGGAGGGGAGGGAAGTGGAGGGTCAGAGGAGAAGATGAGCCTCGACAAGGTGGATCGGTGCAATGACTGTCACAATGACCTTGAGTACAGCAGAGATTGTGAGGATGACACAGGCTTAGACAGAGTTTTGTTCTTTTATAAACAGGGTTATTTTGAGTTGGAGTTAACTCAGGACACCTAATGACAAAAACAACATTAAATCCAGTGAAAACGAAAAGTGAGACAAGACTGGAAATACAATCATAGCAAGCTATGTGGCTTGACAGTTAACAATTTGTATATAATGACAGAAGGACAAACATTGAATATATTGGTTAAACTAACTATATTATATAACAAGACTATGAAGATGGGGAGAATTTATATTTTCACCAAACTGATGGAAAAGATTAATAGCTTTGTCTCTTTTATGGAAAGAATTCAGGGTTAAATATATAAAAAATTTCTTACAATACCAGTAATCTTCTGTGGGGAGGGGGTTTGGGGAGTGGAGTAGGCGCCGCTGTGTTTTTCTTGATGAAATCTTGCAGCATTTTGCCTTTCAGAGGGTGGCCCAGGACCAGCGGCATTATCCTCATCAGAAAGCTTTTTAGAGAAATGGCATCACTGGCCCATCACAGTCCTTCTGAATTAGAATTTGCATTTTAACAAGATGCTCGTGGAATTTGGGAAGCAATTACCATCAGTGTGTGTACCCACTTTGCATTTAGTCTCCAAGGATGTGGAGAAGTTGGGATGGTATGGAAAGCTTAATCAGATTTAAAAAATAAGCCCTGTAGGAAGATATGAACAGAAGTAAATGATCTGAAGCAATAAAGTCAGAATAAGGATGTGGTCGCATGAGGTATGGTTCTCTGGGAGAGATGGGACCAAACAGTGATCTAGGCTAATAAGTCAGAATTAAATCAGAAAAAAAAAGTATGTCTATTATGATAATGATAGCCTTGATGAAGAAAAGTTAAGCACTTGGTTGCAAAACAGAAGTTTGGTGGTTTGAACCTACCCACAGACTCCTGGGGAGAAGGATTTGCTAATCTTCTCTAGGGAATCACAGCCTGGGAAGCCAATTCTATGGGCTTACTGTGAATTGAAATCAACTCAATAATATCTAAAAGCAACAATATGATAATATAAATAATGATTATTATTATTGTTGTTGATTGCCTTCAAGTCGAGCACGACTTATAGCAGCCCTATGAACAAAAGGCCTGAAGCCTTTCTCTAACAAGCAACATTCATCAAATTCCAGAGGCATGTTGTTTGGAAAGTGCATGCCATTCCTGTTTACCTGAAAAGACTCTAGTGATAATAAGTATGTTAAACTGAGAATTTATTTGACTTGAATGGTATCAATTCCTATTGGATTATAGGTAGTTACTACCTACTGTTCCTAGTGAATATTCTACTACTGAATGCCCTACTATTGAATATTCCTCTTGAAAAATCCCTTGTTACACACACACACACACACACGTTATTTTATGTGTTTTACATACATATATATACACACACACGCGCGCGCGCACACACACATATATTTAAGTTTTCTTTTTTTTTAAAATCCAACCTTATATGACAATAGAATATCCAGATAAAATATACTACTCTGAAATCATTATGGAAGGTGATCACCTGGTATTTTCTTCTATGGAGCTGTTGGGAGATTTGAACCACCAAGCTTTGAATTAGCAACAGAGTGCTTAATATTGTTTGGACCACTTATGGGTATACATATAGCGTAGGATATTGTTATTATGCACTGCCAAGTCACCTGTGACTCATAACGACCCTATGTACAACAGCTCTATGAACACTGCCCTATCCTGAACCAGTCTCACTGTCTCCAACACACCTAAGCCCATTATCTCAGTTGCTGTGTCACTACATCCCATCCAGGGTCTTCCTCTCTTGCACTGTCCCTCCACCCTTCCAGTATATGTACACATCTAAAAGTCAGTTCCCTCCATCTTAAGGGGGGAGTAGCTTTCCTCCATCACTAAGTGCTGAAACAAATGAAATACTATTTGCTGTGTTTAGGCACCAAACAAAGCAAAACCACATTTTTAAATGACAGAAATCAGTCTTTTGAGGGCACCATACCTTGGAAGCAGGAGTGTCATCCACTTCCTAAATAACATGCCTCCAGAAACTATGAACTTTGATAAATGTCAGTAGTTATAGAAAGGCTTTAGGCCTTTTGTTCATAGAGTCTTTATGAGTCATGCACGACTCAAAGGCAGTCAACAACAACAACAACATACCTTGGAAAGGGACATTATGCTTGGAAAGATGGAGAGTCAGTGAAAGAAAGAAATACTGCCCCCTCCCCAAGTAGATGGATTCACATAGTAACTACAGCAATGGTCTCAAGTGTGTCAAAGATGAAGAGTATGGCACAGAACAAGGTTCAAATCTGTTCGTCCCAGGGCCCCAGTGAGTTTCACTCAACTCGACAGCACCCAACAACAACAACATGGAAGGAAGGGAGCTCTAGTGGCCTCGTGGTAAGAAGCTGTACCACAGTCTCAAAGGCTCACTGTTCAAATGCTTCAGTTGCTGCATGGGAGGAGGATGGGCAGTCTTCTTTCATGTAATTTGCTGTCTCTGAAAACCCACTGGAAGGTCAGGCACAAGTTGGTTCTGCCTAAACAGCACACAGCAGCGTGGGAGGAAGACTCAGCTGCATCCTGTGTTATGCAGATTAATACAACCTTGCTTTCTGAAAGTGAGAAGAATTGTAAGTGCTTGCTGCAAAAGGTTATATCTCAACATCAAGAAAACCAAAGTCCTCAACACTGGCCCACAGACTGCATCATAAAAGATGGAGGAAAGCTTGACATTGTCAATGATTTCATCTTACTTGGATCCACAATTAATACCCTTGGTATTAATTGGAAATCAAGAGACATATGCATTGGAAAAATGTGCAGTCTGGGACTTTTTCAAATTAGTGAGAAGTAATGATATCAGTTTGTAGAGTAAGGTGTGCCTGATTCAGGCCATGTCTTTTCAATCACTTCCTGTGACCCTGAGTGATGGGCAATGAGTAAGGATGAGAGAAGAAGAATTGATGCCTTTGAGTTGTGGTGTTGGGAAACAGTACTGAATATCTCATGTACTTCCAGAAGAACAGACATATATATCTTGGAGAAAGTGAAGCCAAATGTTCCTTGGAACAGTCTTTGTCTCCCCTACTTTGGGAATATTGTTAGGAAAGGCTATTCCTTGAAGAGTGAACTCATGCTTGGAAAGGTGGAAAATTAGAGAAGGAAATTAAGACCCTCAGTGAGATGGCTTGACACAATGACTGCAGCAGTGGCCTCAAGTATTCCAGAAATGAGGATGGCATAGGACAGGACAGAGGATGGCATAGGATAGGACAGAGTTTAGATCTGTTGTTCATAGGGTTACTGTGGGTTGTACTCAAACTGGCAGAAGCTAACAGAAACAGTACGCAAAGCACTGAGGCCAGCTGAGGAATCCATAGCTTCCACTTTATAGTCACCAGTTGGTACTTTTCACATTCACACTGAGTGCAATAGCAGATAGCCTCTGCAGAACATTTGTGAGGCCCGAGGCAAGTACACAGATGGAGACCCATATACCATATGTCGGAATATTTAAACATAATAAATCAAGTTAACAAACTGTAAAAATATGGTCTAGTTGGCCTTGTCATGTAAGCTTCAAACGACCTAATTGGCCAGCTTTCCATTCCTCACAGCCCCATCGGAACATGGTGGTCTGGAAAGCCTTGCCTTTTGAAACCTGAGCCACCCTGATACCAACTGTGGCCCTGTGGCCTTTTCTGTGTCTCTTAATTTTTTGCTTTTATGTTTCCATCTGTGCTTGGAAGTCCCGCACATAGGATTCAGGTCTGTGGAGCTGGACGTACTGAGGACCTCGACTCTGGGCCAGTACATTGCCTTGACCTCACATGTTTTTCTTTGTAGGGAGGAGTATACCTGTAAGACAGCTAAGAAGCTTGTTTTGAGTATGCAGTTACCATGGCTCCCCAATTCTAGCCCCTACTGTTTAGTTTGTAGTTTAGATATACATATGATATGAGATCATAATGGAAAATTTCCTGTTCAGTTCTAGCACCTGTCCGTTCACCATCCAAACTTTTCCTCTGGGTTGAAAAGTGTGAGAAATCAGGACTCCATATTCAGGGACAGACTACAGAGTGGCCAACTACCTTTGAAAAAGGCTTTCTAATTGTGTGTTATCTTGTTGTTATATGCCATTGAGTCACCTATGACTCATAGTGACCCTGTGTACAATAGCTCTGAACCCTGCCCTATCATGAGACAGTCTCACCTACCCCAATACCCCACTTATTGTGTCAATCCATCTCATCTAGAGTCTTCCTCTCCTGTCCTGTCCCTTCACCCTTCCAAGCATGTTATCCTTCTCCAAGGACTAGTCCCTCCTGGCAGCATGTGCAAAGTATGTGAGACAGAGCCTCCAAATCCTTGCCTCCCAAGGAGCAACTTGGTTTCACCCTAAGACAGACCTGTTTGTTTTCTTGGCATTTCATGGTATTGTTCAATACTCTTCTCCAATACCACAGCTCAAAGGCTTCTATTCTTTTTCTACCATCCTTAGTCCTTTTTCAGCTCAGTGATGCATAGTAAGTAATTATGAAGACCACGGTCTAGATCAGGTGCACCTTAGTCTCTAGACTGACATCATTGCTCTTCAGCATTCTTAAGAGGTCCCTGACAGTAGATTTTCTTAATGCAATTTGTCTTTTGATTTCCTGACTGCTGGTGCCAAGAGAGTTGATTGTGGAACCAAGGAAGCTGAAATTGTGAATAATCACAATCTCTTCACCTTATTTATTATTTAAACAGACAGAAAAGTAGGTAGTGAGAGGTTTTCTCAGAGACTTAGATGAGAATAGAAACTAATTTCTAATATTTACTTAAAACCTTTGACAAAAATTGTGAGGCACATTTAAAAAGAAATTTAGCACAAGTGATGTATAATTCACATAATGAGAAAAGAAACTTTTGACAGATGGTGGCACCATTAATTTCCAAAGCTTGCAAAACCTTCAATAATAGTCTTCATTGCTCTTTAAATGCAATTCAAGCTTGAGGCACTGTGCAATTTCTTATTTCTAGAGCTTATTTCTTCTTGTTTTTGTTATGTGCCATTGAGTTGA
>NW_006399751.1:22448894-22450267 GCF_000299155.1 Elephantulus edwardii | reverse complement strand
ACACGATCTGGGATTCCCATTCTTCCCAGAGTCAGCCACAGTTTGTTATGACCAACACAGTCAAATGCCTTTGCATAGTCAATGAAACACAGATATACATTCCTCTGGCATTCCCTGCTTTCAGCTAAGATCCATCTAACATTAGCTACAATATCCCTAGTACCACGATGCCTCCTAAACCCAACCTGGACTTACCCCAGTTATTGTTCCAATCCATCTCATCTGGAGTCTTCCTTTCCTACACTGTTCCTCGACCCTTCCAAGCATGATGCCCTTCTCTAAAGACTGTTCCCTCTTGACTACATGCCCAAAGTACGTGAGACAGAATTTCAAAATCCTTGCCTCTAAGGATAAGCTTAGTTTTACCCTCTCCAGGACTTATCTGTTAGTTCCCTTGGCAGTCCATGGTATGTTCAATACCTTTCTCCAGCACCACAACTCAAAGACATCAATTCTTCTTTTGTTATCTTTAGCCATTGTCCAGCTCTCTGATTCATAGTGAGTAATTTTGAGGACTATGGCCTGAATCAGGAGCACCTGACAGCCTAGCCTGACATCCTTGTTCGGTAGCACTCTACAGAGGTTGCTGACAGCAGATTTCCCTAATATGATCTGTCTTTTGATTTCCTGACTGCTGTTGCCAAGAACCTTGATTGTGGAACCAAGCAAGCTGAAATTGAGAAACTCAATCTCTTCTCCATCTATTGTGATGCTGCCAGTTGGCCCAGTGGTGAGAATCTTTGTCTTCTTCATGTTGAGCTTCAATCCATACTGCAAAGTACAGTCCTTGACCCTCTGCAGTAAATGCTTCAAGCCCTCCTCAGTTTCAGCAAGTAAGGTCGTGTCATCTGCATAACGGTGGTTGTGGACATCCTGAGAACATATTTCTTACAGAGTGGGAAAATGTCATAGTTATGATGTACCATTAATGTCTATATGAATAGCCTTTCTTATTATTTGAGTTGATTAATATATTAAATATCCATATTTATGATGTTTATATTATTGGATATTGTACTGGATTTTCTGCACTATACTTCTAAAGAAAATTGCCTATTGGATGATATGTTAAGAAACAAAACATCTGGCCAAACAACTTGAGCAGGGCATCATTATTTTTGGGAGGGAAGCACACAATCTAATGAAAGTCATATTCTATCTTTCTCTTGTCTGTTTCTCTGCTCAGTGTTTTGTAGTCTACTATGGTAACCTAGACAAAATGGAAATCTCAGAACACTTGATCATGCTTATATGAAACATCTACTTGGACCAAAAAGCAGTCTTCAGAACAGAGCAAGAAAACATTGCATGGCTCAAAATCAGGAAAGGAGTGCATCAGGGATGCATCCTGTCCCCATACTTTTTCAATCAGT
>NW_006399751.1:22438262-22448314 GCF_000299155.1 Elephantulus edwardii | reverse complement strand
TGGTGCTGAAGAAGAGTCTTGAACCTAACATGGACTGCCAAGCAAACAAATAGGTCTCTCTTGGAGAGAATAAACCAAGTCTTCCTTGGAGGCTAGGGGTTTTGTTTTTTGGGGTTTTTTTTGTTTGTTTTTTTTAAAGCTAGGATTTTGAAGCTCTGCCGCGCTTACTTTGGGCACATGGCCAGGAGAAATCAGTTCTTAGAGAAGGACATCAGGCTCAGGAGGGTGTATGGACAGCACTGGAGAGGGAGACCCTGCATGAGATGGATTGAGGAGTGCCATCCACTTCCTAAATAACATACCTCCAGAAACTCTATGAACTTTGATAAATGTTGGAAGTTGTAGAGGGGCTTCAGGCCTTTTGTTCATAGGGTGGCTATGAGTCATGTTTGACTCAGAGACAATCAACAACAATGACAACATGAAACTTAGATTATCCTAGCAAACCAGTAGGGATTTTGGCTTGAAGGAAAATTTCTGCTAAGGAAAAAAGGAATTCTTTTCACCCAGCTTTATTGCTAATCTCTTAACAAGCTGTTCTATGATAATGTTATACGTGGAAAACTACACGATATAGAAAATGTACCTAATCCATTCATTTAATAAATATTTACTGAGCACCTATCATGTAAAAAGCATGAGTTAGTTTCTGAGGAATAATGTTAAGAAAAACAACATAAAAAATCTCACCATCATGGGAATTGGTGTCTTAAGGCGGAGAAGGAAGCCCCTGCGCCCCTTTCAAAACTGAAGCCAAAGCAAAGTTGTTAAAAGGTGAGAAGGCAGTCCTGAAGGGCATTCACACACACACACACACACACACACACACACACACACACAGAAGATCTGCATATTACCCACTTTCCGGTAGTCTGAGATGCTGAGACTCCAGAAGCATCCCAATTACCCCTGGAAAAGCGCCCCCAGCAGAAACAAGCTTGACCACTACGCCATCAAGTTTCTCCTGACCACTGAGTCAGCCATGGAGAAGACAGATAACAACACACTTGTGTTCATTGTGGATGTCAAGGCCAACAAGCACCAAATTAAACAAGCTGTAAAGAAACTCTATGACATTGATGTGGCTAAGGTCAACCCTTTGATTAGGCCTGATGGAGAGAAGAAGACCTATGTTCACTTGCTTCTGACATGATGCTTTGGATGTTGCCAACAAAATTGGGATCATCTAAACTGAGTACAGCTGGCTAATTCTAAATACACATTTTTCTCACCTAAAAAAATGCCACACTCACATGAGGATAGTCATCACAAAATCACAGAAAAGAATATAAAAGTAAGTTATAATCTATAAAGTAATGGTGCTGTATTGATGATGCTATTGTTGTTAAGTGCTGTCAAGTCATAGACAACTCATAGTGACTCTATGAACAAAAGACCTGAATGAACACTCGTATAACATTCATCATTTCTCCAAGTTCATAGTTTCTGGAGGCAAGCTATTATGGAAGTGGATGCCACTCCTGCTTCCAAGCTTGTTTTAATCGGGGAGCTCCACCAAACACTGCCCACCCTGGTTAACCATTATCACATTTGACATATCAGTGTCACAGTGTTTAGCATCATAGCAACCATGAGTTACTTCTGTACAGCGAAAGGACAGACCAGTGCTATACCACTGAGAAGAATGTTTGACCAAAAACAATTAAAACCAGGCCTGAGGGCCACAGATTAAAATCACCCACCTTTGGCTTGGTAGCATCACTTTCTATCGACTAGGCCAACAGAGTGCTCTCTATGACTCACAGCAATTCTGTGAACAACAGGTCTAACCCTTGCCCCATCCTACACCATCCCCACAATCCAAGGCATGTTTGAGCCCATTGCCACAGTCACCCTATCAGTCCATCATGCTGAGCATCTTTTCTTCTCTGACCTTCCTCTTCACTCAGCATGATGCCATTTCCCAAGACTAGAACCTTAACTGTTGTTAAATGCCATCGAGTTGTAGTGACTCACAGAGACCCCATGAACGAAAGATGTGACCTACTTTCTAAAAAAAGCTAACATTATCTAATGATAATTTTTCCTTTAAAAAAAAGTGTACCATCTACATAAATGATGGAAGGAAATCAACCTGCTGTGACATACTTGGGCTATTTGAGGTGTGAGTAGTGTATCTGTGTTTGAGAACACTGAACCTTGAAAAAAACATCTGTTTGACTATTTTGTTAAACGAAATTAAACTCATCCAGGCTTTACTAATAGCTTCTTTGTGCTTCATGGCTTTCCACCACATAAACAAAATTAGCCGACCCCTCAGTCTGTGGCTAAAACTGCTATCAGTTAAGGCCCACTGACAAAGTGCAAATTTGACTGCAATTTCGGCTTCCCTATTCAAACAGTTTTCACATTTCACTAATCTGACTCCAGCTGAATTCCAGCCAGATAAGGACCCCTGGGGAAAGACTGCTTTCTGGGGAAGTTTACTTAGCAGGGCACACACGCATGGCTTCAAGGTGTAGACACTGACTGGGTGATGGAATCACTTGTTTCTTCATTGTGACTCTTGCAAGGAAAGAATACAGACTGGAGGAAGAGGCAGGATATGCTAATCATGGTTTTGAGGTCGCATTCCTCAAGGGGTAAAATCCCAAATCAAAGTCTTCAATTCATAAAAAAATTTAAAGACACTAATCTTTCTCAAATTTGAAGATTATAGAATCTTAGTTAAAGAAGTCTGAGAAATATTCTAGGACATTATATACTTTTCAAATTTTTAAATATCTCCAAATATGTTTTTTAATATCACCTGATGTTGTCCTTTGATGCTGTCGAGTTGACAGTGAGTCATGGTGACCTTATGAACAGATCTGAACCCTGCCCTATCTTGCTCTGTTGTCACGGTTTCCACCATGCTGAAGCCCATTGTTAAAGTCACTGTGTCAGTTCACCTCTTTGAGGGTCTTCCTCTCTTTCATTGACTCTCCACCCATATTTCAATGTATAAACTATAGAAAATATAACTGCCCTGATTGAAACAAGTTGAGAGCCTAGAGTTCCACCTTCCACCACACTCCAATCAGTGATGGCTTCTGACCCCCTTCTTTGGTCTCTTTGAGCTTTTTGGGAACATCATGGGCCTACCACTTCTCTTCATGCATCTCTAAAATCAGAAGCATCACTACATCCTGACGGATCATCTCTTCTTTGATAATTTGTGCTTAATACATTCAAGAGGCCAAGCATAAAGAACTCCTGAAACAGTATGGAAAAACCAAAACCCAGAAACCAACCAAAAACGCCACCCAAGGTTAAGTGTGCCATCTAGTGGTTCTCAGAAGAAGATCTCAAGTCCAATGTTGACAAGGAACCTCTAGGGCTAGGGTTCCCCTGTGGGAGTCTTTGTGGAGGTGAGTCTTTCTCTGTGAAGTGGCTGATGGGGGTGAGAAAAAGCCTTTTGGTTGGAAGCTGGTCCTTGGCTTCTGTATCATGAGGGAACTCAATCAAAAATTCTTCATAGTAAACAGAATCCAAAATGAAACAAAGAGAACAAAACTTGACAAAATTAAGCTCAACGTAAGTTATAAAACATATGAAAGAACAAAAGAAGGAACAATCAAAAACCAAACACAAATAGAAAAAAGTATCTCCCATGAAATCCATATCAATGCAAAGAATTTCCAATTTTCCAAATGCGGTGTTGAATTTATTTAAAGAAAGCAAAAAGCTTACAAAAACAAGTTAAACTAGCAGAATTCAAGAAACAAATGGAGGAATAATGAGAGACTTAAATAATGGAAAAAAATATTTGAAGACTACTGAAATGGAAGAAACAAAAACAAACTCATCTGAATTAGAAAAAGCAAGATAAACAGTAATAGAGTTGAACAGACAGAAAATGGAGTAAATTATTAAGAAGCCAAAACAACTGAATCTATCAAGTCTCAGGAGAAAAGAATAAAGAAAACGCAGAAACCCTAAAGAAAATAACTCATTCAGTTAAGGAAACTAACAATAGGATTATTGGAATCCCAGGGTGCCATGCCAACAGCACAGCTACAGAAACAAATTTGCAAGAGATAATAGAGAATTTTCCACACACCAAAGGAGAACCAGAACTTTAATACAAGAAGCTCCATGAGACCACTCAGAAGAGACACAGGAAATCAATTCTGTAACAGATCTTGATAAAATTATTGACAATCAAATGCAAAGGGTGAATTTTGAAAACATTAAGAGAAAAATGCAATAAAACTTAAAAAGAGTCTTCCATAGAATCAAGGCAGACTTTGCTCCAGAAACTCTAGAGGCCAGAAGCCAATAGAGCAACATACATGAAGTATTCAATCAAGATAAATATCAACCAAGAATTCTTTTCTTGGCAAAGCTGTTATTAAAAAAAATGTAGGGGTAATCAAGGCATTACCAAACAGAAAAAATGAATTTATCATTATCAAATTAGCCTTGAAAATACTATCAAACATAGAATTTAAAGAATTCCTCTTAGTGGCATTATGAAATAAATTTAAGTTGAACTTATTGAATACAAGTTACATACTGATATTATTGGAAACATACCAACAAAAATTGAGGAGAGGGAGACATATCAAAAATATGTGTTATGATGAGGTTGTATATACCTGCTGTTCATATGTTAAATATTGTAATTGTAACTTGTGAGATGTGATGTATGTGGTGACCATAGAGAAATCACCCAGTAGATTAAGAATAGAAGAAAATTTAGCAAAATCCTCTATACTAACAGAGACTGTACCAAAAAAATTTCTAAAAATACCACTTACAATAGCCCCCATATTAATAAAATACCCAGACAATAACCTAATCAGAAGCATAAGACTTACACAATGAAAATAATAAAGCACTACTATAGGAGACCAAATTAATGTCAAAAAGCAATCTACTGTCTATTATCCCAGGGAGCTCTGGTGGTCTAGTGGCAAGATGCTGCACTGCAATCCTAAAGGCACGCAGTTCGAGACCATCAGCTGGAAGAAGGATGACAATTTCCTCCTGTGAGAATAATTGCCTCTGAAAACCTGAGTCCTAGAACAGAACAGATTCATGTTGTTTTCAAGGCTGTAAGTCCTTATGAGGCAGACAGTCTCATCTTTCTCCGGTAGAGTAGCTGGTAGATTCATATCACCAACCTCTCAGTTAGCAGCCCAACATTTAATTCTCTGTGCTACCTGGGCTCCTATGTCAATCTACTCCTATGTCAAGCTCTCTACAGCTTCAGTGCAATCCCGTGGAGTGTTCATTTGTGAAATCTGAGGAAAGATTCATAAATGACTGTGGTCTAAAGTTTCAGGGACTTAATAAAATCAGATCATGGATACACTCAGAAGAGTCCTGTCCTCAGTCAGGTACTTGCAGGGTAACAGCCCGTTTTTATGCAGTTTTCTCACGTCTTCAAAATTCTCCTCTTACAAGTGTCTCATGGAGTTAAGAGTTAGAGCAGATATCCGCACAGCACATTATGGTTGACTGTCATTTACTCCATTCTCGTATGATCTGCACCACTTTGTCGAGTGTATAAGTTAATATTCCTCTCATTTTATAGATAGGGAAATTGGGAGTAGAGGGGCTCTGTGGCTGAGGCAGAGTCAGACTGCTGGTAAGAGGCAGAGCGAGCCCACATGGTGTTACTGCTGCTGCCCTCTCAATGTATAACACCAAGGCAAGAGGATGCATGGCAGATAAGGGAAGAATTGACAGCATTTTTCTGAAGCTGCATTTTAAAAAATCCTTTTTAAACTTTGAAATGGTTCTAGGGTATAGATAGTAGCTACATGATTTCTGAGAGGGTGGGCAAAATGGGAACAGTTGGAGCTGGAGTGAAAGTGGAAGAGGAATGCTTGCAAACCAAGAGCATGTGAGAAGATGAAACTATGGCAGTGGAGGGGGGAGTTAAGAGGAGTACCAAGCAGCTTGACCTCTCCCAGGGAAGGCTTTGCGATCAGAGGCAGCAGGGCAGAGGCCTTTCGAGAATGGATGTGGGAGCCTGACTGCTGAATGTAGGTCTAAACTTGAAGGCCCTCCACTTCCTGGTGGTGTCACCTGGAGTAAGTTGTGTGACTACTTTGCGCCTTAGTTTTCCTAACTGTGAAGTACATATGATACTAACAGTCTCTTCTTTATAGTACTGTGAGAGTTACTAAGTAGGAATTTGTGAAACTCTTTAAAGAGCGTCTGGTATATGATAAGTGACACACAGGGATGCACATTTGTTTGTTAAATAAATTCTCAGGCTGTGGACTCCTGCTATACATAGCAGCATCTTTTTAAAACCTGAAAATGAGCTTATGATGTCCTGCTTCCTGCTTTCTTGTAAGCTTAGTTACCACAATCCCTGCCCGTCCTTGTCTGTACAAACCCTACTTTGTTAGATTGTTTCTTAACTTCTATTGGTCACCCATTCAAATGGTGAGCCCCTGACTCATCATCTTAAAGTCCATCACATACATTTGTGACTTTTTCACTGTTATATAGTGAATAAAACAACCTTCAGGCTTGGGGTTCATTCCAAATGTATCTAGGGGTCATATTAAAATTCTCTCACCAGGGGGAGCTCAAAGACTGTCTTAACAAAATTACTCAGATTCAGTGAATCTGGAGGAAAAGTAGAAGAAACAAAATTGTTCCAACATGGCTGTAAGATGTTGCTACTAGCCGGAAATTAAGAGCAAATACATTCAAAATCATATGAGAAAGCATTGTTATTAAGATAATGGCTGAATTTTTGGTAGAGGAAAATGATTTACTGAGATTTTGATCCCTAGGGAAATGCAAATAAAAATTTTTATTTTTTACTCATAAAGATGACATTATATTGAGGATTTGAGCTATTTCCATTTCTTCTCATTTGGATTTTAATATAAGAAAATGGCAGAATAAATATAGAATTCTTTTGTGTTTAGATTTAGTCCATAATATTTAGGAATAGTAAACTGAAGTACTTGCTGTGGAGGGTCAAGGACTGCAGCCTTCAATATGGATTGAAACTCCACATCAAGAAAACAAAGATTCTCACCACTGGGCCGATTGGCAGCATCATGATGGATGATGAAGAGATTGAGGTTGTTGACAGCTTCAGTTTGCTTGGCTCTACAATCAACACTCTTGGTACCAGCAGCCAAGAAATTAGAAGAGCCAATTACAATGGGAAAGTCTACTGTTAGAGACTTCTCCAAGGTACTGAGGAACAATGATGTCAGTCTGGAGACAAAGGTTTGCCTGATACAGGCCATGGTCTTTGCAATTACTTGCTATGCATCAGAGAGCTGGACAATGACTAGGGATGATAGAAGGAGAGTTGATGCCTTTGAGTTTTGGTGCTGGAGAAGAGTATTGAATATACCAGGGACTGCAAGGAGAACCAACAGGTTTATCCTGGAGAGGGGGAAGCCAGGCTGCTCCTTGGAGGCCAGGATTCTGAAGCTTTGTCTGACATACTTTGGACATGTTGCAAGGCGGGATCAGTGCTTGGAGAGAGACATCATGCTTGGGAGGGTGGAGGGGACAGCACAGGAGAGGAAGAGCCTTGATGAGATGGATTGATTCTGTCACTGGGGTAATGGAGATAGAGGTGTCGGAGTCAATAAGACTGCAAGGGATAGAGTAGGGTTTAGGGCTGTTGTACATAGGATTGCTATAAGTTGCAAGCAACTTGACGGCACAACGACGACAAACTGAATTAAGCACTGTCCAAATTTCCAATGAGATGGATGAAATGGGCTTTTATAATGCTTTGCCTGTGTTTTATTGCTGTCAAAAGGCATTCGACTTTGTGGCTTATAATAAAGTATGAATTGCATTGTGAAGAACAGGAATTGCAGAATACATATCTGTGCTCATGTGAGGCCAGAACATGGACCAACCTGCAGTCATTTGAACAGAACAAAGGGATACTGTGTGGTTTGAAATTGGGAAATGTGTCCATCAGGGTTGCATTTTTTTTTACCATTTTATTAAATTTGTATGCCGAACAAATAATTGGAGAAGCTGGATTGTATGAAGAAAATCTCAACATTAGGATTAGAGGAAGATCTATTAGCAACTTGTTAATCTATTAACAAGCAAAGTGATTCAGCCTTGCTTGCTGAAAGTAAAAAGAACTTGAGAGCTCTTACTGATGAATTGCAAAGATTGCAGCCTTCTGATTATAGAATAACCTTCAATAAAACAAAAAACACCAAACCCTCTCATAATTTGGCCAGTAAACATCATCATTATAAACAAAAGATTGAAGTTGTCGAGAATTTAATTTTACTTGGATTCAAAATCAATATCCAGGGTCACAGCAGTCAAGATATCAAAATATGTATTGCAGCTGGAAACATCTGCTCTTAACGACTTCTCCAAAGTGCTAAAAAAGGAAAGGTATCAGTTCAAAGGCTAAGGTGTGGCTGATCTCAGCCATAGGATTTTAAATTGCTTTCTATGCATCTGAAAGTTGGACCGTGTATAAGGGAGACCAGTGGAGAATCTATATCTTTGAACTAGAGCACTGTCAAAGAGTAATATCACACAAACTGCCAAAACCCCACACAATTCTGTCTCTGACGAAGTACAACCAGCGTGCTCCTTAGAGGTAAGGATGGTGAAATGTAGTCTCACATATTTTGGCCTGTTACCAGGAGGGGTCAATTCCTGGGGAAAAACCCAAAACCCAAAAACACAACACCCACTATTGTACTGAGAAAAGTGTCTTTGAAAGAGAGGGCAACCCTCAAAGAGATTGGATGTCAGTGACTGTAACCGGATCTCGAACATGGCAGAGATAGTGTGGATGGTGCAGGAAAAGGCAAGGATCAGATCTCTTGTTCATAAGGTCACTTATGAGTCACAGAAGCACCTATCAACAACAATAACTTCGGATGCGTTGTCAGGAGGACCAATCCCTGAAGAAAGACATGTTTATAAAGTAGAGTCAGCAGAAATGAAGAAGACCTCAATGAAATGAACTGGAAAAGTAGCTCCAACAAGAGCTCAAACATAACAAGGCTTGTGAGACTCATGCAAGAAAGCAAAGTCTTCATTCTGTTGTGCCCAGGGTCACTATGAATCTAAACGACCTTGGCAACACAGGTTTGAAAGCCATAAGGGGTTTCTATAAGATGCGGGCAATGAGTAAAAAAAGACTCATTATTCTTGAGTTGGAACTGACTCCTAGCTGACTCTCTAGTGGGTTTTCAGAGAAAACACCATAGGGAAGAGGATAGCAGTGCAACTTTCTCTGTACTGCACTACACCACCAGAGCTTCCTGTGGGAGGAATCTCTCCCTCTCACTCAAAGTGGTAGAAGATAGTTAAATTGAACTGCTCATATGGTGATCTTGTGTTGAAGGGATTGGTTTGAGACTTTGCCTTTAGTTGAAGTTCTGCCCTGGGAAAAAGTCTTAGTTCATCTTTGATTGGCAAAGATATTGGCATTTTTTTTCCTTTATGACATAAATGAATAATTAATTATTGGGGGAGAAAAATGGTAGGGCACTCTATTTTTTTGTAATGGATCTTTGTGCTTTTGTGAGGTCTTCTAGATTGATTGAACATGAATGCTGGATTTATAAAGTGCTTTTTCCTCCTGCAAGTAATTCAAAGCTCTTTTTCATAGGAATTATGTACAATGCCATGCAGTTGAATCCATTAAAATAAATCAGGAATAGGCTTCTTTGCTTTTTTACTGTACCATGTGGTTGATCTGTCATACATGGCATCTCTGAACATGGCAAATTTGACACCACTACCTGTTAGATGGAAAATACTGAAATATTTAGTCAATAATCACATACTCAGATTTAAATCCAGGCTTCCTAATTGCAAAAATATAAAGAAATAATAAATCTTTCCCAATAAATAGATTATTCCTCAGTTTACTCCCAATTTAGGATTTGATCAGCCTATCATTTTACTTGGATCCACAACCAACACCTATGGAAGTAGTAGTTGAGAAATAAAATGATGTATTATATCAACTAAATCTGCTGTCAAAGTGCTAAAGAGCAAGAATGCCCCTTTATTGACTAAGGTATGCCTGACCTAAGTTTGTTGTTGTTGTTGTTGTTGTTATG
>NW_006399751.1:22431521-22435317 GCF_000299155.1 Elephantulus edwardii | reverse complement strand
GTTATACACATGGACTTCACCTGATGGTATGCATAGGAATCAGATCGACTACATCTGTGGAAGGAACCGCTGGAGAAGCTCAATATCAGCTGTGACCTAAGTTACAGTATTTTTAATTACCTCATTTGCATTATTTCTCTGTATGGAAGTTCTAGAACTACACCATTTCATTTCTTCACCCATTTTATTTTTTGAAGTTGTCATTGTTTACAAGTTTAAAATTCTGATCCTTTGTTTTCTATTGTGCGGCTTTATTTTACTCATGTGACTTCATGATCTAATTTGTTTTCTGGTTGCTGTGGTATTTTACTCTCAGTTGTTCTGGTGGTGTTCGTTTTTTGTCCAGTGGGCTCGCCTTAATATTTCTTGTAAGGATGGTCTGGTTTTCACAAATTCTCTTCATTTCTGTTTATCTTGGAATGTCCTAATTTTGCCATCACATTTGAGAAATAATTTTGCTGTTTGTATGATTGTTGGTTGGCAATTATTTTCTTTCAGGGCTTTCTGTATGCTACTCCACTGCCACTTTGTGTATATAGTTGTTACTAAAGAGTCAGAAATAAGCAATTCTTTGTACTTGACCCTCCTCCCCAAACTCCGGACAGAATTCCTTCTTTGTCTTTGGTTTTGTGGAATTTAATTATGATATGTCCTAGTGTCTGTCTTTGGTTATTTGTCCTGCCTGCAGTTTGTTGGACTTCTTATAGGGAAATATTATCATCTTTCATATTAGGGAAGCTTTCTGTTAATAAATCCTCATAAATTTTCCCTGTGCTCTTTTTTTCTCTCTCTTCCTACTAGGGAATTCCAAATATATATAAACGATTCCTCTTGATAGTGTCCCACATAATTCTTAGGTTTCCTTCATTTTTCTTCATGCTTTTCTTCTGTTTATTCCTCAGACAGATTAGTTACAAGGAATTTGTGGATTTAATTCTACTTCTGTGTTTTTCCATTGAGATACTTATTGCTTCTGTTTTGTTAATCATCTGGATTTCTTCTTGCCATTATTATGTGGTTTCTAATGGTCCATTATGCCATTCTGTTCATGTATTGTTCTCTTGAATCTTCTAAAGTCTTACCTGTATTTTCCACGATCTCTTTCAGGATCCTTTATCTGTCTTTTTAATTTCTTATCAAGCAGTTACTACCATTTGACAAAAAACTATTTAAACCTAATGGGTTTTTAAATCAACATTCCACCCTACTGCTCACCAATCCCAGCCAACAAGCTTCTGTAGAACCAGCTCGTGTATATGACTTTCAAACTGGTTTCCAGCATCATACTGCTAACCAACAGGGTTTTTAAATAGGGAGGCCTTATCTCACTGCCTCACTCCCTTTGCAAATCAACATTCTACCCTACTGCTCACCAATCACAGCCAACATATAGGTATTGTATAGGAAAATAAATGGTAATTTTAGAACTTTGGAAAAAGGAAATTTTATAGAATTGGTTCCAAGAATTTTTCTACGAGATCATATTTCTTACCTCATTTCCTTTGTTTCCAGCACTGGATTTCATTTCCTTTGGTTGCTTTGTAAAAGAAAAAAAGCAATGTTTAGATGGAGAAGCATTATCAAGTAGTTGCACTTATAGCCATGCTTTTACTGGCCACAATTTAGACTTCTTGAACAGTAATATGGAATGTCTAACTCATTGAAACCTGAGGTCATTCCCCATATTTAACAAAAAGGAACTTTCTGTCTTCTCTCATGAGATAATACTTTTGCAACTTTCATTGAGATAAGTGAGCAATGTGGTATGCTATTAAGGTTGCGTTTTCCAAATAATAGTTTGAGACAAAATAATCTGGCATCTTTTAGAGTCCATTCAGTCCTCCAACTTGGAAAGCATTATCTGAACTAGACGAGGTGATGACTTTCAATTCCTGTGAAACCACACATAGCCTACAACGCAGGGAGGAAAATTATGGAGTGGTCAACATTTGGTACATTAAGTTATTAAATAGTATAGAAGAAAATAACTAACTGGTTAAGAAAAGTTCATAATAGAGTTTATGGAATGGGATAAAATGCAGAAAACAAATTAAATGTATGTGTGTGTGCAATCTTATTTCACTTAAAAAAAGTGTGTGCATAAAACTCAACCAAACCTGTGGCCATGGAATAGATTCCAATGTATGGTGGCTTTTCATCAGGTTTCCAAGACTATATTTTCTAACAGGAGGAGATATTTTCCTTTTCTCCAGAGGAGTAACTGGTGGATTTGAACTGCAGACTCTTCAGTAGTATAACATAATATGCACTACCCAACCAGATATACATATATATAGGGAGCTTTGGTGGATGGCCTAGTAGCAAGAAGCTGTGCTGTAATCTTGAAGGCACATAGTTCAAGGTCACCAGCTGCTACATGGGAGAAGGATGGACCGTCTCCTCCCCTGTGATTAACTGCCTCTGAAAACCTACTGGAGGGTCAGCTGTGGGTCAGTTCTGACTCTATAGTAAACAACAATAATAACAACAATAACAATATATAAAGAATGAAAGTATAAAATAGCATGTTAATAGTATTAACTTAAGGGTAGTGACATTTTAGGTAATTTGAATTATTGGGGTTGAGGGGATAAATAATGTATACTGCACTGAAACAGATGTGGGAGAGAACTGTTTAAAAGGGTGGGTATTACTGTCGTGACAGGAGTCCAGGATAAAGGCTGCACAGTGGAGTGGACTTGGGGGAGGGATTGCATAACAATGAAAAAGTTTTTCTTTTATTTTTCAAGGAGAAGAGTGAATTGGGGGAGTGAGGGTGGGCAAGGAGAAAAGTGCAACAATGAATGAATGGAAATCCTAAGTCTCTGTAAACTTTCATTAAAATTAATAAAAAAATTTTGCTTCTATAATATTTTACATTCATTTATATAATAAAGCGTAAATAAAGTTATGCAAAAGAGCATATGAATGAAAAATACATTGTTCCTAGAAGGGCTTTATTATTTGATATTATTCTTGATGGAAGAAGGACTTGACCATTTGTGTGCGTGTGGTGTGCTCATTGTCCTTTATTTTCACATGGCTTTCCTCTGGAGACAGACATCTTTAGGTTAAGGGCCCTTTGCTGCTCCACTTGTTATCCATAATTGAAAGGTCCTTGTGAATAGGAATTGAGCTGAACTAAGAAGTGCTGATTACTAGAATGTAAAGTGCATGGCTCCTCAATGCATTTCATTTATTTAGTGGTCTCACATGAGAGCGATTCAATTAAAAAGAAATGTACTCTTTGAAACTGAAGACCAAATAAAACCAACCAAAAATGAAAACCAGCATTTGGCACTAAACAAATTTGCATTTGCAGAGACCTTTCAGTGAGCCTTGGATTTATCTCTTAAAATGGAGACCCTTTGGTCCTCAGACACACTGGTGAGGTACTTTCTTCGGTTAATAAACAGATAAGCAATATGTTTCTGGAGAGAAGAGCAATAAAATATGTGAGAATCTAAGAACTATTAAAAAATAATAAGAAAGGCAAGAACAGAATGCTTAGCAAAGAGGAATGGTGAAAATAAGAAGCAACAGGTTGAGTCTGGGCTAGAAGCTTCTAGACATGAGAAGGCAGGCATGGCTACAGCAGTCATACCCACGGGCATCAAATTTCTCCAAATTGTCATGCTGAAGTGCATTTAATTTGACATATTTTTTTAAATATTGCCTTGCGGGGGAGATTTAAAAAATGAGACCAGGAATGCCTATCCATGATAAACATGTTGTTGTTGTTATGTGCCATCGAGTCGTTTCCGACTCATAGCGACCCTATGCACAACAGCTCTAA
>NW_006399751.1:22410782-22429859 GCF_000299155.1 Elephantulus edwardii | reverse complement strand
TCTAGTTCCTCGCACATTTCATTGTAGTATTTTGCTTTGTCATTCCGAGCAGCCTTTTGGAATCTTCTGTTCAGCTCTTTAGTGTCTTGAATTCTTCCTTGTGCTTTGGCTTCTCTACGCTCCAGTGCAATCTTCAGAGTTTCTTCTGACATCCATTTTGGTCTTTTCTTGATATGATAATATGATAAACATATTAGCTTTGTGATTAGTATTTAAAAAATTGACCAACTAGTATATAACTTATGTTCTATGTTGTCATGGAGTCCCTGGGTGGTGAAGATGCTTAATGTGCATGGCTGCTGACCAAAAGGTACTAGATTCATGTCTACCTAGAGTAGCCTTAGAAGAAAGGTCTGCACTATTTAGAAAATCAGCCACTGGAAACTCCATGGAGGAGCTCTGTGTGCTGCCCTCATGTACTACCCTTCTAGCCAGTGTGCTGTCAAGTCCTGGTGTGCTGCTCTGCCACCCAGTGTACTCAAGCTATGGTTTGCTGCCCTACTACCCAGTGTGCTGCTAAGCCCTAGTGTGCCATGCCTTACAGCCCAGTGTGCTGCCAAGCCCTGATGTGCTGCACTGCCACCCAGTGTGCTATCAAGCCTTAGTGTGCTGCCCTGCTACCCAGTGTGCTGCCAAACCCTGGTGTGCTGCTCTGCTACCCAGAGTGCTGCCTTACTACCCAGTTTACTGCCAAACCCTGATGTGCTACACTGCCAAACAGTGTGTTGTCAAGCCCTGGTGTGCTGCCCTGCTACCCAGGTTCTGTCAAGCCCTGATGTGTTGCCCTGCTACCCATTGTGCTGTCAAGCCCTGATGTGCTGTCTAGCTCTGGTGTGCTGCCAAGCCCTAGTGTGCTTCCCTGCTACCCAGAACCCCATGGAACACTCTGATACACATGGAGTTGTTATGAGTTGGAATTGATGGTAACAAGTACATAAATAGTATCTCACTATTGTTAGGAACTGGGACTTTTTGGCTTTATGTTCAGTGCTCTTTCTACCTTTGTAATTTTTCAATGATGGTATGTTTTGTTTATCAATATGGGTCTTAATTGCATATAAGAAGTCATAAAGGCATAAGAACTATTAGTAAAGATTTGTCTTGTGTGGAGGAAAAAAGAAATGTGTGTGATTTTACTGTGAAACTCACCAAATGTCGAAATTCTACTGAGAGACTTCCGTTAGAAGATTCTTCAATAGACATTGCTTTGACGTGAGTGCCACAGAGAACGAACCTTCGATTGCTAGAGAGGAAATCTTAGGTATTTACATGGTCACACATAAAAGGTATGAGTGCAGCAACAAAATTTTTAAAGAGAAATTTCTTACCTTAGAGTTGAAACATTCCTGTAAAAACAAGAAGACTTCTGAAATGGGCTGTGTAATAGATCTAACAAAAGCATTCTATCATGCACACCCATGTTTATTGTGGCTTTGTTTGCAATAGCAAAGAAATGGAAACAACCCAAGTGCCCATCAAAAAATAAATGAATAGAGAAGCTCTGGTATAGTCACACAATAGAATACTATGCAGCATTGAAAAACAAGGAACTCATGAAATATTATGCAAAATGTATGACCCTGGAGGACATTATGCTGAGTAAAATATCTCAATCACAAAAGGATAAATATTGCATAGGGCCACTGTTGTAAAACGACACTGATACTGGGGTTGAGGGAAGACAGAAAAGGAGGGGAGGAACGATTCATATTGCATTGAAACAGATGAAGGAGAGAACTGTTTAAAAGGGACATATGAATGGGTATTCTTGTCATTATAGAAGTCCAGAGTGAAGGCTGCATAGTGGAGTGGACTTAGGGGGAGGGATTGCATAACAATGAAAGAGTTTTTCTTTTTCTTTTCAAGGAGAAGAGTGACTTGGGGAGGAGGGGGTTCGTAGGGAGAAGAGTGCAACAATGAATGACTGGAAACCCTAAGTCTCTTTAAACTTTCATTAAAATTAATTAAAAACCAAACAAACAAAAAACCCCCAAACATTCTATCACATTTTAGAGCATGGTCTGTGATATTTCATTTGAAATTGTAAATTTTTAAAAAAATAAGTCTTCATTAGAATTCTGGTAAGTGTTTGAGTCTTAAAATATTGAAATATTTCTATATCTAATGTTAAAGGAATAAATGCTAACATTTAAAATCATTCTATAAAGTCAGAGCAATTCAGTAAAAGCAGCCTAAAATGTAATGCTTCAAAATTAAATTTGAAACTTACTTGTCAATTGATGCTTTAACCTTTACCTGATAGTTTAGTTCTGGCAACTTTATTAGTAGTCTAGAAAGAAAAATCAATAAAGAATCAAAGGACAAATTTAAGGTGTTGCAGGTGGAGAATACCAGAAATATGTTTATTTCTGCTTTATTGACTATCCAAATAGGCATTTGACTGTGTAGATCATAATTAATTATCGATAACATTGAGAGGAATGGGAATTCCTTAGCACTTAACTGTGTTCATGCAGAACGTGTAACTAGAATTGTTGTGTGCGGTCTAGTTGGAACTAACCCAAAGCTGACCTTCCAGCAGGTTTTTAGAGGCAGTAAAAATCACACAGAAGGAGATTGCCCATCCTTCTTCCACAGAGCAGCTGGTAGATTCAAACCTCATGCCTTTGGGATTGCAGTGCAGTTTCTAACCATTAGGCCACCGGTCCTCCCTGATACATAGAATAAGGTTTCTTTCTAAGTTTTGTGCCATTTCTAGGATATTCAGTCATTTACTCTCACATTTTCCTAAACCTCATTAATTCACTCACTCAGCATACACTGAGTTCCTGATAAATCTCTCTCTAGTATGACTCTCACTGCCACCAAGTTAGCTCTGACTTTCCATTGAGGTTTCTGAAGCTGTAAATTGCTGGGAGGAGACTGCCCATTTTTCTTTCTTGGAGGTGCTGGTGGTTTAGAACGGAGGAGACACTCAGCCTTGTGGTTAGCAGCACACCTTTGTACTGACACTAAGATAACAAACTGTCAAAAAATGAAAAGGTGTGTCAACATAGCTATAATGAAAATAAAGGCATGTAGCACAGAACAACAGCCTGCAAATGCAATACAGAAAGTACAGTGATAAGCAAGTGATTAGCACTGTGGTTGTTAGGAGCCATTGAGTCCAACCCATAGCGACCCTATGCATTATAGGGAAATGGAATCATAAATGATGAACATTCCAAACAAAAGAATAGGTACAATTAGCACAGGCTCCTTAACAAGGCACAGCAGTGGCTTCATATTTGGGAGGTATGTTGGATGTGCAGCAGTGTTACTAATGGAAGGTTAGAAAGGAGGGTGGTCATCTGCAGAGGCAGGATGGTTTCTCTTTCTTTCTTTCAGGCCCTCTTTAGGGAGGTCCTGATAAGCTTCAAGATGCTGAAGATTAATAGTGGAACCCCATGCCATCTCTGACTTCAGAACAGGAAGAAGCAGTACTATGACAGAAAGGAGTTTTAGGGAAAAATCTCAAATACTAAGTAATGGACTCTGTGCTACCGACTCAAAGGCATGTGGTTCAACTCCACAAGCTGCTCCACTAGCTGAGAGAAAGAGGAACAATCTCCTCTTGTGCAATCTACAGCCTCTGAAAATCTGCTGGAGGATCAGCTATGATTCAGTTCCAACTTGTTAGCACATAACAACAACAAGTAATGGACAATTTATGAAGACAGTGGGAAGGAGAACCCCCAAGCCCTCAAAGGAACTAATGACATATTTGATGTATTTGTGGCCAGTTCAAATATGCAAGGTGGTGCTGATTCAGGGACCTCTTCCATTCAGAAATCTTTGCTGAGTAATATCTACTCATCTTTCTCTTCATCCCATAGATTACCTTAGAGACTAAATAACACCTGTGGGCATTTCAGGGAAAAGGAGAATGTCCTCCACCTGGGCATCTTCTTTTCCTGTATTGTTACTTTCCTTTGTGTTATATGGAGATAGGGGATAGGAATAGACAACTTCAAAAGCATGATTATTTTTTAAAGCAAAACTTTTGATTTGTGTTCTTCTATCTTGTACATAACATTCACAGAAAGGTACTGATGGAGAATTTTAGGTAAGAATTTTTAAATTCAGACTAAAAACAATGAAGTTCCAATATAGTTAAGTGATTTAGGATCCTATCATAGGAGGAATTCTACTGACTTTTGTAGTCTGAAATTGACCAAACAGGTAGTCAAGACACATTGATAATAACCGATGACTGGAATGCAAAAGTTGGAAACAAAGCAGAAGGATTGGTAGTTGGAAATTATGGGCTATGGAGAGAAATGAGGCTGGAGATCAAATGACTGAATTTTGTACATTCAGTGATTCATAGCAAAGTATCTTTTTAAACACAGGTAGTCTATACATATGAACTTCACCTGATGGACTTCACAAGCATCAGACTGACTGCATATGTGGAAAGAATTGCTGCAGGAGCTCATAATCAGCAATCAAAACCAGGCCAGGTGCTGATTGTGGAACAGAATATCAATTACTCATATGCAAGTTCAAATTGAACTTGAAGAAAATGAAAACAAGTCCACAAGAGTGAAAATACAACCTTGAGTCTATATCATCTGAATTTAAAAATCACCAAGAACAGGTTTGAGGTATTGAACACCAGTGATCAAAGACCAGATTAATTGTGGGATGATATTAAAGATATCATTCATGAATAGAGCAAAAGATCATTACAAAGACAGAAGAGAAAGAAAAGACCAAAGTGGATGTCAGAAAAGACTCTGAAAATTACACTAGAGCATTGAGAAGCTAAAACAAAGGGAAGAGATGCTGAAGTAAAAAAGATGAGCAGATTTCAAAGAGCAACTTGATAAATCAAAGCAAAGAGAGATGGAATTTAAGAATAAAAAATAAAGAATTAATTCAGGATTTCTCAAATGAAAGAGCGGAAAACAAATTCAGACCTTGAGTTGTAATAGTGTAATACCTCAAGATACTGTGGTGGAAAAACTTGAACGACCCAGGAAGCATCAAATGAAGGTGGACACGGAGTCACTGTACCAAAAAGAAATGGCTGACACTGAAATATTTTAGAAAATCCCATATGATAAAGACCAAGTAGTGATGAAGGAAGAAGTTCAGGCTGCATTGAAGGCACTGGCAAAAAAATAAGGCCCCAGGATTGATGGGATACCAACAGATATGTTCCAGATAACAGATGCAGCCCTAGCTGTGTTCAACAGTCTGTGCCAGGAAATTTGTAAGAAAGATACCTGCCTAACTGACTAGAAGGGACCCATTATTTATTCCCATTCCCAAGAAAAGCTGTCCAACAGGATTTGGAATTAACTAAACAATATCAATAATATCACATGTAAGCAAAATATTGTTGAAGATCATAAAAAACAAAACCGTACACTGACAGAGAACTTCTAGAAGTTCAAGCTGGGTTTTAAAAAGGCCGTGGCACCAGGAATAATATGGTTGATATCAGATGGATCTTGGCTAAAAGCAGAGAAATCAGAAGAATGTTGATTTGTGTTTTATTGCCTATGTAAAGGCAGTTGACTGTGTGGATCATAAACTAAGGCTAAGCTTGAGAAGAATGGAAATTCCAGAATATTTAATTTTGGTTATACAAAATCTATAGGAAGCTCTGGTGGCCAAGTGGCAAGAAGCTGCACTGCAATCCCGAAGGCATGCAGTTCAAGACCACCAGCTGCTTCATGGGAGAAAGACTGGCAATCTCCTCTAGTGCAATTAGCTGCCTCTGAAAACCCACTAGAGGGTCAGCTATGGGTTGGTTCTGACTCTATGGTAAACAACAACATACCAAAATCTATACCTAGACCAAGAAGCTGTTACTGAAACAGAACAAGGTAGCACTGACTAGTTTAAAATCAGGAAAAATGTGCATCAAAGTTGTATCCTCTCTCCCTACCTATTCAATCTGTATGCTGAGCAAATAATTTGAGAAGCTGAACTTTATGAACAAGAGTATGGCATCAGGGAAGACTCATTAACAATCTGCATTATGCAAATGAAGCAAACCTTGCTTGGTGAAAGTGAGTAGGACATTAAATTTTTGCTACAGAAGATCAAGGACTGCAGCCAGCAATATGGGTTGCATCTCAACATCAAGAAAACAAAAATCCTCACCACAGGACCAATAGGGAACATCATGATAGATGGAGAAAAGATTGAAACTGTCAACAGTTTCATCTTGCTTGGATCCATAGTCAACACCCTGGGTACCAGCAGTCATGAGATCAGGAGACATATAGTATTGGGAAAGTCTACAGTCAGGTGTCTCTTCAGAATCCTGAAGAGTAATGAAGTCAGTTCATAATGCACCTGATTCAAGCCATAGTCTTTCCAATAACCTGCTATGCATCTGAGAGCTGTACAATGAATAAGAATAACAAGAGAAAGATTGATACATTTGAGTTGTGGTATTGGAGAAGAGTGCTGAGTACCCCATGGACTACCCTGAACCAAAGAGGTATATCTTGGAGAAAATGCAGCTGGAGTGATCACTGGAGGTGAAGCTTCATCTCATATATTTTGAACATGTTGTTAGGAGAGGTTCTTTCCTGGAAAGAGACAACATGCTTGGAAGGGTGGAGGGTCAGCAAAGGAGAAGAAGACCCTCAATTAGATGAACTGATGGAATATCTTTGGTAATGGGTTAAAAATGTGTCGATGTAAGGGTCATGTAGGATAGGAGAAAATTCAGATCTGTTCAAAATTCACAGTCACTATGAGGCTGTCTCACTGGATGGCACTTAACAAAAACAACAAGCCACTCTATCTTGGGCTTATTACCTTTGGATGTTTAACATCTCTAATGATTAGGAATTAAAAGATTTAGGTATTAGTACTTGAGGCATGATGGAAATTTAAAAAAATTTAGAATTCAAACTTACTGTCTTAAAGGTATCAATAGTGGGAAAACTATAATGGGATTGTTTATGGACAGGATCAAATGCACAAATAAAGCAAAACAACAATAGCACAAAAGTCTGTGCCTTTAAATCAATGCCTTTATAATACTTTTATTTTTGTTAGTTGCTGTTGAGTCAACTTCAGTTCTTAGTGATCATAAGAATAATAGATCAAAATCCTGTCCTGTCCTGTGCATGCTCATAATATCCTCATTGGTATGGGTTTATTGAAATTGTATTGTTGAGAGTTTTGGCAGGATAGTAAGTAAGCTAGATCTGGTAGCTTAGTGGTAAAGAGTTGCACTGCCAACTCAAAGGCAGGCAGTTCAAATGTACCAGCTGCTCCATGTGAGAAAGATGGGCAATCTCCTCCTATGGGATTAACTGCTTGTGAAGAATCTGTTGGAGGGTTAGTTATGGGTTAGTTCTGACTTGCTGGTAATAAAAACAGGTAATCACAGGGTAAGAGTGTGCCACTATATTTCCTGGATAGGATAGTCAAGATCTTCCATAACCCGTACCCTATCTACCTACACAGTTCTATCATTCTGCTCCACAGTATCACAAAACAGAAAGCCTTAATTTCTCTTGCTTCCCTGTCCTACAGCTTTCCTCTCTTCTCTCTCTGCTCATCTCTCACAGTGGCCAAAAAGCCTTTCCCATTCTCTGCTTTTCCCTTTTGAACCTTTCCAACCATTGATCTCCAATTTCTCAATAGCGTGATCTAGTACTTTCATTATAATAACTTTTCATCTACATTGTCAAACTCTTGACAAATAGAATCCTCCTCTTAATATTTCTGTGGGTATTTACCACACCTAAGAGTCCCTAAGTGGAATAAGTGGTGAAGAATTTGCTGACTGAAAGTCCACCTGGAGGCACCTTGGAAGAGATGGCTGATATTCCACTTCAGAGAAGTCAGCCGTAGAAACTTCTGTGGAGCACAGTTGTACTTTGACACACATGGAGTCCTCATTTATTGCAATCTATCATAATTGTTTTATTTGCTTGTTTTGTTTATCATGACTTATAGTGAGCACAGAAGAGGCACTCAAGAAAGAAAAATTACAAGTACAATGAGAGAAACCAGCCTTGGTGAGGTGGAGGCTATAGCTCCATAAAGAAATGAAACAATAGACTATTTTGCATACCTTAGCTTTACAGTGAACTGAATGAGGGTTTTCAGTACCATTGGCCTCTGAGGGTGGGTTGGCATGCATGGCTGTCGTTCAACCACAAAGGAGCTAGATTAAAAGGAAATAAAGTGCATCATACTAAAACTTTGAATATAATGACACACTGAAAACCACAAAGGAACAGGATGCAGCCTCTTTTAAAGTCCACATTTTCTACTCTTAGAAGAGGTTCAAACCTCTATATTAAGCGCAAGTGTTACAGTGACATAAATAATTACAATATGGGGAAATCCCAAGAATTGTCCCTAAGTAGCAACGGCGTAAATTCTTAATAATATTTTAAGGAAAAAATAACAACTTTAGTACATTCTTATTATATTAAAACATAGAGTAGAAAGTTAAATTCTTGCCATTTAAAAAAATTGAAATATTAGGAATTTTGGTATGGGTATATATTTTTTTCTCCTTCAGATAAACTTCATTTCTTGGCTATTCACCTAAGAAGAAACTCTGGACATTGTATAAAATGTGAAAATTGAGGTATAGGTGGGTGATGTGACTTAAACTCATGGAAAGTTGAGCTAATTAGTGGAAGACCTGCTGATGACTGAAAAGTGAAGAGGGGCGGGGGGAAAGGATTTCTGGACTATGGTGGGCACTACTCACTTCAAGATTCTTGTTAACACTCCCCTAGACTGCTGAAAGAATAGATAACGTCTTGGGGAAAGTGCATCCACAGTGTTCCTTGGAGGCATCATTGGGCATATTGCTAGGAGATGCTATTGTTGGAAAGGGACATCATGCTTGCAAAGATGAAGAGTCAGTGAAAGAGAGAAAGACCCCTAATGAGATGGACTGACACAGTGCTGCAGCAGTGGGCTCAAGGGGTGAGAGATGATGAGGATGGCACAGGATAGAACAGGTTCAGGGTTCACAGGGTCTCTGTGAATCACACTTGAACTGATGGCACCTCACATCACCACAACAACAGCCACACCTTCACCTAAACACACTACTCCTGGCAGGGCATCCTGAAGATTCCTGCCAAGAGTCGTTTATGATGATAACCTTTTACTTACTTCTTGAAAAGACTGTAGATCAAGAAGGTGACTCTTTCTAGCAGATGTGCTCTCTGCAGTGGGATGGGATCACCTTCATATGTCATTTTGGCAGATTGCTCCTCTAATTTCTCCAGTTGCCTTTTGAGCTGGAAAAGACTTTCTGCCATCAGTGTAAAGCTATGAACCACAAATAAGAGGAAAGATCGTTATCAGTCCACTTTCCCACTGAGGAATGATTTCAGTAATTTACAATTTTTAGCAAATAACTAAATAATTCATTATTATATCTTCATTTAATTTCTTTTAAAGAAGTCTGGTAGCTTAGTAGTAATGACTTGTGCTGATAACCCAAAGACAGGTGGTTTGAATCCACCAGCTGTTCTGTGGGAGAAAGACAGGCAATCTCTTACTGTGCAATTTACAGCCTCAGAAAAATCTACTGGAGGGTCAGCTATGACTCAGTTCCATCTTGGCAGCCCATAATAACAACAACAGCTAATTCCAGTTGATGTTAGGAGCAGTTCTTAATTTTTATTTTCTGAATCTATCTTTTGTCTAATAGACATGCTATACATAAAATAATTTCTAATTTGTAACTGCTGTTTCAGTAAAATAATTTATGACATTTTATCAACACCTAGATCCAAATTAGTTTTGTTTAATTATTTAAAAATCTGTTCTAACATATGTGACCCTGACTAAAGGGTAAAAAATGCACCTTTGAAACTACAAATACATGAAACTAATGATGTATTTATAAGATTAATTAAAATATAATAGGAGACGGAATCTTCCAAATATCTTTCTCACTCTCTCTCAATCTAGATCTATCTATCTATCTATCTATCTATCTATCTATCTATCTATCTATCTATCTATATCTAGATCTATTATCTAGATCTATTATCTAGATCTATCTATGGTCTATCTCTTTATTCTAAGTTTTATGTACTTTTCAAAATTATTAATGACTATCTGGTATCTATAGGGATAATTTTAATTGCTGTGTACTGATCCTAGAATAGAAATCTAAGGAAGAGGGAAGTTGAAATGGGCAGCAGGGGGCAGGGCCTCTCCAAGCTGAGAAGTCCATCTGGCTCTGAGAGCATCTTTTCTGCTTAGTATTTGTTCCACACATAACCTTGTGGAAAGAGCTGTTGAAGAGCAAGTAGATACTGCTACATTCTTTATTGCCCCTTTTGTGAACTTTTGAGTTCTCACCAAGGAAAAAAACCACCCTATATATATATATTAGAATGGACTCATTTCCTTGTTTTTCTTGAGAGGTAGACCTGGTAAGGTTGAGCTCGTAGTGAAAGTGTTCAAGTTACTCTCTATTTCCATTGTTTTGAATTGTACTCTTAGGAAGCAGTTCTAGATTCAGGTGAGCATTATTTTTTCATTGTATTTCCTGTTTTGCTTTCAACCAGATAGTTTAATTTTGCTCTACCAATATCTTTATCTTCTAATGTGAAACCAAAATGAAACCCATTGCCATCAAGTCAATTCTGATTTATAAGAACCCTCTGGTGAGTTTGTAAGGCTGTCAGTCCTTATGGAAGGAGACTGGACATCTCTCCCCAGGTACAGCTGGCAGATTTGATCCACTTACCCTTTGGTTAGTAGTGCAGCATACTGCACACTATGCCACCAGAGCTTTTATCTAATGCAGAAGGCAGCGATGAATATTTACACTTGAAATATATATAAATAAACTGGCCCATAGGATTTCCAAGTCTGTAAATCTTCACAGTAGCAAACTGACATCATTCTCCTGTGGAACAGTCGGTAGATTTGAACCACTGACTTTTGAGTTAACAGGAAAATGCCTGAACTGTCATTAACTTTAAAAGTAACTATCTCACTATATAGAAAACATGAGACTATGATTGACTGTGGCATCTTTAGATGCCACTTAAACAATGAAATTTCTTTTTCTTCAAGCGTTTGGACATAGTTCTTTCTCCAGGCCCTTAAAGAAATTGTATCTCTGCCTTGAAAAATTCGTTTGTCTTATAGATCTTATCTATGAAAATGAATAAATTTGTATATATTTTATATGTGCTTCATTTTGTCCCAAGGGAATAAAAGCTAAGAATACTTATAGTACAACAGGTACAATAATACCTGTTTTCATCTATGGAACTACTAGCTGCTAATAAGCCAACAATAAGCTAAGTGAGTTGAGTGTTCAGGCCAAGCCTGCAGTTCCCTGGCTGGGTGACTCTGAAGTTTGTACTTCCTGTGGTTTTCACTAGAATCTGAAGTGAAGTCATTTTACCAGTTTTGAAGCTGGTCGAGCCCGTTATGGAGTGGACCCCCGATGCAGGCAATTTGCTGCCTCCTCTTCCAGTCTTGCAACTCTTCTACTAGCATGCTATTCATTAACAAGTCCATTTCATTGACTATCTGTGTCATCTTACTGAGGGTTTCCTAAAAGAAATGGTGACTCCTGAGAATATTTTCATGAGAACCAACCAGCAATTACTAATTCAACTTGTAAAATGATTTGTCTGAACCCACTCAAAATTAGACCGGATATTTTAGCCAAAATATTACCTTCTATGCTGAGCTCAGACCTTTTGAACTTCTTAATACATGTTTTAAAAAGTAGAAAAGCCACTATTTTTCTTTTCTTCTCTTTAGGAAATAACTAATGTTAAAGAGAAAATGTTGGCAATATTTCTTATTTTATTAGGAATGGTTTCTTAATAAAGTTGGTTTTTAAAAGGTACAAATTATCTATGCCATTTTTCCTGGTGTTTTTTTTTTTTTTAAAAAAACAGTTCCATTTTATTTTATTGATTTGAAATACATGATTTTCAAACCCTTAATAAAGCTTAGATTTTATTTTATAAACAAAGAAATTATTAACTTTTGTTATTAACATTTTATTCATCTGACATACTTTGGACATGTTGCAAGGAGGGACCAGTCTTTGGAGAAGGATGTCATGCTTGGGAGGGTGGAGTGACAGTGCAGGAGAGGAAGACCCTTGATGAAATGGACTGACTCAGTGACTGGGGTATAAAATTGGCTCAGGATAGAGCAGGGTTTAGGGCTGTGGTACACAGGGTCACTATATGAGTTGCAGGCGACTCAATGGCACATAACAATAACGGCAACAACAGTACAGTTGTAGCCAAAAACATGGTACTCCCTTGGAAACATGGCAGCTAATTAAGTCAGAATGTATATAAAACAGGCAAGATCGCTTTTTGCCTTGGTGCTTCCATCCAAGCAAGATGGGTCATCAGCAGCTCTATTGGAGTCACCCGCGGAAATTCGGCCAGGGTTCCCGCTCCTGCCGCGTGTGCTCAAAACCGACACGGACTGATCCGGAAATATGGACTGAATATGTGCCGCCAGTGTTTCGGGCAGTACGCCAAGGATATCGGCTTCATCAAGTTGGACTAAGTGATCTTTTTTGGATGGCCTACCCGAGACCTCTACATGGCAAGAAACAAGACCTACAGTTTGTACATAAAATAAAATTTCAGTTACAATAGTGTGAGAAGGAAAAAAAACAAAAACAAAAGAAAACAGGCAAAATCCAAGCACTTGATTGTTTTCCAGGAAAACTAGGTTTAGGGAAAGAAAGACAATTTCATTTCTGCACTTACCTTTCTCTTAAAGTCAAGGCTATTAAGCATTTCTTGCAGAGTTAAAACCTCCTGATTCATCAAGATGTTGTTCTTGTCCCCTTGATCTGCAATGGAAAAGAGTCCAGGCCCAGCGTCCTCAACCAGGGCCAAGCTCCCCTGCTCCTCCCTGTGGCCCAACCCTGCCACAATTCCACTCCTAACCCAGCCCAGGACAGGAGTGTGGTCAGTGTGACCAGGGCCGGAAAGGGGTCACAGGAGATGGGTATGGAATTAAGTCCCTGTCTGCTCATTTGCTGGAAAGGATTATATCCAAGAATCTGCTTTCTCTTTTTTTTTTTTTTTTTAGATCTTAATGAAAGTTTATTAAGAACGTGGGACAATCCTCTTTCCTGAGGGAAGATAATTTATTCAATGTCATTATTTCTCTTTGGGACTGGGACATCAGGGACTGTCTCTACTTGGCAGTAGATACTTTTTAATGATACTTTGTTTGCACTTAAAGGGAGGGACTTCTCTTTGTTTTTATGATTGGATCATTTTAGTCTCTGGCTGCCTTCACCCACCACTGCCTGGTTGAGTTCAGTTTTATAAAAAAATATGGACTCAATTCCTTGCCTTCCCCTTTGCGTTGCAAATGATCTTGCCTTGCAGTAAAACTGGAGGGGAGAAAGAGTTGCAAATTAACTTATAACTTTTGGCTGAAAATAAGAAAATCCCTGATTTGGCCTGCCAGCAAAGAAAAACCTTAGTTATGTTGCCTTTTGTTGCTCTGTAAAAATAAAGGCAAAACAGAAACTTACCCATCGTCTGAATTGTTTTATACCTGTAGTCAAATTCATCTTGCAAGTCTTCTAAGTATTTAGTGTCTTGTTCTGTTATCTTTTTGCAAAAGAAAATACAACCTGTATTGTTTCAAGTAAGCAGGCCAATTAAACAACAACCTACTCCAAAATAAACTGTTTGACACACCCAGTCTCTCTAGTATCCAAAGACTAACTATATTAAACTACATTTCTGAAGAATAAATTCTTATAAAGATTAAATATGCAATGCTGGATAAACCAGACTGAGCTGGCTTTTCTCTTTTTCTCTTCTTATCTTTTAGAAATAATTCTACAATTTTACCTCTCCCCCTCAATTAGTTCAAAATAGTATTGTTAAAATAGTCATATTTTTTTAAAAAAAACAACAAACCAACCCTTGAGAATATACTTTCCCTATTTTAGAACTCTTCAGCAGCTCCGTATAAATTTGTGCTAACGTGCTATCGCTTTTCAGCTAATGTCAGCATTCTAATCTGCTGTAGTTTATGACAACTCCATTTAAATATCCCCCCCCCATCTGACTTTTAGAAGACAGAAAAAAGCGGGGAGGGGGGAACCAGTCTCTGTTTACTCTTAGTGTTCTATCAGCTTTTTTGGAAACTTCTTACCTTACCATTTAAAGAGTCAGGGAGGCTCAGCTTGCCTGCTAACCAATGGGTGGGGGGTTCAAAACCACCAACCACCCTGCAAGTGAAAGATGTGTGTGTGTGCTAGGTAACAGGCTGACTGCAGCTATGGGGCAGTTCTACAGTGTCCTACGGGGTCATTATCAAGTTTTCTTGCTTAGACATAACCAAGAGTCCATTGCTCTTGAGTCCATTCCTCCTCTTAAGAGACCCCATGGGATGAGAATTTTCCGAGGCCGTAAATCTTCACAGAAGCAGGCTGCCACACTTTTCTGTGCGGAGCAGCTCACAGGCTTGACCTACAAACCATTCATTTAGCCGTTGAATGCACAGCCCCTGAACTACCAGACAAAATATGTAAGCAAAATCTGTGAAAGTTGAAACTGTGGTATGCAGGAGCCTGGAAGAGGAGAACAAAACTATTTTCACTAAAGACAAATGATAGTAAAGTGGTGAGATGGAATCCTGCCAAAAGCAGAGGATGGCAAGACCTAGAAAAAGAGAAAAGCACCTTCAGCTTTCACAGATTTTACAGTGTTAAAGGTCAGGATTTGGGCTAATGGCTTTATATATCTCATTGTATCTCCATGGAACCTCTCTTTTATAGATGAAGAAACACGGGCTTAGATATGTAAAGTAATTAAATACTATTACTCTTATTTGTCCAAGATCACGTGGCTTTTCTGTGATGACTTTAGTGTGGAGGTCTGACAGACTTAAAGCAAATTTAGAACACAGCCTCCTAGATTTCAGACTTCTTCCTTTTCTTCTTAAAAAGCTGAATTTTCTACTGCCTAATGATGCTAAGAGATATATTCTAAGAAAATATATATCTTTCTTAACATTTTATTCAGATTTCAAAATTCAATTCATTTAATTACTAATTAGAAAAGTTTAAAGTTCTTGATCATTGGTAAATACTCAAGGTAAAATTCAAATCCAAAGTAGTCTTTCTTTTCACTACAATACCACTTAAATCATATCCATTTAATGTTAAGGTTCTGAAGAGCAAAGTATCCTAAGAGACAGGGAACCCAAACTCATGATAAAACATAATATTTTCATGAAGAAATATACATGAGTTTTGGTTCCCCCCTCCTCAAAACTAACATCTTGCAGAGTCTTCCAGTGATGAACAAAATATTAAAAGCATGTATAATTCTGAAAAGCCAGTGGTAGGGTAGGTATAGGCTTTTAAAGTGTGTAAATGATTGTTGACACTGTGATAGGTACCCGATGTACAATAGTTCAAAGCCTTGCCCAGTCCTCATTATCTCCCTGTCATTGTGTCAATCCAACTCACTGTGGGCGAATTTTCCTCTCCTTCACCCACCACACGCCTTTCTAAGTTCAGCTGCTGGGAAGTACCAATATGCCTAGCAGTAATCTGTGGTGGTCTGAAGAGGTTTATAGAAGTGCTCTATTTCAAAACTTTCCACCGTTCCTGGGATAATAGTATAAAAGATGGAGATGTTTATTGTTAAAAAAGTAAAAGATGAAGATGTTTATTGCTAAATAGGTACTGTTTTGCAATATACCTTAGGCATATTCAAACATATACACATCTGAAATATATCTCTATCTATATATCCCTGTATGTCTCTATATATCTATCTCTATATTATGTATGTATGTATGTATGTATGTATGTATGTATGTATGTATGTATGTATGTATGTATCTATCTATCTATCCAGAGCCTACCTAAGTCAGGGATCAAATATACATGATTCATTGGCTATCAGGAGAAAGAATATAAGACAGGAGAGGGAATTGGGAAGATGGTAAAACAGGTCATGGTCTTAGATGTGGGTTTAGTTTCAGCTTTCTCTCACAAGCAGCTCTGGTGCAAAACCAACACCACAACTAACTCTACCTGAAGACAAAAGGGTCTGCCCTTTTAAACTGCATGTATCCAATAGAAGTAAATCTCTGGAAAGTCTATGACACAACAGTGCATGATTGCAAACACCTAACAAAGGAATCTCGCTGGGCTTCTAAAGTGGGCCTGTGCTTCACCACACTTCTCAAGAGTTCAACAGGAATGTGTGCTGAAGGCAAAACCTGTCTGTGCAGTAATATGCTTAAATATTCTCACTATAATAAAGGAATCATCTCCTGATATCTACACTCCTTTAGAGTTGGCAGTATTCTCAGTTATTGAGACATTGTCCTAGGTTCTGCTGAGAATCAAATTCTTTCTAGCAGCAGAAAAAGCAGAGAGTTTTGCAGGCATATTTCACTTGTTCTGGAGAGCCACTAAAGCCCAAACCTGAAAACAGATCCTAGAACTATCTTTATATAAACTATCTGCATGTATCAGTGAATATATAAAGCAGTTTACCCTTAATCATCTGTAGTTTATCTCTCTCTCACTGCGGTTAAGTCAGAACTGACTCATAATTGACCCTAAACCATATCTTCAGAGGCTGTAAATCACACAAGAGGAGACTGCCTATCATTCTTCTGTGGGTTGGCAGCACAACTCCCTACAGTGCATTTAATTTTGCACAGTGATTTTATAAAAGACATGGATGCTCTGTACATTTGGGAAAGAAAAATGAACATTTTATTTTATATACAAAAAAAGAACAAGTATAGTTTTATTTAAGAACTCTAAACTAGAGCCACCGTGGAACTCCAGAGGAGTGAACACCGTGTGACCCCAGAGGAGCGGTGACTACCCGCTACTGTGTGACCCCCCTGCAGGCCCGTGCCTGCGTGACTCCCAACACACAGGGTGCCGCTGCATAAACCCCCAGCAGCGCCCAAGCCCCGCCCCTACCTCTTGGTGTTAGTGTCCAAGCCCTGTGCTCCTTTGCCCCCCCAGTCCCTTGCTTCCCCCCCTTCCCCCAACCCCCCTTGCAGCTCCACAAGAACTCTAAAATAATAAGATTGGTAAAACTTTGGCCAAATTGATCAATAAAAGAGAAAACACAAATTACTAATGTGATATGAGAAGTTACATCACTACATATCCTATCGCTATTAAAATAATAATAGAAGGATATTGAAAAACTTTATACTATCAAAATGAAAATGGATACATTTCTTTAAAAAAATAAAAATTACCAATTTTTATTCAAGAAGAGAGAAAGAGAAAAAAATCCTCCTCACAAAAATCTTCTCTAATATCAGCATATTGTGTAAGAAATATTTATCCTACTAAGAAACTGCCTTGACATTTCTATAGACACTAATTTAGGGTTCACTGGAGAATAACATGCAGGTAGTTGTGTGAGAACACTAGCTAGCTTGTCCAGATTATCTGTAAGATCACTCACCTGAACACTGTTTTTAATGGCTGCCACTTTGTGCTCCACATTCCTTTGTCTTTCTGAAACTGAGGAACTTTGTAAAGATTTCTCCAAGGGTCCCTGGAAAAAGAATGTCTTGAAATTTTACTACTATTAATAACACAGATTTATAATGTATGTAGTTTATAATAATTATTGTGAATTTAGGCTTGGATCAATAGATATGAACTGAGGCTTGGACTAATGTGACAAGAAATCCACAACTACTAGAAATCATGCTTTAGAAGAATATTTAATAACATATCTTGCTTGCTGAAACTGAGGAGGGCCTGAAGCATTTGCTGCAGAGGGTCAAGGACCATAGTCTGCAGTATAGTTTGAAACTCAAAATCAAGAAAACGAAGACTCTCATCACTGGGCCAATTAGCAGCACCATGATAGATGGAGAGGAGATTGTGGGACACTCAGCACTCTTTACACCAGCAGTCAAGAAATCCAAGGATGATTTGCATTAGGAAAATTCACTGTCATTGACCTCTCCAAAGTGCTGAAGAGCAATGATGTCAGTATAGAGGCTAAGGTGAACCTGATCCAGGTTATGGCCTTCACAATTACTTGCTACGCCTTAAAGAGCTGGACAGTGACAAACAATGGCAGAAGAAGAATTGATGCCTTGAGTTGTGGTGCTGAAGAAGAGTATTGAACATATTATGGACTTTCAAGAACACTAACAGGTATATCTTGGAGAGGGTAAAACCAAGTTGCTTCTTGGAGGCACAGGTTTTGAAGCTCTGTCTCACATACTTAGAGAATGTTGAGACAGTGCAGGAAAAGGAAGACCCTAGAAGAGATGGAGTGACATAGTAACTACGATAATGAAGGTAAGTATGTCAAAGACATGGAGATTGGCTGAGGATGGAGCAGGGTTCAGGACTATTATGCATAGAGTTACTATGAGTTCTAGTTGACTTGATGGCACGTAACAACAAGAGTTAAGTTGTCAAAGGATAGAATAAATTATAAAAATAGTATCTGAGTATGATCTCAAGTATCCACATGTACATGTTTATGTATAGATACATAGTATAGACATGTAAATATTTATAAGCATATATGCTAACCTACATATTGAAAGAACACATGTGCCAAATATTATCAATGTGTTACTTTGAATAGTGTAATTAAAGATGATTTTCAATTTTAAAAAAGGTCCAAATATTCTACAAGAGACATTACTTTCAAAAGTCTATAAAACTTAATCCATGTGATTTTAAGATCAAATAAAGCTGGATTTATAAATTCAGGATTACAAATGTTGATCAGTCCACCAAGATAAGATTTGTTATTACATCACAGCAAAAAGGAGTTTACTAAAGAAAACATAAAATATTATTATTTGCCATTGAATTAGAACCAATTCATAGCTGACCCTTTGGCAGGTTTTTCAGAGACAAAACATTGCACAGGAGGAGACTGCCCATCCTTCTACTGTGGAGCAGCTTGTGGATTTGAACCATATGAATGGAATTTTTCCTTCAATATGACTTTTCCTAGCCCTTGTTTGACTTTGCTATGTGTTGCTGTAATCAAGGATGCTTTGGGCAGAATATTAAATGATCCAGGAAGTATTAAAAGAAGATGGAAGGAATATACGGAGTCATTATAT
>NW_006399751.1:22355115-22409287 GCF_000299155.1 Elephantulus edwardii | reverse complement strand
AACAACAACAACAACATGTGAATGGGCAGAAATATGTGAATGGGTTATGCACACAAGTGAACTGGCTAGTCTCGCCACTGAACTGAGCGAGTCAGCAGCAAGAGGCAGACAGATCTTCTGATGCCATTGAAGAGAAAGTAAGAAAATATAGGATGCAGCAACATCTACTGCCAAACAGGAAAACTGGCAAGAGATGGGTCCTTTGAGGGGCAGCCAATATTGGTAGGACAGAGCAATTTGTTAAGACAACTGGGGGTGGGAAGCCAATGCTAGCAGGACCGAGGACTTTGTTGAACAACTGGAAATGGGAAACCAATAATGGCAGGACTGAGAACTTGGGAACACCAAACCACAAGGTTCAAGGCAGAGGTGCCTGTGTGCACATTTAGGGATCTGTATTGACTATATTCTGTTATCAATCTGTATTATAAACTTTTGACCTACCAGATGGTTCTGTATGGTCTGTGAGCTATTGTATCAGATTTAAGATCCAGCAAAGTAGTAAGATTGGTGTTGAGATGAGCAGAAGGAGGTACAGGAGCATGGGGGACATGTCTGGCCTTGATAATTCTCCTTTGTGAAGTTGGCAGAGATCAGATATGGCTGCCCCATCAGGCCCTTGCTCTTTTCACAGCCTGTCTTTGGGATTGGAGCACAGCTTTTTACCACTAGGCCACCAGAGCTCTCAATTAAATACCATACCTAATCAACTTTTCCAAGTATCATTTATTTGTTTTTTGTTGTTGTTATAAAAATACAGGTAACACAAAATTTGCCAATTCAACATTTTTCACTTAATTCAATGAAACTAATTACATTAATCTTGCTGGGCAATTGTCACATTCCTTTCCATATTTTCCATCACTGTAAACAGAAACATAGTGCTAGTTAAACAGAGTCTCCCGTTTCCTTTTGCTTCATTCCATGGCAACCACTGTTAAAGTCTGATCACTGTTAAGTTCCCAAGCACAATTTTTTTGCAACTCTAATAATCTAGTCTTGAGTGTGGTCATTAGAATGAAATCATATAGAAATCTAGAGATGAGAGTTAGATATGTAAGTAATCCTTTCCCTTTCTAGATAGGGAGTGGAGAGTGATGGTTAGAAAGGTTGATAACTAAGCTCCAACACAAATCAGTGGTGACCTCGAGTGAAACTCTTGTCCTGGACTCTTTAGCAAATGTCTTTTCACCTACAACACATTTTCAGTTTGGGAAAAATATCATAAAATTTCCTAAAACTATATTTGCTCTCTCTTTCATTTGAATCTCTATTATATGTCTACTTTCATGAAATTTTATAACCGTGACATTTAGCTACTTCTTTTGGAGTGACATATGGTACTGACAGATTATTTTCAAAGTGACTTTCATGGGTATCTATATATTCAAATAAACTAATGTTTCAATTTGACTGATATCTGACATTTGATGAGAACAGTGCATGCACACAAATGTTAAAATGATGAGAGATGTGTGGTATACAAAAAAGAATAGTTGAGAAAGGCATCATCTGAATTTTAACTAGGCATCATCTGAATTCCACTCAAAAAACACTAAATCAAGCTATATTTGCTTTAGAAATGGATTATATTTCTGATTATAAATTAATAAAAATGATACAATCTCTCTTATTCCTTTAAGAAGCAAAAAAGGTAAATTGTGAAAACTTCATACTTTCCTAAAAACTACTGAGAATAACGGTGCAGGAGTTCTTTTGATAGTTGAAAAATTATATCTAGGTCTTTAAAAATATGGAAATATGGTATGACTTACAAAATTATGAAAAGTGTGAGTTAGAAAAATTGTCTGTGTACTCACACTTTAACTAAAGATTAGCTGAACAAGGTCTCTCTGAGGTCTTTACTGATTCCTCAGGTTATTATTTTTTAATAAAATTTTTTTTATATACAGTTAGTTTACTTACAAAGTTTGTACAAATTTTTTCACACTGGATCTGCCCCATTGCCTTTATCCACCACTTAAATTACTTTTGATGTGATAAAACATAATCTAAACTATATTAGGTCAGGTACTTAATCAGTCAACAAGTAAGCTTAATGAAGTTTCTGTAAGAGAAGATTCAACCCTACAGTTTAGTTTTGACTTGTGGAATAGGAACTAGGAGTCTGCTGAAGGTTTGTGGGCAAGACTGATCTCTGAGAATAAACATGAAGGTCGTAAGTAAACCTGTCAGAAGACAGTTACCTATGTTCCTAGACTGATATTAAAGAGCCTGGACTGGAGTAAAGTTGAGCGTAAACAGAATAGGTGATGTAGATTAAAAAGAGATAGTATAAGGGAATGAGCAGCACAGTACAATTAAAAGAAAGGGAAGACACAGATAGTTATACAGGAAGTACAGCCAAAAGCAGATAATAGGCAGACAAGAAGATGGATAGGAATAGTTGAAAAAGACTATACTTATGATCATATATAGATTTGGCATGCATACATGGGTGCATTTACAGGATATACTAATATGAATGAAGGTGTATTCCTGTATACTGAGACGCCAACAGGGTGAAATAATATGTAAGCCTCACTTGACCTGACTAAAACCCTCAACCTTAAAATTACTGCCATCAAGTAAGTTCTGACTCAAAATGGCACTACATCAAGTTCTAGGGGCAATAAATCACAGCAGGAGGAGACCGCTCATCTCTGTCCTACAGAGGCACTGCTGAATTTGAACCACTGGAAATGTGCAGCATTTGGGTTAGTATAGCAGCTCCCTAAAGGGAACTGTGTCACCTACATTCTCGTCATTACTACAGGGAATGAATACCCTGAAGGAGGGATTACTAGTTCTGGAGTCTTGGAACCATTAATTTGGCATAAAAGTCCACAAAGACAATGTTTTGCATCCTACTTTGGTGAATAGCAACTGAGATCTTAAGAACTTGTAAGCAGTCATCTAAGGTGCACCTATTGATCTATTCCTGTCTAGAATAAAGAGGGAAGAAAAAACAATGATGCATAGAAACAATTAGTCCACAGGATTAATAGCATATGAACTTCAATATTTACAGTTATGAACCCAGAAGAACTAGATGATGCCCAGCTACCACCATTGACTACTCAAAGAATTACAAAATAAGATCTGAAATAGAGTGGGAGAAAAATGTGGAACAAACCACACACACACACACACACACAAACCAAACAAACATTAAAAAAAGGCAAAAGTTACTGGTTTGATTGATAGAGATTGGTGGAACTCTCAAGACTAGGGTCTTTTGAACCTGTAACAAAGCTAAACCTCATGGCTGAAGATTGAGCCAAACAATACATAGGCCTATGTGCCAATAATATCAAGGAGATATTACTCCTTACAATCACCAGCTGAATGAAGTAAATATAGCAGCATTTACCCAAAGATAATTTCTTAAGTGAGGGACGTTGTAGAATAGAAGGATCCCTGGAAGTGAGAATTACTGAGAGGAAGTGGAAAATGTGTGGTTTAATTGTATTATAATTGTTTTATAACTAAAGTTATAAAACAAAATGCATGCACATGATTAAGTGAAAAGTGAATTGGCTTATATTCAAGGAAATCACAGTTTAAACTATTTCTTTTTATAAAAGTAAAGTAAAAGCTTGATCTCCTATGCCTCAACATGGAGATAGAGAAAAGGAGCTAGTAAAAAAATTATTCCAAAAGATTGATACCGAATGACTGAAACAATGATGACACCTCTAAAATGGTAGAAGAAGCTGGTCTAGAAACAGGTACAAATTTCTATTTTAGACAAAATACATTTAAAGGCAAACATAATCACTGAGGTCAGCCACCGTTACCTGGACAGGCATGTTGGCTGCAGCTAATATTCTTCTTTCCTCTCTTAGACAATTTGCAATAACCACAGCAACATGCATGGGATTTCCATGAAACTTTCCCTGAAAAAAAAAATTGAAAAACCTCAAATTTTAAATTAACATTTAAATGTATTTATCATCATAAAATATCAGTGCTTGCAAATCACTACCCCCAATAAATGTGCCAACTTATTTGAGATTTGTCCCAATAATTTATCTCATCCTAAAGTAAACAGAAACACACCTTTTGTGAAAGGAGACTTTAATGTGATGTTTATTTGTCTTCAAAAATATTCTTAATAATTAAAAAAATAGTTCTTCAGTATCTCTACAGAAAAGGTCCTCAACACACATTCAGGAAGTTTAGTGGTGCAAGTGGTCGAGGATTCCTCTACTAACCTGAAGACTGATCATCAAAACCTACCTAGTGTTCCTTGAGTTAAAGACCCAGGGTTTTGTTCCATAAAAATTTACATATAAGAAAACATTATTAGTTATATACTCTCACATGGAGTCTCTATGAGTCCAAAATGACTTGATTACACATGAATACAACCACTGTTTGCTGTAAATTTAGGAATTAAGTTCAAGGAGTTACCATGGAATAGGCTGTTCCCCAACTGTTCACTTACTATTTCTGTGCTGATGGTGTGATTAAAGGATTTCTTTTGGCCTGATGTTGTTCATTTCTACATCATACATTTCAACACCATGTATTTGAATACTTTTTCTATATCTAAGGATATGTATATTTGATGATCAAAGTTAATAGTACAGATACTGTAGCTAGAAACCTGAGGGCTTAATTCAGTCATCAGGCAGGTTAAGTTAAAATATTGGAATCCCTTTAAGGAGCGTGTAGATTTCTCAGTGTGACACAAGCCCCTCACTTCTCTTACCTACTTGGCAAGTGTCTGAGCCTTCTAACCTTGATTTCTAGGTCTAACTCAAATGCATGAAATTCCTTTGCTATTATTTTTTTTCTGAGGCAGGATTAAAATGAACCGTAATAACGAAATGCATTTATTTCATTTTTTTCCCCTCTGACCTTTTCTCTGGGGAGGTTGCTAATTGTCCCAGAAATGGCCATAAGGCCAATATTGTTGTTGTTGATTGTCATCAAGTCAAGCATGACTCATAGTTACTCTAATAATAAAAGACCTAATATCTTTCAATAACTATCATTGTTTTCCCAACTTCATAGGGTTTCCATAGGCATGTGGTTTAGGAAGTGATGCCACTCCTGCTTCCAAACCTGTTTTACAACTGGGAGCTCCACCAAACACTGTCTTTATTGGGAGACTATTATGGCATTTGACACCCCAATGGCACAAGGTTCAGCATCATTGCAAACTCGGGTTACCTCAGTACAGCAAATTGATAAAGAGTGATCTACAAAGAAGAATAATGTTCTTCCAAAATATAACAACACTAGTCTCACTCAGCAGAGTTTAAGTGCTGTAAAGTAGAATACAACTCATAGTACCCTTCTGAACAAAAGACTTGAACTTTGTTCTATAATTAACATCATTTCTATGTTCATAGAGTTTCCAGAGGCATCTAGTTTAGGAAGTGAATGCCACTCCTGCTTCCAAACCTGACTCAGTCTGGAAGCTGCTCCAACCACTGTCCATGACTGGTGACCATTATGGTCACAACTATAGCACAGTGTTCAGCATCACAGCAACTCCAAGTTACTTCAGTACAGCAAATAGACAAGTGACTGCTTTACCACTTAAAGAATGTTCATCCCAACATTATGTGACCCTCAACAAGATTCAAGAAGCTAACTTCCAGATTGGAACCACTCCACACAGCCTCCAGGCCAGCTGCAGGCTTAACCCAGCACTACGGAATTTTAAAGACCAGCCTAACAAATTCATAAGGCCAAGAGCAGAACAAAATAACCGTTTACACTGTGGGAAACTGACAATCATAAGTAAATTTTATAGCTTGGAAAACCCAAAGTATCTGCCTAGGAAACAAATTAGATTGCTGAACGGAAACATTTTTAATGACCTTGACTGCTGCCACAATTTTATTAGACAAAACATAGTAATTAATTTTTATCTGTAAAACTAGGCAAGCAACATGCTTCTTAATTCCTGCTGCTTTGTATTCTGCATCTTTAAATCTTATTCCCTTTAGAGGGAAAGAATGAAAAGTGCCTCAAACTTAGAATATGATTAAATAAAAATAATCCTGCTATCAAAAATACCAAATTTCCAATAGTTGCCGCATTGACCAATTTCTATGTGTTGATAATCTCTAATTCTTCCTAGTTAGAATTTGTTCTGGCTGCTAATTTTCACTCACATGCATATAATCAACTCTCCAAGTAAAGCTGTTTTTCTCATGTTGCTGTTATGGAAAACTGTCCCTTTATTAAAATATGCTTCTAGAGTAACTTTCGGATGCTATTAATTCTGTAAACTTAAAAAGCCTTTCCATCAGTATCATGACTTACTCTAAGACCCCAAGAATTATTTTTATATTTTCCTCACTGTTATATGTTATTGTTGTTGTTAGGTGCCGTCAAATCGAATATGACTCATAGTGACCTGAACAGCTAACCCGGACCCTGCCCTATCCTGTGTCATCCTTATTATCTCTGACACACTAGAGCCCATTAGTGGAGTCATTGTGTCAGTTTGTCTTGTGAGGGGTCTTCCTGTCCTTTGCTAACCCTCCATCTTTCCAAGAATGATGTCCCCTTTGTATTTCATTATTTATCATTCAGATAATATTTTCCAACATTTCTGAGCTCTGTTATTTGTGTTTAATTTTTCTTTCCTACTTCAACTTCACTTTCTTGTTCAGATTCAATTTCCTCATATATTTTGTGAAGTTAAATTACTCATTTTTTCCTTTTTTGCTAAGAGTGAGGGATCACTATTATTTTCATCCATGATATTTTCCCACTTGCCTTTTTTACTTTTTCCTAACTTATTCCCCCATGCTTAAATTTTTGAGACAAAAACAATCTTTGAAAAATTGATTCATATAGATCCAATCTCAAAGTTTTTAAAAATTTTCATAAGCGTAAAAGATTGAGATCTCTAGTTCATAGGTTCACTGTGAGTTAGAGTTGACTCAATGGCACCTAACTACAAGAAGCATAAAAACTGTACTCATAGTCAGCTTTCAGAAATTCAAATATATGAGCTATAAAAGACAAAACAAACTCTAAGTATGTGTTGATAGAAGGAAGAAACAGAAAACCAGAGGAAGAGAAATTGTTACTGATGACTCGTACTTTTAGACTTGTTATGTATTACAGGTGAGTCAAATCTTTCATTATTGTGAACTGACTTTTGTCTCTAGAAATGCTTTCTGATTCAAAGCAAAAGTATAAACTCTGAATATTTATTTCGATCTCTTAGAATATTTGTTTTATCCTCATTGTAAGAACTCTAATTTCCACACAGATTATCTAAAAAAAATATGTAAAATTTTGGTGCAGATATAAAAGAGAAAATATAAATTGTTAATATCTTCCTAAAATTTGGTCATATATTTAAACTTTTTTTTTTGTGCATGTATACTTTGGGGTTTTTTGGTTTGTTTTTTGTAGCCATCGAGTCAGATCCCATCCTTCTTCAGTGGAGGTTCTGGTAGATATTTACACTTTTGCAAACTTTTCAACTTCAAGTCACTGTCAATGATATTTTTCTATAGACAGTGTTCTCTTAGGCCATCAAGAATTCTGGTAATGCAGAATTTCTTAATAGTATTTAAACCATTATGTTCATTCTGCAAGTTTTGGTGCTAGTACTTCCTTGATCTTACCAGAAGTTTTTAATTAGAAGAATTCAAACAAGACCTACAGTACACATTTCTTTTGTAAATAGTCCTTAAAAACTTTGTTGGCAGAGACATTGACTGGTTGTTGATGCCGTTAAGTTGTGGTGCTGGAGAAGAGTATTGAACATACAGTGTACTGCCAGAGAACAAAAAGATCTGTCCTGGAAAGGGTGAAACTAGTTTGTTCCTTAGAGGCAAGGATTTTGAAGCTCCATCTCATGTACTTCAACAATTTTTGCAGGAGGGATCAGTCCTTGGAGAAGGACATTATGCTTGAAAGAGTAGAGCGCCAGCACCCAAGAGAAAGACCTTGGATGAGATGGATTGACACAATGACTGTGGCAATGGGGTCAAGTGGGTCAGAAATAGTGGAGTTGGCTTAGGACAGGGCAAGGTTCAGAGCCATTGTTCACAAAGTCTTTAAGTTGCTATGGGATGTAGTCAACTCAATGCCCCATAACAGCAACAACAATGGTCTAGACTTGACATCATTATTAACAACCACATCATTTTACTTTTAGTTTAAATTGTTACTTAATCTTACAAATATACATCCATAAACTTGAGAACTAGACACATGGTAGGCTTCCAGATGTCTATTTCAAAAGACTTCTAGACAATTCTTCATCATCATCTACTTTAGTGCATCCATAATATTACTTTTTATAAAGAATGCACTAACAACTTCAGCTGCTGGTACTTAGGCAGAACATCACTTTTTATATATGCCCCTTATAAGTCAAACTTTTGATCTTGACCTCTTTAGTATTTTACATTGACAGCATAATTTCAAAGCATACCAAAGACGACAAATTTCTGCTGCGAGCATTACTTATTTGATTAAAGATGTGTTTTCACTTTTCCTCAATGGCATATGCTAGAAGTTGCATTCTGTTTAAAGTCAGCAGGAAGTTTTTGATAAATTGACACACATCATGGTGATAATCCTGTGCGATGGATGATTCATTTACTCCAGCCTCCTATTGTGCTAAGATTCCTTTCATCTATTGTTAGAAATTTGGCAATTTATCTTTCCACTGTTGCTTTGTGTGTGATAGGAAATTCTTGTTCATGAATGCAGCAATGTGATCTAAATTATTCTGCTTGGGGCACTTTCCTTTCTTATACCTTATAAAGTACTTGAGTGTGCTTTCTAAGAAAATGTAGAATTTAGAATCATTTATTCAGTGACAACTATTTGTTTAACAAATATCAAATTTATACCCTGATGATTTATTCTCATCCCATTCTGCATACCCAATAACTGTTTCTATCTTTAATCATACCATCATACTTTGATGACATTTTAAACAGTAATTAAACTCAGTACATGTAGTGCACATAATTCAACTGTGGTGACATTATGAACAGATATGACTTCATTTCAATGGTGATTAGCACATGGCAATGATAATAAAAAGATTCCTTAGGAGGCGTCCTTGAGTGGTGCATATGGTTGATGTAAATGGTTGATATCCTCAACTGCTAACCGAAAGATCGATTGTTCCAGTACACCTAGAGATCTACTTCTGAAAAATCAGTCATTGAATACTCTATTGAGCACAGTCCTATTACAGAATTGACCCAATAGAAATTGGCAATGGGGTTGGTGATAAGAGTATAAAACACATTCTGTTTTCAGAGATGTTAAAAAAATGTAAAATCAACAAAATAATTAGCTTTCTCTCCCCCCATTTTTGCTGCTTTAAACTCTTTGGCTTTCTTCAAATCCTTTTTTTCACCATTCTCCTGCCTAATTTCTATATTTGATTTGTCAAAGGCGTGACTAGTTCTACCAAATTTTCTGAGAACTAAGGTTAATGACAGAGAAGGTTTGCTTCAAAAGAGTACCCTCCTGTCAAATGGCACAGAACCTGAGGTTTCACAACCAGGCATTAACTGCTTTTGGATCTTTTCTCCACAGCCCCTTTAGATGAAAAACACATCTTAAAGTCACTGTCATCTTTATTAGATTTTTATTTTGTGAAGGTTTCATCAGATGGTATTCTCTGAATGCAGTGATATGACAACTTCAAGGTGAGAGTTAGAGCTCCTAGAGAAGAATGAGGAAGAGCTCAGAGAGAAGGAGGAGAATAGTTGTCAAAGATGCTGCTAGCTTCCAAAGAAACATGTAGCCAACAACTCTAACTTGGGTTTCTCCAGAAGCTAACAGAGAGTCTCTCGTTGGTATTAGGTGTCACTGAGTCATTTCCAATTCATAGCAACCCTATGTTCAACGCAATGGAACACTGTCCAGTTCTCTTCCACCTGCACAATCATTGCTATGCTCATTGTTGCAATCACTATGCCAGTCCATCTCATTGAAAGTCTTCTGTTTCCACTGATCTTCTCTTTTACCAAGTATTTATGTTCTTCTCCAGGGACTGGATCCTCTTGATAACATATCTAAAGTATATGTGACAAAGACCATCTGTGCAGCCTTTTCTTTGGAGGTTGTTTGTTGGTCCACTTGTGAGGATTTTTGTCTTCTTTATGTTGAGGTGTCATTCATATTGAAGCTTGTAGTCATTTTGTATTTTTTTTTAAATTGTAGTCTTTGCTCTTTCTAAGTACTTCAAGTTCTCTTTGCTTTGAGCAAGCAAAATTGTGTAATTTGCACAATGCAAATTTTAATGAGACTTCTTCCAATCCTAATACCATATTCTTCTTCATATTATCAAACTTCTGGAATTATCTGCTCAGTTTACAAATTGAGTAAGTATGGTGAAAGGATACAACTTTGAGACACTTTTCCTGATTCTTAAACCACACAGTATCTCCTTTTTTTTAAATAATTGTCTTTTAAATATGCATAGGTTCTGCATGAGTACAATTTAATCCTCTTAAACTCTCATTTCTTGAAATGTTATTCCTAATTTACAATGAGCCGCACAATTGAATGCCTTTGTATAGTCAATAAAACACAAGTAAATATCTTTCTGGTGTTTTCTGTTTTCAGTCAAAATCCATCTGATATTAGCAATGATATTCCTCATTCCATGTCCTCTTATGAATCCAAATTGGCTTTCTAGCAGTTTTAAGTTGATATCCTGTTTTTAATGCCCCCAACTGCTTTTAAGTTATCTCCAGCAAGATATTACTTGTTTGTGGTAGTAATGATATTGTCCAATAACTTCCACATTCTATTGGAGTGCCATTCTTTGGAATGGGCACAAATAAGGAACTCTTCCAGTCAGCTGGTGAGGTAGCTGTCTAAATGTCTTGGCATAAAGGAGTGACTGCTCGTGAAGACTGCTCATTTTGGTATAGAAGAGTGATAGCTTCTTGAAGCATTCCAGTTGGCTCTGTCAATTCTTGGAGCTATCTTTCCCCCACAATTGCCTTCAGGGCATCTGGGACTTCTTCCTTCAAGATTTAATTCTTAATTATATATTACTTTCTGAAATGATTAAACATCAACCAATGTTTTAAAAAATACAATTAACTCTGTTCATTCATTTTATCTTCCATTACTTTAACCTTTTTTTTCTATAATCTATGAAACACATCAACCACACACCAACATGTTTAACTTCTCAGGTCTCTAAAAAAGAAGCTGATATCAGAATTAAAATACAAGCCACGATATATATAATATATGCTATATGCCATATGATATATATGATATATGATATATATACCTGGTTGATGCTACTGTGTTGATTGCCATCTAGTTGAGTGCAACTCATAGAGACCCTATGAACAAAATACCCGAAGCCCTTCTATACCTATTGTCGTTTCTCACATTTCATAGAGTTTCCAGAGATATTTTGTTTAGGAGGTGGATGCTACCTGGTAGACAGGTATAACTGTGTGATATGAAGAAACAGACCCTAATCTACCAACCCTATAGCTGAAGTCGACTTGGAGCACGTATGCCTTACATAACTGTGACAGAACCCATCTTACTGAAAATTTTATATCATCAAAAAATTGAAAGCAGAAAGGGTTTGGTGAAAGTTGCTTCTAGGAAACACAGGAGACTGAGACAGGGAAGGAGCAGACACTTGCTTTCAGTGCTGACTCATGGTGAGCTCCTATATGTCACAGTAGAACTGAGCTCCAAAAGGTTTTCAGTAGCTGATTTCCCAGCAGTATATCACCAGATCTTCCTGCTGAAGTGCCCCTGGGTCGAATTGAACTTCTAGCCTTTCAGTTAGCACTTGAGAACATTCACGATTTGCACCACGCAGGGACTCCAAGGAAGAGAAGGTGGCCAGTAAAGTGTGTGTACCCTTTTTCCATACCTATTCAATACAAATGCTGAACAAACAATTTGAGCAGCTGTGTTATATAAAGAAGAATGTGGCATTAGGTGTGGAAGAAGACTCATTAACAACCTGTGTTGTGCAGATGACACAACCTTGCTTGCAAAAACTGAAGCAGATTTAAGTATTTATTGCAGGAGACTAAAGACAGTCTTCAGTATGAACTACGTCTTAGCATCAAGAAAACAGAAATTCTCGCCAGTAGACCTTTGAGCCGTGGTGCCAGAGAAGAGTATTGAGGGTATCATGGACTGCTAGGAAAACAAACAGATTCATCTTGGAAAGGGTTAAACCGGGCCGCTCCCTGGAGGCAAGGATTCTGAGGCTCCGTCTAACATATTTTGGACATGTTGTAAGGAGGGACCCATACTTGGAGAGGGACATCATGCTTGGTAGGGTGGAGGGACAGTGTAGGAGAGGAAGGCCTTTTATGAGGTAGATTGATTCAGTGACTGGGGTAATTGGAATGGGTGTGTCAGAGACAGTGAGATTGGCACAGGACAGAGCAGAGTTTAAGGCTGGTTATACATAGGGTCGCTATGAGTCGCAAGCAACTCAACGGCACATAACAACAAGACCGAGAGCCAGTATCATGATAGATGGAGAAAAGATTGAAGTTGTCAATGATTTTCTTTTACTTGGATCCACAATCAAGACCCTTGTAGCTGTAATTAAGAAAGCAAAATATATGTACTGCTTTGGGGAAATATTCTGCCAAAATCTTTCCAAAGTTCTAGGAGCAAGGATGTCAGTTTAAAGATAAAGGTATGCCTGATCCAACCCATGGTGTTTTCAGTTGCTTCCTATGCCTCTGAAAGTTGGACAGTGGATAAAGATGACAGGAAAAGAATCGATGCTGTTAAATTGTGGTGTTGGCAGAGAGTATTGAATGGACTGACAAAAGACCGGACAAGTCTGGCTTAAAGGAACTGTAGCAAGGGTGGTGCAAGAATAGAGGCAAGAATGGTGAAAACTTCGTCTCTTTTTCTTTGGACATATTTTCAGGGGAACCAGTTCCTGGAGAGAGATATCAGGCTGGAGAGGGTGGAGGGTCAGAAAAGGAGAGGAGAGCCCTCAATGAGGTGGCTTGACACAGTGACTGCCACAATGGGCAGGACAGAGATCATGAAGATGGAACACAATAGAGTAAGGGCACTGTAAATTGTAAATGGCTCATTGGCACCTAATAACAACATCATCATCAAGCCATTTTCTATGGTGAAGGGAATCCTGGAGTCACTGTAGAACATGCACTATGAGTTACCTATACAAGAGCTTCAGGAACTGGAACATTTTTTATACTGTATTTTCCCAAATATTAGTTAGCCTTGAAGCAAGGTGATTCTGATGCTGGCTGTTGGCAGTTGAATTGCTTGAACTAAGACCTGAGGGAATGTGGGCAAAGTACCCCTGCCTTCCCTAACCTTAATTTGAGAAGGGTTTGATTTACTGCGTACTCCTGGTTGCCAGCTCTCTTTTATCATCTCAAGTACTGCTGTTAAAAGAATTTTTATCCCTGTCTTTTATCAGGTTCAAATACACTGGCAAGTCCAGAGGATAATATAAGTGTTCCCCACCCCCAACTCAGTTCTTACCTATCCTCATGCTATTTTTATGCACAAAATAAACACATGGAAGTAATAATAAAAAGAATAAATTAAAGTGAATAAAGTTATCTGGTGCTCTAGCTTAAAGTTAACCTTAGGTGTTATAATTACCACAAAGTTTGTCTTGATAAGAGAAATGCAAGATATAGATCCTTAAAGTACATAAACTATTGATGCACTATTTTAATTACGCTAATATAAGCATAATTGGTTTTGGTCAAACATTCTTTCAAGTTGTATAGCACTGGTCTATTTGCTGCACAGAGGTAACTCATAGTTATTGTGATGCTAAACACTGTGGCACTGATGTGTCAAATGTGATAATGGTTACCCATGGTGAACAGTGTTTGGTGGAGCTCCCTGATTAAAACAAGCTTGGAAGCAGGAGTGGCATCCACTTGTGAAACAGCTTGCTTCCAGAAACTCTGTGAATTTGGAGAAATGATCAAAGTTATACAGGTGTTCAGATCTTTCATTCATAGGGTCTCTATGAGTCATCTATGACTCGATGGCACTTAACAACTATAAAAACAACAACAACAATATAAGCCCATCTTAAAACATACTGTAGTAGTTAAAAATTAGCTGCAGATATCTATGGCTTTTTCAAGCTTATTTTCTTAATTAAATGATAATACCTCTTTTTATTTTACTGCTGGGAAATTTTAAAATATCATATTTATTATTTGGTAGTTCCTGTATTCCACATTGGATCACCTTTTTTTGGAATGGGAACAAACATAGATCTCTTCCGATCTGTTAACTTGGTAGCTGTCTTCCAGTTTCTTGACTCAGCCTGGTGAGCACATCCAAGTCTGCATCTGTTTGCTGGAACATGTCAATTGATACTCCATGGGTTCCTGGAGGCTTATTTTTTTGCCAATGCCTTCAGTATAACTTGAAGTTCTTTTATTATAATTGGTTCTAGATCAAGTGCTACTTTCTGACATGGTTCCATGTCAATCTGTTATTTTTGTTACAGTGACTATGTATTCCTTCCATCCATCTTATTTTGATGCTTCCTGGATAATTAAAAAAATTTCACGTAGCATCTTTTAGTATTGCAACTTGATGTTTGATTGTTTTTCAGCTTTATAAATGTTGAGTGAGTTCTTATCTTCTCATTTTCTGATTCCAGCTCTTTACATATTTCATTACAATCCTTCACTGTGTCTTTTCAAGCTGCCCTTTGAAATTATAAGTTCATTTATTTTTGTCATTTCTCCTCTTGTTTTGGCTTCTGGATGATTTAATGTACTATTTAGAGTCTCTTCTGGCATTCATTTTGGTCATTTAATATTTTATTTAATATGACTCTTTGCTTTCTTCCTATGTGATATCCTCTATATCATACCACAACTCCTCTGGCCTTCAATCATTAGTGTTGGAGGTCTCAAATCTGTTCTTGAAAAGGCATTTAAATTCAGGTGGGCTAGATTCAAGGGTCTATTTTTATTCTGTTGACTTGTTTTAATTTCCTTCAGCTTCAGTTTGAACTTGAAAATGATTAAGGTTGACAGAAGAATCAATGCCTTATTGTGGTATTATAGCAGAGTACTGAAGATCCCCTGGCTGTTCTTTTCAGTTCCATTGATGAAAACTGTCAATTTGGGGAGAAAAATGCCTTAACAATGTTGAGTTTTTCTCATTTTTTATATTGTTAATCTGTAAAATTACAATATTTCTTAAAGCAAGAAAAGAACAAAAAAAAATCTGTCTTCAAAAATTACAACTAGAATGCTGCTTATTGGTGAGGACGGTGGCACTTTGTCTTACTTATGGCATATTTTCAGGAGGAATCAGTCCCTGGAGAGAGAGATCCTGCTAGAAAAGGGAAACCTGTTCATAGAATCAGCAAAACAGAGAAAGATGTTTCACACAATGAGTTGACACAGTGATGACCACAAGTATCAGAGAGAGTGTGAGAACGGCACAGGGTTCAGATCTGTAGTTCCTAGACCTACTGTGAGGCATAGTCAGTTTGATGGCATCTATAATTTCTTTTTTTTAATTGAGATTTTAATGAAAGTTTATAGAGAACTTGAATTTCCATTCATTCATTGTTGCACATTTTCCTCCTTGGCCCACCAGTTTGCTTTTCTCTCTGAAAAAAAAATTTCTTGCATTCTTGTACAATTCCCCACCCCACCCCAGTCCACTTTACTATGCAGCTCTTATTCTGGACTATTGTCACACAAACAATACCTAATCATATATTCCTTTTACGCAGTTCTTTCCCTCATCTGTTTCAATGCTGTGAACATTATTTAACCCTTCTTTTCTTACTTTCCCTCAACTTCCATGCCAGTCCTATTTTATAAAAGTGGCATTATGCATTATTTGTCTTTGTGTGACTGAGATATTTCACTCAGCATAATATCCTCCATAGTCACCCATTTTGTATAGTATTTCGTGAGTTCCTTATTTTTCAGTGCTGCATAATATTCCATCATGTGAATATACCATAGCTTCTCTATTCATTCGTTTGTTGATGGGCACTTGGGTTGTTCCCAGCTCTTTGCTATTGTGAACAAAGCAGCAATAAACATGGGTGTGCATATATCTGCTTGGGTGGTAGTTCTGGTTGTTTTAGGGTCTATTCCCCGTAGTGGAATTGCTGGGTCAAATGATATTTCTATTTCCAACATTTTGAGGAAGCATCATACTGCCTTTCATAGTGGTTGCACCATTTTACACTCCCACCAACAGTGAATAAGGCTTCCAATTTCCCCACAACCTCACCAGCATTTGTTGTTGCTGCTCTGTTAAATTTTGCTATTCTTACTGGGTGAGATGATATCTCATAGTTGTTTTGATTTGCATCTCTCTTAGAGCTAGGGATTTTTTAACATTTCTTCATGTGTTTGTTCACAACCTGAATGTCTTCTTTGGTGAAATGTCTGTTCATATTCTGTGCCCATTTTTCAGTTGTGCTGTTTAGTTGTTATGGTGCTTGAGTATTCTATAAATTCTAGATATAAGTCCCTTATCAGATATGTCATTACCGAATATTTTTTTCCCACTCTGTAGCTTCCCTTTTTACCCTGTTGGAGACGTTTTTGGATGTGTATAGGGATTTGATTCTTAGAAGATCCCATTCATCTATTTTATCCTCTCCTGGTTGTAGGTCCTCCTGGGGTTATTGTTAATACACAATTGAGTTTACTCACAGCTGACCTTCCAGCAGATTTTTAGAAGCTATAAATTGTACAAGAGGAGATTAGATTTGAACCATGTACCTTTGGGTCAGACCAACTCCTTACTTACTAGACCACCAGAGCTCCATGCACCTGGCTATAAAAAGAAACTCCAGAGAAACAAGGACTCTGTACTTGGAATTTTTAAAAAAGTATTGCACAGTAAGTAGTAAGGACTTTGTTGGCATTTCTTCAGGACCACCTTCCACATCCACATTAGTACTTTAAAAGCTAACCTGAATGAACAAAATAACTCATACAAGCTGGTGATTTGAGATAATGCAGTATTCTCGCTCAAGCATAATTTATTATAATCTTGGAAGAAGATGACAACCTTACATTTTCTGTACATAGAAAAAGGACCAAGAAGAAATACACCACCCGCTTACCAATGATCATCCTTGGGGACGACGGTTCGGCATAGTTGCTTTGTTTTACTTTAGTTCCTTAGTATTGTTAGATTTTATTTTTTTAAAAAATAATGAACATGTGTTGCTTTGATTATTAAAATCAAAGTGATAAATTGCACATATAATCCACTTAGGACATTTCTCTTAGCTTGATTTATGTAGGGATTTTGTAAAAGAGGAATGCTGGCTTTGAAAATTTTTCATTCAGATGAAACGTGAACAAAGAATTAGTGTCCAGTTAGATCATTATGGTGACTGAAAGTACAGTGTTCTCTGGGAATTCACAGACTTATAATTAAGAGATAGGTGAATGGCTTAATTCACAGTGACAGGATACAGAATGAGGCAGTCGCAAAAACACCCTATTATTTACCTATTTAACATAGCAATAGTAGAACCTGCTGTTTACTGAGTACCTACTATGTGCAGTGCAACCTTATAGGTTGTTTTTAATCCTCACAGCAACTTTCAGGGTACTGATCAGGAAGTACCAGAGTTATGTTACTTGTCAGTTTCTTCCAACTAGGAAGTAAGAAAGAACTCCTCAAATCCAGGCTTATCCATTTCTCAGCCTTTGATCTTTCCTAATTACTACTGTATTTTATGAAAGTTATTTATTATTTATATCATCTGACTACTAGACCTGCATCTGCATTTAAGTTTATTTTCCCTAGTCATTATCCAAACAAAGTGTGGAAATTATCAAACAACATTATTGATATCACATGCAGGCAAGAGTCTGCTGAAGATTTTCCAAAAATGACTGGAACAGCACATCTACAGAGAACTGCCAGAAGTCCAGGCCAGGTTTAGAAGGGGTTGTGGTACTAGGGATATTATAGCTAATGTTAGATGGATCTTCGTGGAAAGCCGGGATACCAGAGGAATATCTATCTGTGTTTCATTGATTATGTAAAGGTGTTTGACTGTGTGGATCATAACTAACTGTGGCTGACTCTGAGAAGAATGGGAATCCCAGAACACTTGATCGTTCTAATGCGAAACCTTTACTTGGACCAGGAGGCAGTCGTCAGAACAGAGCAAGGAAACACTGCATGGTTCAAAATTGGGAAGGGATGTGTCCTATCTCCATACCTTTTCAACCTGTATGCAGAACAGATTATCTGGGAGGCTGGGCTCTATGAGAAGTGTGGCATCAGGATTGGTGGACGATTTATCAACAATCTGCGTTATGCAGGTAACACAACCCTGCTTGCTGAAACTGAGGAGAACCTGAAGCACTTGCTGCAGAGGGTCAAGAACTGCAGCCTTCAATATGGATTGAGGCTCAATATCAAGAAGACAAAGATTCTTACCAGGGGGCCAAACAGTATCAGGATGGATAGTGAAGAGATTGAGATTGTACACAGCTTTAGTTTGCTTGGCTCCACAGTCAGCATTCTTGGCATGAACAGCCAGGAAATGAAACGGTGTATTGTGATGGGAAAGTCTTCTGTTAGAGACCTCTCCAAAGTACTGAAGAGTCATGGTGCCACTCTGGAGACTAAGGTGCACCTCATACAGGCCATGGCCTTTGCAATCACTTGTTATGCATCAGAGAGCTAGACAGTGACTAGGGAGAATAGAAGGAGAATTGATGGTTTTGAGCTGTGCTGTTGGAGTATTGAATATACCATGGACTGCTAAGAAAACGAACAGGTTTGTCCTGAAGAGGGTTAAACCAGGCTACTCCCTGGAGGCAAGGATTCTGAAGCTTCTTCGTCTGACATACTTTGGACATGTTGCAAGGAGAGATCAGTCCTCGGAGAGGGACATCATGCTTGGGAGAATGGAGGGACAGCACAGGAGAGGAAGACCCTCTATGAGGTGGATTCATTCAGTCACTGGGGTAAGGGCATAGGTAGGTGTGTCAGAGACAGTGCGATTGGCACAGGACAGAGCAGGGTTTAGGGCTGTTGTACATATGGTTGCTATGAGTCACAGGCAAATCGACGGCACATAACAACAACAACAACAACAGCAGTGGTTATTGATAGGCTGAACAGGAGCAACTCCATTTTACTGGATGTTTACCTCCTTCTCCCTCTTTCTGAGACAAGGAAGTCTGCCAAATGCCCCCTCTCTCTGAAACAGACAGACATAGACTAAGATAGAAGGAAGCCCAGAAGTGAAAAACATCTCAGAGAAAAGTTCCAGGATGAAATTGCTGAACTAGAATATCATTGTCCCTAAGGTAACTGTCCCCTCTCATGTGTCCAGCATCCAAGGCACAAATAAATGACCTCCCCCCTGGCTTGGGGCTGACCCTGCTTTGGAGAGCCTCAGAAGCCTTTACCAACGTGAGTATTAAAGAAAAGCCTATTTGCTATAGCTTTGGCTCTGGTTGTTTTTGGATGTAACAGTTGGTGGGACTTTTCATTCATCTTTTTTTTTAAATCATTTCAATCATCATTTTCTAAAATCAGAAAGCTGTTCAGAGACTTAACCTTGCTTTATGGAGCCTTAAGAGAGCTGCCGTGGAGATACAGATACACCAATAGAAAATGACCACGTGTCTGGTTTTCTTGCTGTGATGTAGTCCTAAAGGACACTCCTTATTGTGTCCTCATTGTTTCCAAACATCGTTGCTGTTGTTGTTGTTATTATTGTGTGCCATTGAGGTGGAACTGTCCCAGAGCTCACCTTCTGGTGGGTTTTCAAAGCCAGTTAATAGCCTGGGAGAAGTTTGCCCATCCTTCTCCAGTGAGACAATTGGTGAATTCGAACCATTTGCCTTTGAGCTTCTTGCCACTAGGTCACTGAAGTTGCTTTTTTGCAAACAACACTGTGGCTAGTAACAAGAAGCTGTGCTGTAATCCTGAAGGCACATGTTTCTAGGCCACCAGCTGCTCTGTAGGAGAAGGATGGGCAAACTCCTCCTCTTTGATTAACTGTGTTTGAAAATCTGCCAGAGGGTCATCTGTGAGTCAGTTCTGACTCAATGGTACAAAACAACCACCATCACAGCCAAAGAAGAAGCTCATTTCCACCTGTTGTAAAAGTGAAGAACCCTCATGTTTACATTTCCCTTTTTTAATCTAACGTGCTGAGAATGCAGGCATAGGTTGTAGGGTCTTTGTGTCACCCTGGAGAACTTAGGAGACGTGAAGAATTGACAAAAATAAGTACGGCACTCTGACTTCTGCTTCTGCTGTGAGCAATAAAGTCTGTTGTCTTTGATCCACAAATCTTGTGTATTTTCCCCCCACTAGCCTCAAGCCAATAACAAGTTAACTTGTTAACTTGCAAAGAGGGCAAGAACTGTGACCCCGTATAGTCCTTAATAGCTGCTGTGTTGTAAAACTTCAAGCCTTTTCATTATTTCTGTATGATTCCCTACGTGGACTCTGCGTGTTTCAAAACCAGAGACTAGTCTTTATCACTCTATCTCCAGTACTTTAGAAAACCTACAAATGCACATCAACTGAGAAGATGAATAAAAGACCATGAACCTTTCTAACTGAGAGCAAAAGAAGAAACAGTATTCAATCTCTCCGTGTTGGTAAAGACCTCTACCTTTTAAATCTTCCTGGAAATTTTTTCTGTTACTCGTTTGTAGTTTCTAAGAAGATAGGAAGCCAAGGCCTTAAGGTAACTTGGAAGGGGAGTAATAACATCTCTAGAAAAGGCAACTTTGGTTTTTCAAAGCCTAACAAGGTTTCAAACAATATCACAGGGTTTTGAACAGTGCCACAGGTAGCAAGGCTGCCTTGAGGGGTACAGAAATGTGTGAATTGTCTTCTTAGAGAGTGGAGACCCAGGGCACCCTCCCTATTGAGGAACATGAGAGTGACAGAAGTACATACACTCTGATGCTCGGGAGTCATGGGGTAAATGGACATTAGGAAAAACGGAAGCGGTGAGAGGATGTGATAAAAGCCAGCACTATGACATAACCTTTTATATGGAAAAACATACACTTAATTGTTTGTGCACTGTCTTAGTGCTGCTATAGCAAAGGTCACAAACTGGGTGGCTTAAAATAATAGAAATTTATTTTCTCCCAGTTTGTGGAGACATCTGAGCTCAGGGTGTCAATAAGGCCAAGTTTTCTCCAAAGGCGCTAAGAGCAGACCTGTCCTTGTCTCTCTTTTAGCTTCTGGCAGTCTCAGGGATCACTTAGCTGTGGTGAATTAACTCCAGTCATTACTTCTATCTTCACTTGGCCTCATTCCCTCTGCACCTGCCTGCCTTTGTGTCTCATCTCCTTTTTTACATAAGGGCACCAGTCACATTACGCCCCACTCTACTCCAGCAGGATTTCATGCTAACTAACAACATCTGCAGTACAGTAGGCTGTGGATTGTGCTGCTAACTGAAAGGAAGGAGGTTCGAATCCATCAGTTGTTTCATGGGAGAAAGATGAGGTAGGCTGCTTCCAATAAGATTCACAGTCTCAGCAACCTAGAGCTAGTCACCCTAACCTGGAATGGACTAAAAAAACAGTAGGGATTTGGTTTTAATTACATCTGCAAAGACACTATCTTCAAGTAAGGTCACATTTACTGAGAATTGTGTTTGAAACATAAACCTTAGGGGTCACAAACTGACCCAAGAAATAAATTCTAAGTGTGAAAAAGTGCTGACCAAATAGTGAGCTCTGGTGGTGTAGTCTGTCGGGAGTGGCTCTGTTAACTTGAAGGTGGACCAGAGAACGATGGACAGTCCCCTCCTGGGTGATCGATAGCTTCTGCAAGCCCACTGGAGCTGGGAGTGGTTCCTATTTGATGGTAATGAGTTCGAGTTTAAAATGTCAATGGTAATTATCTTTCAATGATAATTATCTTTTTACTGGGGCATTTGAGGGGACTTTTGCATTCTCATTATTGTCTAAATTTTTGCAATTATTTCCATTATTTAAACAATCAGGAAAAAGCATTTAAAAAGTTGTTTGATCATAACAAAAATTCTGTTAACTAAAAAAGGAAATTAATTTACATAATGTGCAAAATTAGAAATCCTAAAGCAATAAGTGAAAAAAAAATCTTTCCAATGAGAAGAAATAAAGGCATTCTCTGAAGATTGTTGACATTTATGAAACAGCCCTCCAAATCTCCATTTTGTACATTTTCCACAAACAAAACTCTGAAATGTATCTGAACCCTAGCGGAAGTATTAATGCCATCCAACTACTGAGAGAAATGGAAAGAAAAGGGATTTCTAATAACTCATGAAACAGAAGAGGGATTTTCCACTTGGGCCTTACTGACTAGAGGTCAACTGTGAATATAGCAAATGGCCCCAGAATGGCTTTTAATAGTATGCATTCTGAAGGTTTACAGAATATGCAGAGTGACCCTTCAAAGTGGTCAAAGAACAGGTCCGGTATGCCAGCCACACTACCATCTTTATAAAATTAATTTTCACTGAGTTGGAACTGATCCAAAGCTGACCCTCTAGTGCATTTTCAGAGGGTGTAAGTCACATGGGAGGCGATTGCCCGGCTTTCTCTGACACAACAACTGGCGGATTTGAACTATTTACCTTTGGGTTGATAGCCCAACTCTTCTATTAGGCCACCAGGGTCTCCTCATTCAGCATGAGAAGATGTTAACTGGTTGAAATTTGTTCCCCTCGGTATCAGCTGACTACCCCTACCTACTAGAACTAATTCTACTTCTCAGCTTCCATCGAAAGGTATCTCACACAAGGATCTCTTATAACAAAAGTTTATAGAAACCTATAGGGCCTCCACAAGAAAAAGACTGATAAGCCAATTACAAAATGGACAAGAAACATGGAAAGATTTTTCACAGAGGAAGACATTCACATGACCAACAGACACATGAAGAAATGCTCAAAATCACTGCAATACGAGAGATACAAATCAAAACCACAATGAGATGCCATCTCACCCCAGTAGAAGTGGCAAAGTTTAATAGGATAGCAAGCAAAAAATGTTGGAGAGGATGTGGGGAGATAGGTACTCTCATATACTGTTGGTGGGATTGCAAAATGTTACAAACACTCTGGAAAATAGTTTGGCGTTTTCTTAAAAAGTTGAACATAGAAATTCCATATGATCCAGCTATTATACTCCTAGGAGATTAGAACTGAGACACAAATGGATATTTGTACACCAATGTTAACAGCAGCATTATTCACAGTCCCAGGAACATGGAAACAGCCCAAATGTCTAAACGTAATTGAATGGATTAAGAAACTGTGATACATTCACATGATGGAATAGCACTCAGGAGCAACAATATTGAAAATTATTACATAACTTGGGAGAGACTGGAGGGCATTATGCTGAGTGAATGAACTCAGTATCTATCTATCTATCTATCTATCTATCTATCATAGGATAATTATTGTGAAAACAGAAAGATAACAAGTACAATGTGTCTGCAGTAAGGGAAGAAGGGATGGGAACAGAGGCATGAGGGTGGGCAGGAGGGAAATCACGGGATGGCTCAATTTGGTTGGAGGAGGGGGGTTGAGAAAAGGGGAAAGATGTGGTGGGGCTCTGGAAAGACAAGGTAATGATGGATATGGTTTAATGGTGATTGACTTTATAGAACAATGAATGGGAATGATTGTGTGAAATACAATGTATTCATGAACTATGTATTCAAACCAATATGAGTTTAAAAAAATAAAGAAAAGGGGAATAAAGGTACCTCACTACTTTAGAACTAATTAATCTGAGGGTTTCAACACTTTGTTCTATCATCTTTGATGTAAAAAGTCTTACCAAGCTCTAATAGGTTTTCTATTTTATGACCAAGGGCCTTGGTAACGGACTCAGACCCTAAGTCAGCTGCTTTAAATAATGCTTTTTGGTGACATGGTTCATCAAAAAGAATGCACTGGAAAGTCCTCAGGATTTAAGTAAAGAGTCAAGAGTCTTAGACCCAGAGGGGCTGTTACTGGCATTAAAAGAGGTGTGTATGTGTGTGTGTTTAAAGCCTTTGTACTCTCTGAGCACTGATTTCCTCCCTTGTAAAACCCCTACCCTGCCTTTCTCTAATAAGATATGAGAATCAAGTGAGATGTGCCTAAGACCACAATCAGTCATTAAAGAAAGGTCAGTTATGTTTTTCCTCATTGCAGATGTAAAAATGATCTCAGCAGAAAAATTTTCAAAGTAAAAAAACTACTAAGAAAAATAACAATCGCATGGTTACAAGACTTGCAGATCATTTATATTAACATTTGGATACTTACCCAGTTTCTCCACGTACATATTTATATATTTGCACATACTTTAAAAAAAGAAAATTTGGATTGTACACTGTATATGATCATGTTTATACTTGAGTCCACTCTACAGACTCTGTATCAAACCATTTCATCTCTCTCAGAGATTTTCTGCTTTAATACCCATCTTTGGAGAAGGACATTATGTTTGGAAGGGTGTAGGGTAGTTGCAGGAAAGGAAAGACCCTGGATGAGATGGATGGACACAGGGACTAGGGAATGGGGGCAGGTGTGTTGGAGACAGTAAAATTGGCTCAGGAGAAGGCACGGTTTAGAGCTACTGTTCATAGGGCAGCAATGTGTCATAGTCAACTTGACAGCACATAGTAATACCAACAACACTTCCGAATGAGCTTGCCAGTCTTTTTCGATATAGCAGTAGAACTTTTTCATAGGTCTGAGGGATATATCTTTAAGCAATGTTTTGTTAGGTGAAAATGAGGCTGCCTTTCCTGATTCTGTGGTTTTTCTTTTTTTTTTTTTAAAAAAACCCCATTTATACGGATTTATTTACAAAGTTTGAATATATTGTTTTTCACAAAAGATTTTTCCCATTTCCTTCAAACCCTCACCCACAAATTTGTGCAACCCAATGATTAACATCCCCCATCCTCACCCCTCTGCTTCCACCCTCCCCAACCCCTTTGGATCCTCATACTCATTCTAAATTAATGGTTTTATTCCGTATTTGTCCTTGTGGGACTGAGTTAGTTCACTCAGCCTAATGCTGTCCAGTCCCCCCTGACTCCATTTCATTTGCCTAGTACTGACATTTGATTTTCCAGTCAACTTTACTTTTAATGTGGTGCCTTCTTAAGTACCCTTACTTGTAAATTTGGAAATATTTTATACACAGTAGTGAACCTTAAGTCGTTGTTACCAGATTTAAGGGCATATATTCCAGGCATTGAAGCATATTGTAAGAGGAAATTTTAAAGGAACCAAATATCTTGCCAGAATCTCTAAAACCAGAGGGGAGAAAATAGGAGGGGGGGGGAAACCCAGGGTAAAAAACCCCAACCAAACAGAACCCCTAATCCTCTTACTCATAGAGTTAGTTCTATTATATAGACATAATTTTCTTTTAAAAATACAAAGTCATTTTGATGAGCAGCAACTGTGGTCTTCAAAGCTTGCGAGTAACCATCTAAGATTTTGACTATTGGCCTCACCATCTGGGACAAAGAAGAGTAAAGAAAACAAAGTCTTACTGCAAAGGACTAATAAAGTCACTAGACTGCAGTTGCATGACTCTGAGACCAGGAGAATGAGTTTGTAACCAGCTACCAGTACTAATCACTCTGAAAGTGATCATAATAGAAGGACCCTGACAGAGTGGGAGAAAAATGTAGAATAAAACTTAAAACATAAAAAGGACCAGAATTACTGGTCTGATAGCACTAATGGAACCTCTAAGACCATGACCCTCATTTACTTTTCAAGCCTGGAAATGTAATTGCCCCCAAGATTAAATTTTCAGGCAAATAATAGAAGGGTGTATAAATTGAACACACCCCTTAGCACAAGGAAGAACACACTCCTTCAATTAATGATACTAGATGAAAGGGTGTCATTTGCTCAGAGATAATGCTCTGAAGGAAGGAAGGGGCCAGAAAGAAAGAGAAGTAGAATTGGTAAACACAGGGAAGAAATGGGAAGAGTGCTTTAGACTGTGGGAATTGCAGCCAGTGTCACAAAACAAAATGCGTGAATTGTTGGCTAGACAAGCAATATACTCTGTAAACCTTACACACATCATAATAAAAAGGTAAAAGAAAAAAGTAGTAATTCTACCATTTACTAAGGTGAATTTGGGGAGAGGATTTTTTTTCTTGATCTAAATTTATTTTTATTTTTTAAGACAACACGTAATAGAAATCATATTTGTCTTAAAAGCAGTAAGTACTCTCATTGATTCTCTTAAGAAAACTGAGGTCGAGAATGGTAAGTGCTGAGAAACTTGGTTATTATTCTAAGTTCACCGCTTAGGTCTATCTGTGATAGATGTTTCAATTATTATTAAAGTAACTGAATTTTAGGAACATGAGACTAACATGCACCTGATATAGGCCATGGTCTTTGCAATCACTTGTTATGCATCAGAGAGTTAGACAGTGACTAAGGAGGATAGAAGGAGAATTGATGCCTTTGAGCTATGGTGCTGGAGAAGAGTATTGAATGTACCATGGACTGCCAAGAAAACTAACAGATTCATCCTGGAGAGGGTTAAACCAAGCTACTCCTTGGAGGCAAGGATTCTGGGACTTCGTCTGAAATACTTTGGGCATGTTGCAAAGAGGGACCGGTCCTTGGAGAGGGACATCATGCTTGGGAGGGTGGAGGGACGGCGCAGGAGGGGAAGACCCTCTAAGAGGTGGATTGATTCAGTGACTGGGGTAATCAGGATGGGAGTGTCAGAGGCAGTGCGATTGACACAGGATAGAGCAGGGTGTAGGGCTGTTGTACATAGGGTCGCTATGAGTTGCAAGTGACTTGACGGCACATAACAACAACAACAACAGCCATGACAGGAAAGATAAAGTCATTAAGTAAAATTTTGTCTTTTTTAAGTTCTTTTACTCTAAATATTTTAGCCAGCTTTTTTTTTTTAATGCTAAATTGATTTGGATCAGAGTGTTTTTTGGATAATTTTTTTAAAAAACACATCACTGATTTGGCGTGAAATGGACGGAAGCTTTCATCCTCCCTTTGTACTGATGTACTTCATAGGTAACTCTTATTTTTTATGTTTTCTTTTACTTATTCAACCCATTCTTTTTTAAAAAGTATTTCCAGTAAGTATTTTTGCTAAAGTTGAGTTTTGTGCTCCCCGATTAAAACAAGCTTGGAAGCAGGAGCAGCATCCACTTCCATAATAGCTTGCCTCTGGAAACCCTATGAACCTGGAGAGAGGATGAAAGGCACCCAAGCATTGAGGACTCTTCTTCATAGGGTCGCTATGAGTCACCCGCGACTTGACGGCACTTAACAACAACAACAACTCAACTCATACTTTATTTGCCACTTTGTTATTACTGTCATGTGCTGCCAACTCGCCTGCAACTCATAATGGCCCTGTGGACAGCCGCTCTGAAGCCTGTCCTCTCCTGAGCCAGTCTAGTTTCTGCTTATAACTGTTAGGGCTCAGCCTCAGCTGCCATGTAAGTGTGCTGTATTAATAGTACATAAGGTTTTTGAAGCCCTGTTATTTACCACTAGATTTATTTTTTGCTTTTTTCTTTTTTACTAGTTTATTTACAAAATTCGAATATAAATTCAAACAAATTCTTTCAATTTCCCTTATCCTCCCACCCATCAAATTGTACAATCCAATGATTAATTGGGGGAGGATTTTAATATACATGGTCTTTTCCATTCTTATTACGTAGTAGAAAATAAAATAAAAATCCACAGGTAAATTTCCTGTTTCAATTTATTGTGGTTGTTGTTATGTGACACTGAATTGCCTGCAACTCATAATGGCCCTATGTATAACAGCTCTGAACCCTGTCCTGAGCCAGTTTCACTGACTTTGATACACCTAATCTTACTATTCCCTGATTTTATTTTTATATCTTTCTTCTCTGTATTATTTCAGTTGTCTGAACTTTTCTTCTGTAAAGTAAGTCTCCTTTAAATGTCATTAATATCCGTTAATCTTGCTTTTAACTTAAGGGAAATGCCTCAGATAATGAGGCATCTATATTTATTTCCTAAACTTGCCTAACCTTTCTTATCATCACAACTTTTATAACCTATAGTTATCTTTCTGTATTTCTGATGTACCACTAATGTTTGAGACTATGGGTGATGCCTTGCTAAATTTTCTAGGTGTCAGAGTATTTGTTATAGGTTTCTGGATATACTATACCAAACAAACAGCCATGTAAGCTTTATTTTGTGAGGAAAAAAATGCATCTACCCATCTATATTTATTTAAATAAGAAGGATATATATTAAAATATCAGCATGACTATAAATCTGGATGGGAGGAGTATACCCAATTATCTTTTTGTGTGTTTTCATTTTGCAAATTTTCTGCAATTAATATATGTCAATTTTATAAGCAAGGAAAAATATTTTGTATTCTAAGAGAACAAAGCTTTGACTGTAAATAAATTAAATCACTGAATTATGTTTTCCCATATTCAGTTTCAACTTTTTCTTATTTGAGAGATGATTTGAGTCTTTCATAGATTCAAAGTTTTAGATCAGTGCTTTTATTTCGTTACCAAGAAAAGAAATATTCACAGTAGGCAAATAGGAAGATGATTTTGCCACACAGACCAATACCGGATTTTGAAATTTCAAGAACCATAAAATTTCAGTAGAGGTTTGGGGAACCCAAATAAAACTATTATATTAAAAACCCCAAACCCCACCACCAACCATTGTCTACTTCATCATAATTTCATAAAGGTCAGAATATTACAATTTCAAGTGACTGGAAAGGATATATACTATCTCAAAAAAAAAAACCAACCCCAAAACGAAACAAACATATGGCTTCACAAAAATGCTATCTTTGTCATACTTTCCTTACTTTGCTTCAAACAGGTGGGAATTTCATTAAGGATGGACTCTGGTTGGTGTTTGAGATCCCTATCCTAAGAAATATATAACTCCAAGTGACTGGACAAAAAGAATCTTCAAAGGCGCATCTCACCAACTGTTAGGATAAAGAATTGGAGGTCAAATTTTATTTGGGATTTTCAGAACAAAGTTCTGCTAGAGTAATACTTTCTTAGGTTTATCACACATTCTGTTGATTTAAATATGTGTGTGTGTTTGTGTATAAGAAGAGTCTTGAACATACCATGGACAGCCAAAAAAACAAATAGGTCTGTCTTGGAGAGGGTGAAACCAAGTTTCTCCTTGGAGGCTAGGATTTGGGGCACATGACCAGGAGAGACTGGTCCTTGGAGAAGGGCATCATGCTCTTAAGGGGAGAGGGACAGTGTGAGAGCGGAAGACCCTAGATGAGGTGGATTGATACAATACCTAGGACAATGGAAATAGGTGTGTTGGAATCAGTGAGAATGGCTCAAGACAGAACAGTCTTCAGAGCTGTTGTATATAGGGGTCACTATGAGTTGCAGGTGACTTGACAACATATAACAATGATAGATAGAGAGATAGATGTGTGTGTGTGTGTGTGTGTGTGTGTGTGTGTGCGCGTGTTTTATCTTTCAATATGACTTGCTTAACTTTGCTATGTAACGGGCAAGAATATGCAAATAGGATGTGTTCGCTTATCCACAAGCATTTGACTATCTACCATTCCATAAAGAGATTGGCCAGTTTTAAAATGAGGCTAGATTTGCCAATAAATTGAATAGCTCTAGCCAGAAGAATAAAAATCCTACTCTGCTGGAGAACAGGAAGGAGAATTTTCCTACCCTGGTGAAGAAGAGGTGGGAAAACATAGGACACACTTTGAGATGACAGCATCAACCATGGCTGACCTGGAAAAAATTGACTTCAGATGAGAGGAGACCTTGGAGGGAGGTGGGGAGCCAATATTGGCATGACTGCGAACTTTGTTGGACAATTGGAGAAGGAAGCCAACATTGTCAGGACTGAGAACTTGGGAACACTTTGAGCTATGTGCCTGTGTGTACATTTCTGGAGATGTTTTGACTATATTCTGTTATTAATCTGGATTATAACCTTTTAACTCTCCCAATATGATTCTGTGTGGTCTGTGAGGACCCAGAAAAGCAGAAATATTGGTGTTGAGATGAGTAGAAGGAGGCATGGGAGTGTGAGGGACATGTCTGACCTCACAGGAATTGGTTTTGTGTTATTAATGCTGTGGACATAAAGTTGGTAAAGGTCAAATATGGTCATCACTATGTAGCCCTTGCTCTTTTTACAGGATATATGTTTATGTAACTATTGTATATAGTCTGGTAGCCCATTGTTAAGAAGCTGTGCTGTGATCTCAAAAGCACACAGTCTAAATTTACCAGCTACTCCACGGGAGAAGGATGGACAGTCTCCTCCCATGTGATTAACTGACTCTGAAAACCTGCAGGAGGGACAGCCATGACTCGATGGTACCAATGTGACTCAAATTTCAGCCAAACGATAGACTGGTCTCTAAGTTGAACAGTATCAGGGAAGATACCTAATCTTCAGAAAAGTCAATCACATAAGATCAAAGTGACAGAATTTGCCCAAATATAAAGTTCAGAAGGCAAGAAGGGAGAGTATAGAAGAACAAATGGAAGCAGGAATAAATGGGAAGAGTGCTGCTATGATTGTGGGGTTGTAATCAATGGCATAAAACAACATTTATATGAATGGGAAACCAATATGCTGTATAAACTTGCACTCAAATCACAGTGGTTTTTCATAAAGTTCATCTTTGTGATAGATAATTAGTATAGAATAGTGCTTCGTACCACCTCTCTTACTGGTATGTTGTTGTGATTGCCATTGAGTAGAGCACGACTCATAGTGATGCCACAAACAAAAGGCCTGAAGCCCTTCCAAAACAATCACCGTTCATCACAGTTCACAGAGTTTCCGGAGGCATGCTGTTAAACGGATAGCTTTACTGCTTTACAATCTTCTTGTAACTCAGTTACCTGCTTTTGTATTGCATTGCCAAAAGTTTATTCTCAAAATGGCAGCCAAATTGGTCCTATTAAACTCTAAGTAAAATCTCATTACCCTTCTTCCCAAACCTTCCAGTATATTCTCATGTCAGAATAAAAGCCCTAGTCTGCACTCGAAGTTCCAAGTAGATAACATACAAGTGATGTGTCATATTCATGCTTAAAAGGCGTCCTGGTACATAACGTGTCAGGCTAACTGAAGGATCAGCAGTTCAAACCCACTGGTTTTTCCCTAGGGGAAGGACAAGCATTCTTCTCTGATAAAGATTGATAGTCTCAGAAACTTGATGGAGGGTTGATATGAGTAGGAATCCATTTGACAGCAGTAAGTATTCACGCTTACATATTCTTTTAAAAAAAGAGGATGGTCCCTCCTAACTGACTCGTGCTTTGAATGTTTTATCAAATATAATGCATGTCTTTTCTATTCATTGTGTAACCTATATAAAATGCAGGGAAAGTATATGTAGAAAAAATAAAAATCCTTCCCAATTTTAGTCACTGGATGAAAGACAAGTATTGATAATATTTTCTTTCTTTCCATTTTTTAAAAATAATTTCCATGTGTGACCTAAAATTGGGATGTGGATTTGTGTTTCACAGTTTCCACTTGATAAATAACACTTCAGGATTATTTTTCCATTTCATTAATTTTCAAAAGCATGTAATTGATTAAGTGTATGTTGAATTATCTGGTTAGACAATATAATCTATGGAACCATTTTCCTGGACATTTTAGGTTGCTTTTGATTTCTAAATATAGTATGTCATTATCTTTGTTATGTGTATGAACAAAAGCAGCCCTGGTAGCAAAGCAGTGTAATAGGTCAAGTGTTGGAGTCTTCACAAAAAGGATACAAGTTTGAATCCACCAGCCATTCTGAGAAAGATGAGCAGTCTTTTTCCTGTAAGGATGTCAAGATTTCAAGCTTCTCTAAAGCCAAAAATGGAGGGTCACCATGAGTTAGAATCAGCTCAATGGCAGTGAGTTTTGGGTTTTGTTTATTAAATGGATATGAAAAGATAATAGATCTCGATTTCTTCCGTGGGATGTGTTGGCATCAGAGCAGCAATCTTGGAGAGGATCTGGCATGTGACTCTTGCTGAATTTCCTGTGAAGATTGCAGGGCAAATAGCAGAGACTGAGATAATCCCTCCGTTGTCTTTTTCTACTAACTGGGACGTTTTTGTTGGGTCATGGTGGCTTAACTGAATCACTGACAACATTACAGACTTGTATTGCCAGACTTCAGAATTCCAGCTCTGCTAATTTTTCTGTTTTACTGTTAACCCATCTCAAGTTTGTCTTAAAAATAATTACCCATCCATCAGAACACAGACATTACAAAAGCACTTGTAACCCCCAGGGTCTCATTTTTACTTTTGTAGCTTTGTTGGCAAAGAAATTACTCAGTCCTGGGAACTTTTCCAACTTGGCAGAGCAGAAGGCAAATCAAAACATGCCCAATTCTGTTTAAGTTTCACAGTATAGTGGCTGTTGGGGGGTGGGGGATGAAAATGTGTCCAATTTTAAGTGCTTTCTGGGAAAAAAATGTATGAGTCAACAAATCATTTTAAGAAAAACAAACACACACCCTTCAGGGCCAGAGGAAGACTGAAATCCTGTGATAGCTTGCCAGTCCAGGCTCAGCTTTACAATCAGGCCAGGAATTACCGTTAGGGATGTTATAGTATGTGAGCTGCACAATTTTTAAGAGAGACTATTCTGGAATCATCTAAGTGGGAAAGATATTAGAAAGCAAGCTGATCAAGGATGTGTCTGTGTGGGGTGGTGTGTGTTCAGTGCTTGGTTACGCTAGGTGGCCATGCTAATTCCAGCTATCAACCTGACATTCAGAGTAATCAGTGGAAACTTGTCATTGCCCAAAATGAATACTCTGCACGTGTTTCCTACTTAATGTCCAATAAAGTCAGTGAGATGAAAAGTGGCCAGAAGCAGGGCTGCCAGCTTCAGAGAGTAGCCTTCCGGTTCTGTGAGTTCTTCGGTGGAATATTTGTCATTTTATCTCCTGAGTAAACCTCATGTGTTGACCTCAGTATGTACTCAAAGCACATTTATTGACTGAAACTCACTAGACTGTCCTTTTTTCTCCTTTATAATTTTCTGCCTAACACCATTCTCAAACACTCTGTTCTAGATATGACTTTATTTATAAACTAACATTTACTGAGGGCTTACTGACGCCAAGGACCATCGCTTATCTCTTTATATTGATTATGCCATCTGGTTCACATGACAGTGAGGACAGCTGTAGCTCAGTGGTAGGACTTTTGTCTTCCATGTGAAAGATCTGGGGTTGATTTCTGGTCATTACAACTCATGTGCAGTCATCACCTGTCTGTCAGTGGGCATTCGTCTGTTGCTATGAAGTGATATCAGTTGCAGAAAAGCTTCCAGACCAAGATGGACTAGGAAGAAAGGCCTAGCCATCTACTTTGGGAAAATGTTGTTGTTGTTAAGTGCTGTCAAAGTGTAGATGACTCATAGCAACCCGATTAATGAAAGACCTGAACACTTTTATAACTTTCATCATTTCTTCACGTTCATAGGATTTCCAGAGGCAAGCTATTTCAGAAGTGGATGCCACTCCTGCTTTTCAAGCTTGTTTTAATTGGGGGCTCCACCAAACACTGTCCACCATGGGTGACCATTATCGCATTTGACACATCAGTGTTACAGTGTTCAGCATCACGGCAACCACGAGTTACCTCTGTACAGCAAGTGGACAGACCAGTGCTATAGAAAAATGTTTGACCAAAAACAATTAAAACCAGGCCTAAAATGTAGGCAATGAAATTTGAGTTGCAGCTGACCAATGGGGTTGCATACATCAGGACTGCCTTGATGGCAGCAAACAGCAACAGCTTTTGCAACAGCACTGTGGCAGTCTACATGGTACCATAGCTTCCCCATTTCACTGGGCTGGTGAGGGCATTGATCCGCAGTGAGGTTAGGCAGTTCACCAAACATCTCAAAGCCAGTAGATCTGAGTCAGGATTCTAACTCAACCAGTCTCTTTTCCAAAACAAGTGTATACGGAAGCACTACAATGTTGCTTTTTGGTTATTTCTACTTTTTAATTTTGGTCACTATTTTGTTTTTGAGCTATTGAGTAGGGTTTCTGTTAACTCAGGCCAAGGGGAAATATTCAAGTACAATCTCTTCACCTTGTCCTTCAATCTATATTAATACCATGTTTTCTGCTGCTCTCACTATGGTCAGAGGAAAAGAATCTCAATGCTAGTTCTACCTTTTTTCAGCAATTACTTATTGGCATGAAAGTCCCAAAATTTTATATATTATATACTCTTGTTGTGTCGGAACTGACTCTTCCCCTGGAGTTTTCAGAAGCAGTTAATCACATGGGAGGACTCTTAAAACACCCGAAATCTCCATAGAATGCTAATTTATTGATTAATGTTGACATTATTAAAAATGGGGTCATTTTTTGTAAATAAATCAGAATAAAATTTTAAAGAGGGTCATTTTTTATGATAACTGTAATTATAATTTCTTAAGCACACCTAGGACAAAATAAAAAAGAAAATTAAGAACTTGACCAAAACAGAAAATAAGGTGTTGTTAGCTCTTAGGTGCCATCAGGTTGACCCTGACTCATAGCAACCAAGGAACCCTAGATCAGAACCGTGTCCTACCCAGCACTATTCTCATAATCAGGGACGTACTCAAGTCCATTAGTGCAGCCACTGTGTTTATCTACTTCACTGAATGTCTTCTTCTCTTTTGGTGACTTTCTACTTTTTAAAGCATGATACCTTTTTCCAAGGACTGACCCTTCCTGACAACATACTCTAAGTATATGGGGTGAAGTTTCGCTATCCTTTCCTCCAAGAAGCATTCTGGTTATATTTCCTGCAACACAGATATACTTGTTCTTTTGATAGTCTGCGGTATATTTGATACTCTTCTTCAGCACTACAATTCAAAGGCATCAGTTCCTCTTTAGTCTTTCTTCTAGTACTGTTTTATGTGCATATGAAGCAAATGAAAAGTCTATTATTTGGGTCAGGTGCACCTTAGTCTTTCAACTGACACCCTTGCCCTTTAGCACTTTACAGAGGTCTTTGACAACAGATTTGCCCGTTGGAATATATCTTTGGATTTCTTGACGGCTGTTACCAAGGGTGTTAATTGTGGTCAAGGGTGTTACTCAAGTAAAATGAAATAATTGGTAATTTCATAAGAGCACTTAGAAAAAAGGGGGGGAACCCCCAAACCAATAAACTGTAAGTTTCAAAAATACCCAGAGTTAGTTGCATTGGAAGGAAACCTTGTCAATCTACCAAAAAAGTAGTCATTAAAAACCCTTTGGAGCACTGGCCTCTAACTAACACATAAGGTCAGCATGAATGGATATTGATTTAATGCTATCTGGTTGGTTATATACTTAATAACAGTCGCAATACTGTTCCTTACAAACAGCTATCCCTCTTGCAACATACTTTTCCACTTGCATGCAGTGAAGCTAAGAGAAATGGGTTTGGAAATGGATTTTCCAACATTGCTGACCGGCCACCCTTCTCTCACAGTCTGGATCCACCAGAGGCTCAATAGTAGAAGGAAGAGTTACCTCCCTCGTGGGACTTCCATCCCTGGAAATCCAATGAGAGGTCAGCTATGAGTTGGTTCTGATTCAATGACAACAGGTTTTTTAAAAATTTTTTCCCTGTTTATTTTTTCTGTTTTGATGAACCATAAGTTCACAGGTGGAAGAACTGAGGAGTGACCAGGCCAAATAAGACCAAATGAAAAGGAAAAAGCAATGGTAAAGAGGACATGGAGCAGATGTAAAATCTCCTGATACCCCTTCTAGTTGGTGCTTGCAACTTATTCCAAGTCCAAGAACTGGTGATTTATTTTTTTTATTTTTTACTTAGAAAATGAAACTTTTTGGTCTGCATCAGCAAGACAGGGCTGGTGAGCAGACTGATGGGAGAAAACAAGTCGGTAATCAGGGCCCCTGAGTCTGTGGCTGAGCCAGACGGCTTTACACCAGCCTAAAGGTCACAGCCCAAACAAGCAGTGTTCACTCATGGAAACCACCCCTAGACCTCCAAAACACTGGGGACATGCCCTTCAAGCTTTGACAGAGATTCACAGCTAAATAAGTTTTCCTCACTGAATTTTCCATCTCCACTAAACTACCTGAAAAAGAAAACTGCTTTGCATGACAACTAACTCTTTTTCCATTTGGCAAAAACAGAAACCTCCTGGTTACTGATGGAAAATGACACTGTATTAGCTTGATTTGCTTTCCTATTTTTCAAAGACTATCACCACCGAGCTGAATTGCTCACCCACTAGTGAATGTCAGAGATTCCCTACCTAGCATGCTTCTGTTTCTGAGAACAGGAGTGGCTTTTCGGATGCTTGTAGTGTGAGGTTGTTCTTGTGTATGTTGACACCTCAGCTAACTGAATGTAATTCCACCAGGGCAGGGGGGATGTTCTCATTTTACAATTAAGAGCAGGAGCTGAAAGAAACAAATGGTTTTGATGAAAATTCTTTCTGCTTTTTATGGAAAGGGATGAAATATGATGAAACATTATTTACAGCTACAGGAGAAGGGAGGAAGTCAGACTCAGGGTTGCCATATGGTGAACTGGAGGTCTCCTTCCATTAACATCTACTGAACACGGTGTGTGCTAGATCCTGTGCTCAGAATGTGTCTGTTCCCACTCTTCTCTCATTTAGTCCTCAAAATAATGTGGTAAAGTTGGAAACGATTAATTACCAAGGAATCTCTGGTGGTTGTAGTCTGCAAGGAGTTGGACTGCTAACCAAAGGCCACACTTCTCTGATGGTTTGGAACCACCTCCACAGGAGAAAGAAGTGTTACCTCCTTCTGAGATATTTACAGTCTTGGAAACCCAATGAGGGTCAACTATGAGTTGGCTTTGATTCAATGGCAACGAGTTTTTGTTTTGGTATTTTTCTCAGGTTTTTGTTTTTTCTACTGAATCTCCAGCTTCCCCAAGGTCATGCTCCTTCTTTCAGGTTGAGCTGGATCTCAAATTTACATTTCTCTGTATCCCCAGAGGGTGTCTTGGTGGCACAGTGGTTAAACTTTGGAATGCTAACTGAAAGGCATTGGCTTGAACGCATTCGCTGCCCCATGAAGAGAGTTCTTTCAGTGAGCTCCAGTAAAGCCGTACTGCCTTAGGATCCCTCCGGGGCGGTTCTACTCCATCCTGTCGAGTCATTGTGAGTTAGAGTCACCTCAGAAGTGCAGGGTTTGGTACAGAAATTTGATGGAAGCAGCCAGCCATCTTTTTCACTGTGGTTTGACTGTTCGCTGTGTCAGCAGTTGAGAGCTTAGCTGCTGTACCACTCAGGTGCCTTTCATGCCCTTTCTATGAATAAAAAAAAAGACCTCTAGGGGTTAAGTGTTCAGTTTCTAGTCACCTGGAAGTTAAAACCCACCAGTTGCTCACTGAGAGAAGACTGTGGTGGTTCGCTTCCCTGAGGAAGCAAACTTGGAAACCCTAGTTCTACTTTTCCTGGAGAATTCCTATGAGTCGGAACCAACATGAGCAGTACGTTTGGTTTAATACCTCAAAGCAGCTTTACCATTGGTGTCATGTACTTGTTTGGGTGCTGACCTGGTGTAGGACCACGTGTCATAGCCCATCTTCTTGTAGAACAAACATGGCCCAAGTGCAGATGCAGAAATGCCACCTATTGCGGAGATCAGTGTTGCCATTTTCTCATTGTACCTCAATATGATAAACTTCTAAGTGTTTAAAGTCTCACAATGGGATTTCTTGGAAGACTCTAGGAGTTGCTCACAACCATAGGGTATTTAGTTTCCTAATATTTGCCTTTAAGTATATACTTGCATTCTAGCCAGTCCTTAATAAGGTGCCACTTTTCCAGGGGTCCCCATTTCTAGAGAAGGATCACAATATGCAAAAATCTGGTTTTTAATAGGAGTGTCACCTACTCTCCAAGTTCCCACCAGTACACACTCCACAGGACTCTGTGACAGATGTTGACAGCATAACACCCTCAGTCCTCCAGGGGGACACTCCTTGATACCTCCCATGGAAGCATGACCATTAAGTGATCCCTTTTATTCTCCAGTCTGCATAACCATGGATTTGCTTTGATGCTAATGAAAGGGTCTCCTTTAAGCCTTTATTCAACACGTATCCAACTGGCAGGTATGTGCCTCACATTGTGATGGTTGTTGGGAGGAAAGTATATGACAGGTGTCAAAACAAGAATGGAGAAAATAAGACTTTAAGCTCCTCCAGATGCTAAGGAAGTCTTCTAGAAAGAAGACTTGGTCCCTGTGCTCACACATGCCATCTTCCTTAGAGCTAGGTTCAGCCTTTTAAGATGGATACTATTTTTGCAAACAGGGGACCGAGGCTCAGAGAAGCTAGTCCAGGCCTATTCGATACGACACCACTGGGGAGATGGGTATCATATTTATTCTAATCTAGTGCTTTGAAGGGGAGATAGATTATCTCTTTTCTTTCTGATGTTCCCTTATATTTTGGTGGTCTAAAGCTGAATAGAAGATTTCAAAGAGCTGCTCGGAAAAACAAGGCAAAATATTATAATGAAATGTGTAAGGAGCTGAAGTCAGAAAATCAAAAGTGCCAAATTCTCTCAGCATTTCTTAAGTTGAAAGAACTAAAGTGTAAATTCAAGCCACAAGTTGCAATGCTTAAGGATGCTATGGGCAGAACTTTGAATGATTCAAGAAGCATTAAAAGCAGGTGAAAGTAGTATACAGAGTCATTGTACCAAAAAGAACTCACTGACACAGAAGAATTTAAAGAAACAACATATGAGCAAGAGGCGGTGGTGATAAAGGAGGAAGTTCAGGCTGCTCTGAAGGCTTGGCAAAAAATAAAGCCCCAGGAATTGATGGAATACCAATTGGTATATTTCAGCAAATAGATGCTGCCCTGTATGTGCTCACCAAGTTGTATCAAGGAATCTGGAGGACAATTGGGCCAACTGACTGGAGAGATCCATTATTTATTCCCATTTCCAAAAAAAAGGTGATCCAAAAGAGTGTGGAAATAATTGAACAATGACACAACCTTGCTTGCTGAAACTGAGGAAGTGCTTGCTGCAAAATGTCAAGGACTGTAGTCTTCAGTATGGATTGAAACTCAAACATCAAGAAGACAAAGATTCTCATCACTGGGCCAATTGGCAGCACCATGATGGAGAAGAGACTGAGGTTGTTAACAATTACAGCTTACTTGGCTCCACAATTAACACTCTTAACACCAGAAGTCGGGAAATCAAAAGACAAATTGCATTGGGAAAATCTGCTGTCAGGGACCTCTCCAGAGTGTTGAAGAGCAACAATGTATGTCTAGATACAAAGGTACACCTGATCCAGGCCATGGTCTTTTCAATTACTTGTTATGCTTCAGAGAGTTGGACAGTGACTAAGGATGACAGAAAAAGAACAGATTCCTTTGAGAGGTGGTGCTGGAGAAGAGTCTTGAATATACCATGGACTGCCAAGAAAACAAATAGGTCTGTCTGGGAGAGGGTGAAACCAAGTATCTACTTGGAAGCTAGAATTTTGAAGCTCTGCCCCACTTACTTTGGACACGTGGCCAGGAGAGATCAGTCCTTGGAGAAGGATATCATGCTAGGAAGGGTGAATGGACAGCGTAGGAGAGGGAGAACCCGGATGAGATGGATTAATATAGTGGTAGGGGTGATGGGGATTGGTGTGTCTGAATTAGTGAGACTGGCTCAGGACAGGGAAGGGTTCAGAGTTTCTGTACATAGTGTCACTATACATGCTGCTCAACCAATAACATTCTATGACAGCTTTGGAAGCAGGAGTGGCATCCACTTCCTAAACAACATGCCTCCAGAAACTCTGTGAACTTAAATGTCTGTGGTTGTAGAGGGACTTCAGGCCTTTTGTTCATAGGGCCAGTATGAGACATGCTCGAGTTGAAGGTAATCAACAACAAATATATAAATGAGGAGTGGCTGGTGGATTTGAGCTACCAGAGAGGCCTTGCCTTTCAGCTAACAGCACAATTCTCCACAGAAAAAACTGTTATTGTTATGTGACGTTTAGTGGCTTGAGACTCATAGCGACCCTATGTACAACAGCCCTAAACCCTGCTCTATCCTGTGCCAATCGCACTGCCTCTGACACACCCATCCTGATTACCCCAGTCACTGAATCAATCTGCCTCATAGAGGGTCTTCCCCTCCTGCGCTGTCTCTCTACCCTCCCAAGCATGACGTCCTTCTCCAAGGACCAGTCTCTCCTTACAACATGTCCAAAGTATGTTAGTCGAAGCCCCAGAATCCTTGCCTGCAAGGAGCAGCCTGGTTTAACCCTCTCTAGGGTGAATCTGTTTGTTTTCTTCGCAGTCCAGGGTATACTCAATACTCTTCTCCAGTACCACAGCTAAAAGGCATCAATTCTCCTCCTATCCTCCCTAGTCATTGCCCAACTCTCTAACGCATAACAAGCGTTTGCAAAGACCATGGCCTGTATCAGGTGCACCTAAGTCTCCAGAGTGACACCATTGCTCTTCAGCACTTTGGAGAGGTCCCTAACAACAGACTTTCCCATTGCAATACATCTTTAAATTTCCTGGCTGCTGGAACCAAGAGTGTTGACCATGGAGCCAAGCAAACAAAAGCTGTGAACAATCTCAATCTCTTCACCATCCATCCTGATGGATCTACCAGTTGGCCAAGGGGTGAGAATCTGTGTCTTCTTGACCTTGAGCCTCAATCTATATTGAAGGCTGCACTCTAGGTCCTCCTCAGTTTCAGCAAGCAGGGCTATGTCATCTTTTATTAATATATTAGTATACCTCATAAAGCTTTTAAAAATTATTTTCCCCAATAACTATAGAGACAAAAATTGAGAAAGTTATTTACATATTTGTAACATTTACATTTATCAAGACAGATTGTAACTTCTTGGGAGCCCTGGTGGCCTAGTGATAATGAGTTGTGCTGACAACCCAAAGGTATGTGGTTCAAATCTACCAGCGGCTCTGAGGGAGAAAGATAGACAATCTCTCCCTGTGTGATTGCCTCTGAAAACCCGCTGAGAGTCAGCTATGGGTTGGAAGTACTTGACGGTACTTCCTAGCTATGACCTTGGGAAGCTGTGTGATCATTCTAAGCCTCAGTTCCCTCATCAATAAAATGGAGAAAGAGCAGTAAATACCTCACCAGATTTTTGTCAAGATTAAATAAGGTAATGGAAGCACTGAGTGTAGTGAAGTCAGCATTTGGTAAATGCTCACCATTAATTTAGGATATATGTATATGCCCATTAGCATTGAGTGAGACCCAAATCAAAGCTGGCTCTCCAGTAGGTTTTTGGAAACTGTAAATCACACCGGAGGGAACTGCCTTTCTTCTTCTCTCGACGTGTTTGTGCAGTTTGGGGGAAATGAAATAAAAAGAAGCAATGGACACATCTATGAAGAAAATATTTTTATTATTACTATTATCCCTTTCACAAGCATTATGGGATTTTGGCAACTCTGTTTTGGCTAAGAAAACTGAAGTGCTGTGAGGTCAAGGTCAGCCAGCAAATAAGTGGTAAAATTGGAAGCAAAACACAGCCATTCTGACTACAAGTTTAGGGCCTCTTTGCACAAACCACAGAGAAAAAACTCAGAGCAATTTCTTAAAAGTGGTTAATATTCAATGACTGAGAATTAAACACAATTTCTAGTTGTGTAAACAGAACAAATATTAAGAAAAAAGCTCTTTCTGCCCTATACCCCAAAGATGGATCCCTGTGCTCATTTCAAGAAAGACAATCCCTTTCCTCCCAGTTGCTCTGGCCCGTTTTGCCCAGGACTGTCCTGTGTGGCCCAAGGAAGCACATAGCCCATCTTATCCCAGGCTCCCTACACCAGTCATCGCTGTCCTGCCTCTGTGCCTCTGCAGACATGTTCTGCCGATCTGTACACCTTTCCTCTTGCCTATACCTCTCTGTGAAAACCTCACTGATACGATTATAATCATGAGCAGGAAGGTATTACTGAAGTCATTCATTCATTCATCACTCTGTAAACATGGACTGATTAATTATTGTCAACCCAATTCAATGGTACACAACAACAACTATTGCCAACTGAGTTACTTCACTCAGCAGCAGGGGTTTGTGGGCCAATACAGAGAAAGGAAGATGAAAGATTCAATGGGGACTTGAAAAGATGGGGCAATGACAGGCGTGAATCAATAGTAATTGATTATATACAACGTACATGAACAAAACGCAATGTAAATGAAGAATTGTATAAAACACAGTGTGTATGCCTGAAACACAATATATGTGAATATATGCAAAGAAAAAAATAATAATACGATAAGTCAGGGTGGGGTAGAAGCACATTTTTTATAGAAGTTCTCCCAGAGAGTGAATATATACAAATGTTGATACTTTTTAAAACATAGAAAGTGATTGATATAGAAAAAATGTTTTGGTACATTTTCATTTTTATGTCTCTCCCTTCTGCTCAACCACCACAGGCAAGAGGTTCCCCTGTAGTTTATAGCTGATCAAATCCAATGTTTAAAATACTCTATATCTGAAGAAAGCTGTGGTGTGACCAGAGGTAACAGATACAGGAAGCCACTGTTATCATTGGCTTGGGGTTACAACTATCTTACAATCTTAGTAGCTTTAGACTTAGCTTATCCACTTAATTGTGATAAAATAATTATCAATGAAAAGTAAAGAAAAAAATATCAAGCCTAACTTGTTCCTGTACTTAAAGTTAGACAAACTATTCAGGACATTTTATAGCTTGAAGTGAGTTTTAGCAAAACTATGATAATAATAAGATCACATATCAAAACAGGGCTACTTTCCTAAAAATGAAACTTTGCTGGTTATTTTTAGATACATGCTCATTATTTCTAAAGTCTCATCTCTAATGTTATTTTTCTAAGCTGCTTATAACCACAGTGTAACTACACTTTTCAGTGCAGTGTAGAAGAGTGGTGAAACCAAATTCAGAAATATTTCAGAAAAGAAGCATCTCAGCATCGTTTCTCTCTTACTCTATTCGCACCTCCTCCATAAAGTTTGACAGGAAGTCACAACTTTTAGTTGCATAATTTCTGTTTTCCATTCTCTGCTTTTTCAGCTGAGCATTTTTAGAGATATTAAGTCAGATTCACTGTGACTACCATCATGATCCTATGAACCTGGAGAGAGGATGAAAGGCACCCAAGCGTCAAGGACTCTTCTTCATAGGGTCGCTATGAGTCGCCTGCGACTCGACAGCATTTAACACAACAACCACCACCATCATGATACATCTGATCACACATGACCTCACATTCTGCAGGGCTTTTCTTACCCCAGAATTCCAGTCAAAGCACTAACAAAACATTCATTCTGTCAAGGGACTAGTGCTGCTGACAGAGTCCCTTAGAAAATACAGGTGAAGAATTGATAAGAATTTAAAGGTGAAGAATTGATAAGGATTTAAAGTGGGGAGGCAATGCATGGAAGTTCTGATCAGAGCTAAAAGGGGGAAAAAAAGAAAATAAAAAGTGCCCAAACTGGCAAAGAGGAAGCAAAACTGTCACTATATGCAGAAGATATGTAACTCTATCTAGAAGATCCCAGAGATTCGGCAAGAAAGATCCACTTAACAGATTCAGTAAAGTGGCAATGTTCAAGGTCAACATAAAAAAAATCAGTTTCCTCTATAATAGGCAAGAGAACTCTGAAAGGGAAATTAGGAAAACAATGTCATTTATAATAGTCATACACAACATGAAATGTTGTTTTTGTTGTTGTTAAGTGCCATCAAGTCAGATATGACTCACAGAAGCCCTACCAATAACAGATCTGAACCCTATCTTAGCCTGTACCATCCTCATCATCTCTGACATACGTGGGACTATTGCTGCAGTCACTGTGTCAGTCCATCTCATTGAAAGCCTTCCTCTTTTTTGCTGACCCTCCACCTTTCCAAACATGATGTTTCTTTGCAAGGAATATCTTGTCCTAGCAATATGACCAAAGTATGAGCAATGACGTTTCTGCCATCCTTGCCTCCAAGAAGCACTCTGGTTTCACTGTCTCTAAGACAATTCTGTTTGTTCTTTTGGTGGTCAGTGGGATATTCAACACTCTTTGCCAGTGCACAACTCAAAGATATGCGTTCCTCTATAATTCTTCTTTATTCAGCTGTTACTCAGTCCAGCTCTTGGATGCATCTCCAAAGCAGATGATTGGCAAGATGATGGCTTAAATCAGGCACATCTTAGTTTTTACGGATATCATAGCTCTTCAGGACTTCGGCGAGATCCCTGAGAGTAGGCTTTATCAATTACATACATCTTCAGAGCTCATGACTGCTGACACCAAAGATGTTAATTGTGGATCTAAGCCAGATGAAATCGTTGACAATTTCAGTCTTCTCTCCAGCTGTCATGCCCATTGGTGTAGTGGGGAGGATTTTTGTTTTCTTAATGTTGAGATGTAGTCCTTATTGAAGGCTGCAGTCCTTGAACCTCTTCAGCAAGCTCTTCAAGTCCTCACCTTCAGCAAGTGAAGTAAACTACATAAAGCAGGATATTGATGAGTCTTCCTCCAATCCTGATGCCACATTTTCTTCATAAAGGCCAGATTCTCGATTTATTTGCTCAGCAAACAGATTTAATAGTTTTTAAAAAGGTCTGAAGTGGAAAAGAGAGATATTAAAACTTTGATATGCAAATGAATCAGTATAAAAGAATTTTTTTTTAAAAAAAAGGAAAGGTTATTGCCATGACTCACCTTTCCTGATTTCAAGCCACGTGGTCTTCCCTTTCTCTGTTCTAACAGCTTCCTGGTTTAGGTCTAGGTTTTGTAAAAGCATAATTAAGTGTTTCGGAATTCCCATTCCTCTCAATATTAACCATACTTTGCTGTAATTCACACTGTCAAATGCAATTTGTTTAGTCAGTAAAACGGAAATAGACATTCTTCTGATATTCTCTGTTTTCAGCCAAAATCCATCTATCTGATATCCCTGGTGCCACAGCGTCTTATAAACCCAGCCTGAGCTTCTTGGAAGTTCTCCAATGTATTGTTCTGTTTTTTGATACTTTCAGCAGGATTTGTTTACATGTACTATTAATGAAATTGTTTGATAATTTCCACATTCTGTTGGGTCACCTTTCTTGGATATCGGAACACACATGGATCTTTTCTAGTTGGCCTGGTAGCTGTCTTCCAGATTTGTAGGCACAGGCTAGTGAGCATGTTCGGGGCTGCCTCTGTTAGTCGGAACATGACAGTTAGTAACCCATTGATTCTGGGGCATTATTCTTTGCCAGTGTCTTCAGTGCAGCTTGAATTTACTCCCTCATCCCCATTGGCTCTTCAGCATATGTTGCTTCCTGAAATATTTCAGTGTCGACCAATCCTCTCCATTTTCTTTCCATGTTTCCTGGATATTCAAGATTTTGCCCCCCCCCCCCCCGTAGTATCTATCAGTATTATGAATGAAGGCTTCATTTGTTTTTTAGTTCTCTCAACTTGAGAAATGCTGAGTGTATTTTTCCCTTTTTATTCTCCAACTCCATCCCTTCACATATTCTATTCTAATACCTGTATTCTTGAGCTATCCTTTGAAACCTTCTGTTCATCTCTTTTATTTTGGCATCTCTTCCCTTTGTTTTAGCTTCTTGACACTCTAGTGAAATTTTCAGTCTCTTCTGACACCTCCCTTTTTTCTGATACCCCTTAATAATAAAAAGACCCAACTTCCTGGTCTGATACAGATGGGTGGAAGCCTTGAGGTTGTGGCCCTTAGATTTTTCAAACCTGGAACTTGAACCCCTCCCTGTGATCAACAATAGACAGTCCTAAAAAGTGAACATTAACACCCATGATGAACTTGTTACTTAGAACCATCAACCACATAAGACCAAAAGGCAACATTTGTCCAAATCTAACTTTCCAAAGGCCAAAGAGGTCAGGAAAGATGGATGAATAGAAACAGGAAACCCAGGAATAAGTTTAGAAGAGTGTTATCCCAGTGAGGAAATTGCAACTAATGTCAGAAAACAAAATATATGTAAACTATTGAATAAGAAACTAATTCGCTCTGTAAACTTTCAGCCAAACTACAACAAAATGTTAAAAATAAAGAAATAAAAATTTTACTGGGTTCCTCCCTCAGTGAGCATGGAAGTATATCGCTTTTACAAACAGCAAAGAAAAATGGGCTATGTTTTTCCAATTCCACCAACATATATGAGACATCTGATATTTTTTAGAAGGTGAGACATTGTGCTAGATAGAAGATACCTAAAATTGAAATAGAAAGAATTTTGTCTCCAGGTTAAATCACCAAAAATTAGTCCACCAAGAATTGATGATTTGTCAAAGTGATTCTTGGCAGTTTGTTCTCCAAATCTCACAATCTAATAGAAAACACAGACATGCAGGCAGCCATGAAATGCCTACTTTATTAATGGTATGAGCAAAGCTATTGTTCAAAGCTCAGGGAAGAAAATTCACGTTTAGAGGTTAGCAGTAGATTCAAAGAGAAGCTGTCACTTGATCTGGGCTCTGGAGGAGTCAGATTTAACCTCTGTGTGTCCTTTAGTTTTTCCTTAGGACTTCAGGTAGGATAACAAAAGGCTTGTTCTTGTAAGGCCAGCCAGTTTGGGCTTTAGACTTCATTCCAAATGAAACATCAAGGAGGATTTCCTCTTTCTAATATATTTTCTTTTTCTCTTACTAATGCATTTTCTTTTACTAATGTACTTTAATCTTGTATTTATAAGAATTTTTAAAAGTATTTATACTGCTGTGTTATGTGTTGGAGAGCTGGACAATGACCAGGGAGGATAGAAGGATAATTGATGCTTTTGAGCTTTGGTGCTGGAGAAGAGTGCTGAGTGTGCCATGGACTGCTAAGAAAACAAACAGTTTCATCCTGGAGAGGGTTAAACTGGGTTGCTCCTTGGAGGCAAGGATTCTGAGGCTTCATCTGACATACTTTGGACATGTTGTAAAGAGAGACCAGTCCTTGGAGAAGGACATCATGCTTGGGAGAGTGGAGGGCAGGTGCAGGAGGGGAAGGCCCTCTGGGAGATGTATTGATTTGGTGACTGGGGCAATTGGGATGAGTGTGTCAGAGACAATGAGATTGGCACAGGACAGAGCAGAGTTTAGAGCTGTTGTACATAGGGTTGCTATGAGTCGCAAGCAACTCGACGGCACATAACAACAATAACAACTACTACTACTACTGTGTTGCTGTTAGGTGGTGTGAGTCGGAAACATTTCATAGCTGTCTCTTCAGTGGGTTTCAGAGGCCATTAATCTCATAGGAGGAGATTGCCCATCTTTCTCCTGTGGAGAAGCTGATGGATTTGAATCATATGCTTTGAATTGGGAGCAGAACTCCTTCCCGCTAGACCACCAACTTCAGTCACCCTCCTAATATTTACTGAAACAAAGAAAGTCCGTTCTCATAACTTCTCATCTGTGGGCAAAAGCCATTATCCCACTAGGTACAGAAAGGTCTGAAATTGAAAAACTCATAGATTATGGCCTCATCAACGTTAAGTGGTTGTTCGTCTACACGAGGCTCTCCCTTTTCCTAACTAATGCTTTCTGAAGTGGTGGCCATGTCTTATTTATTATGTCAGTCAGGCTCATAGATAAGCAAAAAGAAATCAGTCATTTATAAAGAGCCCTGATGTGTTGAGTGGCCAGCTGCAATGTGGAAAGATCAGTGATTTTAGTCTATGAGCTTCTCTGTGAGAGAAAGAGGGACAGTCCCTTTCCCTTAAGATTTACAGGCTCAGAAACTTGATGGAGGTTCACTGTGAGTACAGTTTTGGCCTTGGAAAGAAATTATGACTGACAGAGTGGAAGTCTTGACTATGTCCTTCCATTGTTTCCACTCCCACTGCTAAACACACACCATCATGCGTATCCTTGCCCCTAAGCTCTGATAGGTGTGGGTTGATAGTGCAGTAATTTTAGACCTATGCTTTCACACTGCCATGCCCACCGAATCTTTTCTCCTACCACATTCCAACATGGACTCAAGTGCCAGTCAACTGACCCTGAGACTGTACAGCCACTTCGCAATCTGATATTTAAACAAAGAAGAATCAGCTTGGATATAAGAAGTAAATTTTTAAAAGATTCTAATGACTCTTGAAAAACATTATGTCACAATAGAAATAGCACTGAGTCTAGAAAATAATCTAATACATCTCAATTTATAATAAATTAGAAGGAATGACAGACTTTTAAAAATATTTATTTTTATTATTTTCTCTGTGTGTACCGTCAAATTGGATCTGACTGGTACAGGAGGAGACGGCCCCTCCTTCTCCAGCAGAGCATCTGGTAGAATCGAACCACATATCTCTGTAATTGCAGTGCAGCTTCTTGCCACTAGGCTACCAGAGCTCCCCTGGAATGACAGACTTTAAAGATAAGACTTAAAGCCTGAAGATCTTAAAGAATTAGAAAAGTGATTTTTGCTTTGTTTAAGTAAATTGACTTTCATTGAATTACACACATCAAGTGGCACATTTTGGGACTAGCCCATGACTGGTTAATCTTCTTGGATAAAGCAGGACACCACTAAAGTGTGCTCAAGATTCATTCCTTTGTAATAATTACCTGCAAATAATCATTTGTTTCATTTCTGTCCTTTGTGGATATTTTAGCACATCTCGAGGACAGGGGACACTTGTTTTGTTGTTGTTGTAACTCTAACAACCAATGCTGCCCTCCTGATAGAGACACTTCCTTAACACATATATGTCAGATGAATGAATGACTGAAATTACATTTATTCAAGCGTGTCACAAATGACAGGAGACCTGAGGGATGTAGTGATTATATCTTTGAGGATGTATTACTTGCACCAGAGCAGCAACTCCAACAAACCCTTCTGCTGGAGTTCTAAAGAATAATGAAATCTGCAAGCTTTGGGCAGTTAACTTGAACGAACCAAACCCTAAACCCCCATTACTTTGTAGTCAATTCCAACTTAAAGCAAAACCACACGTTACAGAGCAGAATTGCTCCATGAGGCATGGTTGGCTGTAATCTTTATGGAAGCAGATCTCCAGGCCTTTCTTCTCGGGCACTGCTTGGTGGGTTTGAGCCCCTAACCTTTTAGTTAATAGCAGTTAGTTCTCGAGGTCAAATCTTCTGTGCCACCCAGAGATCAGAGGAGATTTCTAAAAAGCCCAAGTGAAAACGAGATCTGTGGGGTGGATCTAAGTGTATCTAATTCTACAAAGAGTCTCTGATGCTTCTGATTGGGAAGGCTGGGGACATGGGTTGAGGAGAAAACTTTCCCAGATTTGACCGACCTCAGAACCACCTGGCATAGCCCACAATCGGCCCTGAGTGGTACATCAAGGGATTTTAATTTTTCCAATTTGGAAGATTAAAAAGTAGTCTCTGTTTTGTTTGGACAGAGAAGCACTTGAAAGCTGTTCTGATTTCCAATTTCATCTTCTAAAGAGTTGCCATTCCTTCTAGTTTTGTGCCAACACAAATGTAATTTACTGCAGGATTCTTTTCCAGGCTATCCTGGGGCATTTCTTCTTGTGCTGAAATAATACTTGTCCAATTTTCATTAGACTATTTCTTTATTACTTTAAGTCGATTCTCATCTATCTAACATAATTGCAGTGTGTGATTAAGCTTCAGGATGAGTTGTTTGGACACTCAGAGCTGTGGGAGTGCAGAGGAGGGAGAAATCGATATGTGTTTTAATGGCAGGTAGTGCAGGGCCTGAGCTGGAATTTGATGGATGGAGGGAAGGCAAAGGAAGTCTGTCCTGGGCCAAAGACATGGCAAGAAATGAGCCCTGGATGTGTCCTAGGGGTGTGAAATGCCATATACTAATTGCATCACTTCTCATTTTCCTTATTATGTTCCTGCCTCTGTGTACTTCTTTGAGAACTCTGAACCTTACCTCTTCTATCCACACCCCTAAACTCCTCCTAGACCTGTGGAGTGAGAACTGGGAGTGAAATCTTCAACACGTTTCCCAAGTGAGTTTTAAGATGAAAAACCAGCTGATGGCAATGAATCTATCTACACAAATCAAGAGGAAGATAAATGAGACCAGCACGTCCCACAATGAGCAACAAATACCGCAACCTCGAGCCCCTGCTGAAATGAATCAGGTGGACTATTCTTCATTTATCAAACTGGCAAAGATTAGAACACTTAATACTGCTCAGCATTTGTGATGGAACGAGCTTTTACACACTGCTGCTGGGAATGTGAATTGGTACATTACTGGAGGACAATTTGGCAATTCTTATCAAAAGCCTTAACATTTCTCATACCCTTTGACATTGTAATTTCACTTTTAGAAATTCACCCCAAAGCTGTAGTCTCAATCCTGGCAGTTTATTCAGCCTGCTTGCAAATCTGCCATGAACTGCCTATTTCTGTGCTCAGTTAGGGGATATTCTGATTCTGTAGGAGAGCAGAGGAGCCTGGGAATCTAGGCATTAACTGATATAATTTGAGTTTGTGCTTTTTCAATGTTCAAGGGATGGATTAGTAAAAAGTTGATGAGAGCCCAATTTTCTACTTCCTGCCTCTATTTACTGAGGATCGTCACATTAGATGTATTTTTCTTTTTTTCACTCAAAAGCATTGCCTTCCATTTCTATATATTCATATATCTTTAATAATTCAATAGCTGTAAAGAATACAAAGGAGCCATGGTGCTGTAGTGATTAAATCCTTGACTAAGAACAACCCAAAAGGCTGAACCCATCAGCTGCCCTCAGTGAGAAAGGCGTGGCAATCTGCTCCCACAAAGATTATAGCTTTCAAAACTCTCTACTCTGCCCTGTAACATTGATTGCTGTAAGTCAGAGTTGATCCAACAGCATCAAGTTTTTGTAGAACACATGGGAATACTTATTTAACCATTGTACTTAAATGTGGACATTCAAGGTCATGTTCACATATTTTGTTATTATAAACAATAAAATAATAAACTTTGTTGTATGTATAACTTTCCTTTTACCTGTGTAAGAATTTCTGTAGACTCTTGGAGGTGTAATTACTGACTCACGTTAAACTTTGACAGATATTACCAAACTGCCATCCAGATTGGTTTTACTAAATGTGACAGAGATACCTAACTGATCAGTGCAGCACATTTATGGTTTCTTGACTGCTACTACCATGGGTGTTGATTGTGGATTCAAGTAAAATGAAAGTATTGGCAGCTGCAATCTTTTCTCCATCCATCATGATATTTCCTATTGGTTCAATGGTGAGGATTTTTGTTTTCATGCTTTTGAGATGTAATCCATATTGTAGTCTTTAATGTTCTGCAATAAGGGTTTCAAGTCCTCTTCACTTTGTGCAAACAAAGTTGTTTCATCATTATGACACAGTTATGCAATACTGATGCCACATTCGTCTTCATATGGTTCAGTTTCTCAAATGATTTACACAGTATATAGATTGAATAGGAATGGAGAAAGGATATAGCCCTGATACACACCTATCTTGATTTTTTTTTTAAGGAATAGTATTTAACCAACCAGCCTCCGTGTAATCAACACAGCTTCAAGCCACCAGGACAGTGTCTCCCCCAGCCCTGCCCCACCCCAACACCCTTAATCTTCTCCTCAGCTCTTCTGCTGAAGAATTTGGCCTTCACAATGACTGGTTGCTTTGGGAACATTCCTTTCCCCAAAATGTTGTAGTAACCCAATTGAACCACATCAATAATGGGACCAGCTCCAGTCTTGTTTTTTGCAGCATTTTCTCTTGTTTGCTTTACTGACCAAGGTCTATAATTTGTCAAGCTTGACAGTTGAGCAGAAGCTCTGGTTCCTCTTCAGGTCTTATACCAACCTTTCCAAAATAACCTGGATGGTATTTGTCAAAGTTGCTTCTGTGGTGATTCAAGCCACCAGCGTTACCTTGGCTCCAGGGTGCTTCTGGTGCTTCCCAATGCAGCTGTGGCTGTGGCTCAAGTGGGCCCCAAGTTTCTGGGTCTTGCCTACACAAAAAAGTATCTTCATTTTAAACCATGCTTCCCTTGCTCTGTTTAGACAGCTGCCTTTTTAATTATGCATAGGTTTTGCATGAGCACAAGTAAGTGTTCTTCTGGGAGTCCCATTCCTTTCATTGTTAGTTATGATTCACAGAGTCAAATGTCTTTGTGTAATCCATAAAACACAAGTAATTATCTCTCTGTATTATCTGCTTTCAGGCAAGATCCACTTGACATCAGCAATTATTTTCCTGGTAACAACAGCGTCTTCTGAATCCAGCTTGAATTTTTAGAAGTCCCTTGTAGATGGACTGTTCTGGTCATTTTTAAAATTTTCAATAAAATTTAACTTTTTACCAATTCTTTTACAGCAACCTGAACTTCCTCCTTCATCACCACAGGCTCTTGCTCATATGTTAGTTCATGAAATTCTTCTGTGTCAGCCAATTCCTTCTGATACAATAACTTTGTGTACTCCTTCCATCTTCTTTTGATGCTTCTTGGATCATTTAACGTTCTACCCAATGTATCCTTAAGTATTGCCACCCATGGCTTGAATTTGTTTTTCAACTCCTTCAGCTTAAGAAATGCTGAGTGAGTTCAGCCCTTTTGATTTTCTGACTCTTTATAGTACCTTGCTTTGTCGTCCCAAGCTGCCTTTTGAAATTTTCTGTTCAGTTTTTGATTTCTTCCTTTAGCTTTGGCTTCTCGGTGCTCCAATGCAATATTCAGAGTCTCATCTGATATCCATCTTGGTGTTTTCTTCTTCTTCAGCCTTTGTAATGATCTTTTGCATTCTTCATGGATGATATTCTTGATATCCTCCCAGAGCTCTTTTGGTCTATGCTCATTGGTGCTCAAGGCCTGTAACCTGTTCCTGAGATGGTTTTGAACTTGCGTGTGATATTAATGATATTGTTTAATAATTTCCACATTCTTTTGGATCACCTTTGTGGGGGATGATAACAAATATGCATCTCTTCCAGGCACTCGGCCAGGTCTTCACAATTTATTGGCGTTGACTGGTGAGCACTCATAGGTTCATGACATCATCCGACAGCTTGACCAGTCTTTGGTCATTAATGCTCATCCCACAGCTTGACCAGTCTTTGGTCGTTAATGCTCATGGCATCAAAGGTAATTTCTTTTATGTATTTTTGAGATGATTTTTAAATACAGCTGGGATAGACTCAAGGCCATATTTTGACTCTTGTGGACTTATTTTGATTTTCTTCATCTTTGATTTTAACTTGCATATGAGTGATTGTCTGTTTCAGTCAGTCTCTTGTTTCTACTGCTGATATTGAGCTTCTCTGTTGACTTTTTCTACAGATGGAGTCAATCTGGCTCCATTTAGGGAAGATGGAAGGACTGATGTCTTTGTATTCTGATGTTGTAAAAGAATGTTGAACACGCCATGGATTACCTATAAAGCCATGAATATGCCTTAAAGAGGTTGTTGTTTTTGTTATGTGCGGTTGAGTTGGAACCAACTTAGAGCTGACCCTCCAGTGGGTTTTCAGAGGCAGTAAGTAAAACAGGAGGAGACCGTCCATGTGGATTCAAGCTGCATTCCTTTGGGTTGCCAACACAGCTCCTTGCCACTATGCCATCAGAGTTCCCACCTTAAAAAATAGGATAGAATTCCCAAAGCAAAATTAAAGAAACCATGTTTTTTGAGTTTATTTTTACAGATAACAATGTCTCACAAAACAGAGTAGCCCTGCCCTGTAATCATAGCTTTCACCCTCACAGGGAGAAACCTGACTGGCAGGTTCCAACCACCCGCCTTTCCATTATCAGACAAGTACTTAACAACTTAAACTACCAGAGCATCTTCAAAATATGGTTAGAAATGAGTATTTTCTCCTCTGTTGCTTTCTAATTTTTCTCGATTGGTTGTGTGTTACTATCATAATAAGACAAAGCTGCTTAAAATCAGAAGATATGACACTAAATTGCATTAGCTAAGAGACGTTATCTACAAGAACTCAAAGATAAGCTTCCTACATGCTTCAGCATTCATGTGGTTGGAGGCCTAACAATTTATAAAATTTGACTGTCTGTGACCTGAAATCAAAGTGGTTCACAAGCTTATCAGAAGGCCTTATGCACAGCAGTTTGTGAACAAACATATACCTATAAAAATAGCAAGGCTTGGAAATCCAAAACCTCTGTAAATGTTTATTAAAATTAATAA
>NW_006399751.1:22343363-22354135 GCF_000299155.1 Elephantulus edwardii | reverse complement strand
GGTTCAAATCCACCAGATGCTCTGCCGGGGAGGGAGGGGCAATCTCCTCCTTGTACCAGTCAGATCTGATTTGACAGTACACACACACAAAAATAATAAAATAAAAAAAATATTAAAGAATTGTTTTAAATCCCACTAGAAGTTCTGGAAGCTTCCTTTCTATGTACTGTTCTAGTTTTTTAATGACCTTTAGCAGTATTTTGACTGCATGTGATATTAGTAATATTGTTTACTAATTTCAACATTCTATTAGATCACCTTTCTTGGGAATGGGGGAAAATATGGATATCTTTCAGTCTGTTGGCCAGGTAGCTGTCCTCCAAATTTTCTGGCATACACTAGTGAGCACATCCAGAGCTGAATATGTCAGTTGAAACATGCAGAAAGCATCAAAAAGAGTTGGAAGAAACATAGAGTCACTGTACCAAAAATAATTGGTCAACACTGAACCATTTCAAGAATTAGCATATTATTGAGAACTAATGCACTGAAGGAAGAACTCCAAGCTGCAGAGAAGGCATTGGAAAAAAGTTAAGCCCCAGGAATTGATGGACTGACAATTGAGGTATTTCATGAAACAGATGCAGCACTGGGTTTGCTCACCAGAGTATGCAAATAAATTTCAAAGACAGCTACCTGGACAAGTGACTGGAAGAGATTCATATTTGTTACCACCCCCCAAAAGGTGATCCAAGAGAATGTGGAAAGTACTAAATAATATCATTAGTATCATATGCAAGTAAATCTTGATGAATATTAAAAAATGACTGGAACAGTACATCTACAGGGAACTTCTGGATTCAGAAGAGGCTGTGTTACCAGGAATAGCACTAATTGATGATGTTAGATGGATCTTGGCTGGAAGATCTATTTCTAGACAATACTAGATAAATATTTACTTGTGTTTAATTGACTATGAAAAGGCATTTGACCATGTGGATCAGAACAAACTATGGCTAAGAAGTTTTGAGAAGAATGAGACTCTCAGAACACTTACCTGTGCTCATACAAAACCTATGTTATTGTTGTTGTTACGTGCCGTCGAGTCGTTTGCGACTCATAGCGACCCTATGTACAACAGCCCTAAACCCTGCTCTATCCTGTGCCAATCTCACAAAACCTATACATAGATAAAAATGCAGTTGTCTGAACAGAGCATGGGAACACTGCATGGCTTAAAATCAAGGTAGGTATATGTCAGAGCCTTCGGAAACTCCCCGAATTTGGAGAAACGATGAAAATTATTCAAGTGTTCAGGTCTTTCATTCATAGGGTCTCTATGAGTCGTCTACAGCTCCATGGCACTTAACAACAACAACAATGTGTCAGAGCTGCATATTTTCTCTGTACCTGTTCAATCTATAGGAAAGTCTGGTGGCCTAGTGGTAAAGAGATATACTGCCATCCTGGCAGCATGTGGTTCAAACCCACCAGCTGCTCTACAGGAGAAAATATGGGCTGTCTCCTATTGTGTGACTTATAGCCTCTGAAAACCTACTGGAGGGTCAGCTATAGTTTGGTACTTGCTCAATGGTGATCACCAACAGCATTCAATGTATATGCTGAGCAAATCATTCAAGAAACTGAACTACATGAAGAAAAATGTGGCATGATGTTTGATGGAAGATCCATCAACAGCCTACATTACACAACCTTGCTTGCTGAAAGTGAAGAGGATGTGAAATATTTGCTTCAGAAGATTAAAGACTACACCCTTCGATATGAATTACAGCTCAACATTAAGAAAACAAAAATATTCACTTTTGGATTAATGGGCAGTGTCAGGATGAGTGGACCAAAGATTGAAGTTGTCAATAACTTCATTTTACTTAGTTCCACAGCCAACATTAATGGTAGCAGCAGTCAGGAAACCAAAAGACATGTTGCTTTGGGAAAATCTGCTGCCAGGAAGCGAAGATTTTATAATCAGGACACAAAAAAAAAAGAATAAAAAATTTAACAATTAGATCTCATCAAAATTGAAATTTAAAAATTCTAGATATATTATTTACCAAAAGAATCACTAAAAGAAGAGTAAGATTGCTATAAAATAAAACTGGGTAGGTCAGTGGTTAAGAGCTTGCCTTAACAGAAAGGTTAGTGTCTTGAACCCACCAATTGCTCAGGATAAGGAAGATATGTCAGTCACCTTCTGTAATCCATAACCTTTAAAATCCTAAAGAGCAGCTCTGCTCTGTCCTATTTGGACACTATGCATCTGATTTGAAGGGATGGCAATGCCAGTGTGAGGCCACCATGCAGGAAAAGATGCTTCTAATATATTTATCCAGCAAAGAACTCATTCCAAATATCAGAAAAAAGATAAAGCCTTCCAGACTCACCCTTGTTGTATAGTTGTTTACAAGTCTGTTATTTTTCACAACTGCATAATATTCCATTATGTAGCTGTACCACAGGTTTTTTTTATCCATTTGTTTATTGATAAGCAGTAGGGCTGTTTCCATGTCTTAGCTATTGTGAGTAATGCAGCAATAAACACGGTGTGCATACATCTATTTTCTTCAAAGCTCTGATTTCTTTAGAGTATATCCCCAGGAGTGGGATAGCTGAGTCAAATGGTGTTTCTATTTCCAACTTTTTTAAAAAAAATTATTATTATTTGTGTTTGTGTACCATCAAATCAGATCTGACTGGTACAGGAAGAGATTGCTCCTTCTTCTTCAGCAGAGCATCTGGTGGATTCAGACCACATACCTCTGGGATTGCAGTGCAGCTTCTTGCCACTAGGCAACCAGAGCTCCCTATTTCCAACTTGTTGAGAAAGTACCAGACCACCTTCCATGGTGGTTGAACCATTTTACAATCTCACCAACAGTGAATCAGAGTTCCAATCTCTCCATAACCTTGCCAGTTATTTGTTTGCTACCCTGTTGGACTTTGCTGTTATTGTTATGTTGAATGAAATATCACCATCACAAATGGATCAAGACTGTACAAGATCATTCTTATAAAATAGTATTAACATGGTTAGGGGTGGGGGGCAAGGAAAAATAAATAGATGATGAACACTGCACTGGAACATATGAAAGACAGGACTATTCAAAAAGAATGTGTGATTAGGCATTATATGTATAATAATTAATAATCTGGAGCAAGAAATGCATTGCAAAGCGAACCGGGGGAGGAGGAAGAGAGGTAGAAGAAGGAAATGTGCATCAATAGATGAATGAAAATCCAACCTTTCTGTAAACTTTCATTAAAATTACAATAAAGAAAATAAAGCTGAGTAGACAGACAATTTAAAAATGTACAAAAAATATATAAACAATGATCCATAAATAAAAAGATATCAAAACAGCTAACATGATAGTTAATGTATTTCGATTTGCTGCCTAAGATTCTCTGGTTTGGCAGCTATGATAGAGTCATTTCCTTGATGAGGTTTGAGATAATGTGAACATTCCATCGATGGGATATATTATGAGTAGCCAATGGGTTGGAAAGAAGTTTCATTAGGGTTTGGCTTATTTATGATATCAGTTTAAAGACTAAGGAGTGCCTGATCCAAGACGTGATCCTCTCAATTGCTTGCTTCATTAAGGGTATGGCCTGTGTCAGGTATGATAAGGAAGTCTTGCAAAGCACACTCATTTTTACTTAATCTTTATCATTGTCATCTCTTGTTCTTGGACTTGAACCAGCTTTACCTACAGTGTTTGGTTTCAACAATCTCTATAGCCAGAAGGCTGTCTTACTTTTTATCCTTGGAATAATCAGCCTCTAAATTTGCATGACTCCTGAGAAACCTCTCTTCTGAAATCTGGCCTGTGGCCTGGGACTTGCTAGCCTTTACAAGCAGATAAGTCATTTCCTTTAGGTAAATCTCTAGCTATATCTATTTAAATATATATCTTACATATATTTTTATATAGTCTCTGTATAGATAGACAGCTAATAAGCATAAGAAAAGATGCTAAATGTAATTAATCATAAACAAAATGTAATTAAAGTTATAAGGAGATTCCATGATATACACACCAAAACCTAAAATTAATAACAGGAAAGGTGACAGCAAGGTTGATGAGAAAGTAGAGTAATGGGACCCTCATAGTCCACTTGTGGAATTTGAATTAGTATGACAGCTATGGATAGCAGTGTGGCAGAATCTTCTAAATGTAAACTTTAATGACTGAAAAATTCTATGTCTGGGAATATACTTGAAAGAACTAAGTGTGTATGTATGTCCTACATAAATGACATCCAATTCTGATGCCAAGGGAATCATCCAGTTCTGATGCCATATTCTTCTTCATATAGTCCAGATTTTCAAAATATTTGCTCAGCATATAGATTGATATTGAAAGGCACAGCTTTCATGATTTGAAACCATGCACTATCCCATTGTTCTATTCAAATGACTGCTTCTTGTTCTACGTACAGGTTTTACATGAACACAAATATTCTAGAATTCACATTCTTCTCATTGTTATAATTTATTATGTTTCACAGAGTCAAATGCCTTTCTTGGAGTCAATAAAACACAAACTTCTTTATATGCTCTGCTTTCAGAAAAGGTGATATGGCTGTAGATTTGTTTTTAGAGGGATATGCATTTTCAGGTCTTCATGTTCTTGCTCTTGATATTTCTTCTGTACTGGATTTTCCTTCCCTTTCCCCTTCTAAGATTCCAGGTAACTCTTTTCTCTCTCTCATTGCTGTCAAGCCAGAACCAACTCATAGATGGCCATCCAGCAGATGTTTAGAGGCTATAAATCGCAAGGAAGGAGATTGCTCATTTTTCGCCTATAGAACAGCTGGTAAACTCAGTTGCCTGCCTTTGGCTTGGCAGTGCAGTTCCTTGCCCACTAGGCTACCAGAGCGCCTGCTAATCCTTTTAGAGCAGTCTTAAATGTCCCGAGCACTGTAAACTTCCCACTCCACAAATAATTTTTATGATGCCTCTAGGCAACTCTATGGCAGATAACAACAACCTCTGCCATGTTACCAAGGGAGCTCTAGTGGCTTAGTGGTAAGGAATTATGCTGTCAACTCAAAGATATGTGGTTCAAATCCACCAGCTGCTCCAGTAGCTATGGGGGAAGTATGGGAAACCTCTTTTCATGGGATTAATTGCCTATAAAAACTTACTGAAGGGTCAGCTATGGGCTGGTGCCAACTCAATGGTACATAACAACAGCAAAAACCGTGACGCCTACCTCACTGAACCATAAATATTTGTTTGCACATTTGTCTCCATTCTTGATTGCAAACTCTTTGAACCTAAGTATTTCATCTATTTCTTCCTCCTCACTTTATCTCTTCAGCAATCAGCATGTAAAAAGCTCTAAGATGGAACGAATTTTTTTTTACATTTCTTTTTTAAAAATTTCCATTATATTAGTTTATTTACAAAATTCAAATGCAGTTTTCCAGAACAGATTCTTCCAATTTCCCTCACCCCCTTGTCAACATCCCCATGATTAATCCCCCTCCCCTGCACATCCTCATCCCTCTGCTTCTCTTCAATAATGGTTCTGTACAGGGTTTTTCCTGTCAGGCCGAGTTAGTTCACTCAGCGTAGTGCTCTCCGGCATGCAGGAGAAATTATTTTGTAAATTATTACCTAACTTGGAACCAATATTTTAAAAATGAATATCTATCCAGTATTGTTGTTGTTGTTATGTGCTGTTGAGTTGCCTGTGACTCATAGTGACCCTATGTACAACAGCTCTGAACCCTGCCCTAGCCTGAGCCAATCTCATTATCTCCAACTGACCCAATCCCACTTTTCCAGTCACTAAGTCAATCCATCTCATCCTGGGTCGTCTTCTCCTATGCTACCCCTCCACTCTTCCAAGCATGATGTTCTTTTCCAAGGGCTGTTCCTTTCTGGCCATGTGCCCAAAATATGTGAAACAGCTTAAAAATCCTTGCCTCCAAGGAGCAGCCTGGTTTCACCCTCTCCAGGACTGACTTGTTTGTTTTCCTGGCAGTTCAACACTCTTCAGCACCACAACTCAAAGGCATCAGTTCTTCTATCCTCCTTAGTCACTGTCACATAGCAAGTAATTGTGAAGACCATGGCTTGTATCTGGTACACCTTAGTCTTCAGACAACATCATTGCTCTTCAGTACTCTAGAGAGCTCCCCGACAGCAGACTTTCCCAATGAAATTTATCTTTTGATTTCCTAACTTCCAAGAATGTTGATTATGGAACCAAGAAAGCTGAAATTGTGAATAATCTCAATCTCTTCTCTGTCTATCCTGAAGCTGCCAGTTGGGCCAGTGGTGAGAATCTTTGTTATCTTGATGTTGAGCTTCAATCCATATTGAAGATATGACCTTCTGCAGCCTCTGTCTCATGTCTTCCTTAGTTTCAGAAATTCAAATTGTCATTGCTATAAAAAAGTCATAACCCACATACACAAAGCAATTAATGCATAGAGAAGCTCCAGACTGTGGCATAAGCTTCAAGGAGAGTCACCATGGGCCTTAATATCAAGGAGAGATGATTTTTAAAGTGAGAAACTAACAAAAGTTTGGATAACATAAAGGTTTGGTGGAATGTGTGTGGGATGGTCCTTGAATGAGATTTCCAAAGGTGGGCAGCGAGAATTGCATCATCTAGCTTCCAGTTTCTCTATCAGCCACAGTCTGTTGCTTAATTCACATTTCATCTTGAATGATACAAATGGGTTTCTGAGCCTCCAAACAAAATGTATATTGTGCTACTGGTTTCGGGTGATTGTCTTAAAGAAAAATAGATTTAGAGGTTATGTGCATTGGAGACAAGAGTAATAACTGTGGAGTGACTCCCAAATTAGCTGCCTCCCATGTGTGGCAAAATAATGTAAAATATTAAACCCTCAACTCAGCACTCCTTCAGAGTTAACACAAAGTGGCTAGAGACGTTCTTTTTAGGTCTTTGTTGGAGGGCGTCTCTTCCCTTTGTCATGGGGCACAGAGGGAAGGAAGAGGAGGGAACTGTGAAATCTTGTAGCACTAGTTAGAGGATAAGATCTGGCAGGTCTGAGTGGTTAAGTATTTAAAACAACTTTTGTTCACCTTGGTATTAAAAAAAAATGTGGTTTTAATTCCCCAATTTATCATGTTTAGCATCTCACTTCCCCTGATAATTCAGAATTATCAACAGGAGGTTTTACAGACTTTCAGTTCTAACACCTAATTTTGTTCAAAAAACCCAAGTGACCTTTGAGAAAGAGACCAAGGTGAGAAAGAGCATGTGAACTGTGGGGTAACATGCATGCACCCTCACGTTCACTGAGCTTTAAACTCTCACTGACACAGTCATTACTGTGAATGTGAAAACATGCTCCACAGATGGTGGGATTACTAACCACAGAGTTAACACCCAAAACCCTGAGCAGAGCTTTCTAAGTGATAGTTGTTGTTGTTTTTCTATTGTGATACAAAATTGCTGATGCCTATCAAATGTGTCAGAGATGATAAGAATGAAGCAGGTTAGGACAGGATTTGTCATAGGGTGACTAGGAATTGTACTCCATTGCACCTAACAGCATTTCTTCTATTTTCCTAATGCTGACTTTTTAGGAACGGCAGTTAAAGTTCCTATAAATTTAAAACCTAAAGTTAGACAGTATGAACTTTTCTAAACTGTAAACTTGGTGGTATAGTATGTTACATGTTATGTTGTTAATCAAAAGGTCAACAATTTAAGTCTCCAAGATAGTCCCTGTGAGAAAAATGAGGCATTCTGCTTCATTAAGATTTACAGCCTCAAAAATCCAACGGAGGGTCACCATTAGTTGGAAGAAACTCCACGGTAGTGAAATTAGGTTTTTGTTTTGTTTTTGGTAAGCTTCAGGAAGTGACTCTTCTTTCTCTATTGTGTTCTTAGTGTTTGGCACATTAATTAGTACTCATTAACTACTGAGGAGTTTCAGTGGTGAAAGGCGAGTAATCTCTCCTGGACAGTTTACAGCCTCTGAAAACTTGCTTAGCTAAGAGTCGGTTCTGACTCCATAGAACATAACGACAACATTAATTGTTTTTTGAGTAAACACTAAAATTTGCTATCTATGAAACATCCAGGGATATCTGGTGGTAAGGATCTGTGCTGCAATCCTGAAGGCACTCAGTTGGAATTCACCAGCTGCTCTGCAGAAGGATGGGGATTCTCCAATGTGGAATTAACTGCCTCTGAAAACCCGCTAGAGGGTTCTGACTCAACAGTACAAGGCAACAACATACAAGGCATGAAGTAAAGAAATGGATTCATTTATTAGACAGCAAATAGTAATGAAAAATATGTAATGAAACTTTAAAAAAAAATAAGTGGGTCAAAGAGAGATTTTTTTTAATATTAATGTTTTTAAACAATTTTAACTTTCGAACAAAATATTATCTTGGACCTATGCTCCTCTCAATATCCAAACACAAAAAGCAACAACTACTGTAAATTTAGGGGCTATTAGGGATAAACCCACAGTGATAGAAAAATATTTCAGTATGTCGCTCTCAATAAATCAACAGAATTCTTTTCTAACAGGTCTGTCTGCTTCCTTCTTGTCTCCCAGCAGTGCATTTAACAGCCAGAAAGAAGGTTTGAAAACAGAAATCAGTTTCTGTCACTCATCTGCTCAAACTCTCAATGGCTTCTCACTACAACCAGAATAAGGCTCAGATCCCTAACCAAAGCCCACATACATTTTTATTCAGTCCTAGTCTACCTCTTTAACCACATAATATTTTAATGATGTCATGTTTTAGCTTCATGCCTGTAAAAACCGCACTATTTCTCATAAAGGCTCAGTTTAGTTTATTTAATAGGCATTATTTAAATTTCACTGATGTTTTCATTTTCTATTTCATATATTATTTTCATTTGCTGTAGTGAGACTCTTGAAATTTACCATGAATAAAATGATTTTTCTGTTTAATTTTCCTTTGCTCCTTCAACAAGGATGTCTTGATGGCAAACAAATTAGTGGATAGTTTTGCTAGGTGTAGGATTTTAAATTAAAGCAATTAGTTTATTCTTCCTGCTCATTACTGACTTAGTGCTTATTTCAAGTTTCCCATTGCATTGTAGTTCATTCTTTCATTAGTTTTAAGATCTTTTCTCTGCGTGTCCTGATTTTCCTTTTCTGTATGTGTCATATTTGGAACCTGTAATTCCAGAATCTAGGAAGGTACAGAAGCCACCCTATTTAGCTTCTTTTGACAGTTAAGTTTTATAATTTTCTCTTAATTTTTGGTGCTGCAATATCACTTAATTTGTAGTAAGTTTATGTATTCATTTAAAAGTTTCTTCACTATATTTCATTTCTAATATCTGTATATTTTGTAATAAAATAGGTTTATGGTTATTTTGCCAGAGATGTATATAAAAATTAAAATTAGAGACTATATATGAACAATGAGAGTACTACTTATTAAAATGTGCCAAAATTACCTCTAAAAAATGTGCAGTATTACAAGCACTCACAGTTTAAAAAAGATAAAGAATGAAAAATATAGCAAGCATTTGAACTAAGAGGTTGGAAAATGAACAATAAAAAAAATAACATAAGTAATAAAATGAATATGCTACCACCCTCATGCATCTCTGACTCTGATAAGTACTGGGTAGAGAGTCAGAACTCTTATCCTTGAATGTAAATTGGTAAAACCATTTGGAAGACAATTTGGCATTATGTAGTTTAATTGACTTGGCATTATATAGTATATTTGGAAACATATATTCAACAATTTAGCAATTCTAAGTGTGTATTCTAGAGAAATTCTTACACATGTGTAAACAGGGACATCTCCAAGATTATTCAGAACAGTTGCTTGAAATAGAAAAAAATCTTGGATATAATACAATGTGCAAACCACCAGTAAAATACCTATATTTTTAAAAACTCACACAATAGACCAGTATCAAGAATAGCAATAAAAATTAATGAATTATTACTATGTACGCCAACATGAATGAATCTTGGGAACTATGTTGAATAAAATAAGAAAAATACTGAAGAATATAGTATAATCTCATTTAAGTGAAATTGAAAAGCTTGCAAGCCTAGGTAATGCTGTTCACAAATGCAAATGTATGTGGTAAAACTAGCAAAAAGGAACAAAATGATAAATGCAAAATTTAGATTAGTAGTTGCTCTGGTGGAGAAGCAGCAGAACGAGATTAGGAAGAGATGCATAGGAGTAGTAAAAGCTGCTGGTAACGTCTGAGTAGAAAATGTCAGCAGTAGCTTGCAAAAACAAGAATTCTCTGATGTTTTGTAGTAAAGAGGTGGATGAGTGCTAAATTCCCATACCATTGTTTTATTCCTAGGAATAAAAATTCAAACGTATGTTCCTTCCAGTGAGTCCAAAGACAGTCATTCAATAGGGGACTCAAACCTCCTGGGAATTAGATTATGTAGAGACTAGTTACATTAAGGAAAGTGTATTTTCAATGTTCTCGACTATCCTTAATGAGAGAAAATGAAGATATATGCCATTCACCCCACAAGAGACTACAAATGACATTATTGAAGGGGGGGGAGATCAACACGTTGGCACCAGCAGTCAGGAAATCAAAAGATGAATTTCACTGGGGAAGCTTGCCAGGGACCTCTTCAAAGTGCTAAAAAGCAATGATGTCATCTGGAGATTAAGGTGTGCCTTAATCTGGTCTTTACAATTACTTGCTATGCATCAGAGAGATGGACAATGACTAAGACTTGATGCCTGTAAGTGCTGGAGAAGAGTTGTTGTTGTTGTTGTTGTTATTATGTGTCATCGAGTTGTTTCCGACTCATAGCGACCCTATGCACAACAGCTCTAA
>NW_006399751.1:22329411-22339908 GCF_000299155.1 Elephantulus edwardii | reverse complement strand
AGTCTGTCTTAATCTGAATGTTCAGATTTAGAGGAGTATCTGACAGACAGCAATTTGTGGAGCAGTTAAAGATAAATAAATCCCTTATTGTGGGGGTAAGCGTTAGTTAAAGTGTTGACCCCACCCTTAGCCCAGTGCCTTGACCCACTTACTTTCCAGCTCCACCCTCCACCAGGATAACCCTTCTCATCTACCAAATCCCATTGAACATATATCACAGACCACCAGGAGAACAAATATGTCTCTCACGGAGAGGGTGAAACCAAGTTTCTCTTGGAAGGCAAGGATTTTGAAGCTCTGTCTCACATACTTTGGGCACATGGCCAGGAGTTCCCACTCCTTGGGGAAGGACATCATGCTTGGAAGGGTGAAGGGGCAGCACAGAAGAGGAAGGCCTTGGATGAGATGGATTGACACAGTAACTGGCGCAATGGGAGTAAGTGTGTCAGAGTCAGTGACTGGCTCAGGACAGGGCAGGGTTCAGAGCGATTGTACATAGGGTCACTATGAGTCACAGGAAACATGATGGCACATAACAAAGAAACAGCTAGTCATAGATCAGCAAATTCTCTTAATTACATGTGTTCTTAGTTCAAAGTGTTGTTTGGTGCAAAACTCCAGAATGATGTCCCTGAGATCACTGAGTTAAGGGGTTAAAGAAACAAAGGTTATCCCAGAAGAAAGTGATAGTGAAAAATCAAAACAAATATTTACCCTGTAATAGGAGAACTTAAAACATAAAAGTGCAATCTTGGGGCTATCCAGGCCTTCATGCAAATAATGTATGTAAAGGAAAGTTCCTGTGACACTGATGTGTCAAATGCCTTAATGGCTGGCTACCCAGTGCAGACAGAGAGTGGGGTGGAGCCCCTCAATTAAAACAAGCTTGGAAGGAGGAGTGGCATCCACTTCCGTAATAGCTTGCCTCTGGAAACCCTATGAACCTGGAGAAAGGATGAAAGGCACACAAGAATCGAGGACTCTCCTTCATAGGGTCACTATGAGTCGTCTGCGACTCGATGGCATTTGACAACAACAACAAAGGAAAGTTCGGGCTGACCTCACACTCTCTAGTATCTATGGATTAATGACTGCAAAGAGATTAAATCCAGCTGGTTAGGAATAAAATTTTAAAAAACAAAACCAACTTGAGGATATAAAAGTAATGGTAAAGGGAGAATTGGTGGGCACTGAGTCTATTTACACATGATGTAAAAAGAATGTGAGGATCCCATTTATAGAACAAGATGAAAGTATAGCAATAAAAATGTAACTGACAAAAATTAAGAGGTTGAGATGAGAGGTGGAAGCAAATTAAAAAATGTTAATGTCTTCATAGTTAAAAGCATTGAGTCAAAGATAATTATCTAAAAGTATATAGTTTGAAAAAATATCCATACCTATTAATTCTTTTCATTAACCTGAGTTAATAGAAATGTTTTTTCATTAACTTGAGTGAGACTTCATTGGGGAGGAAATATTTATGAGATGAAAGGACACTTTTTTTTTAAAGATTCAGATAGTTTGCAAAGTCACCAAGACTAGGTGGTCATCCTTGGGCCAGCATTGTTCTAGGGCCTGTTGCTTTTTCTTCTTCCTTGTCTGTTATTATAATGCATTACAGAGCTCTGGTGGCCTAGTGGTAAAGACAAAGTGCACTGAGAAAATCTGCTCTCAGGGACCTCTCTAGAGTGATAAAGAGTAATGATGTCAGTCTGGATACTAAGGTGTGCCTGATCCAGGCCATGGTCTTCGCAATTATTTGTTATGCATCAGAGAGCTGGACGATGACTAAGGATGATTAAAGAAGTATCAATACCTTTGAGTAGTGGTGCTAGAGAAGGGTGCTGAACATACTGTGGACTGCCAAGAGAACAGACAGATCTAGGTCTGTCTTGGAGAGGGTAAAACCAAGCTGCTTCTTGGAGGCAAGGATTTTGAAGCTCCATCTTACATATTTTGGGCACGTGCCCAGGAGGGACCACATCCTTGGAGAAGGACATCATGCTTGGAAGAGTGGAGAGACAGCACAAGAGAGGAAGACCCTGGATGAGGTGGATTGACACAGTAACTGGATCAGTGAGATTAGGTGTGTCAGAGTCAATGAGACTGGCTCAGGATAGGGCAGGGTTGAGAGCTATTGTATTTAGGGTTGCTATGAGTCACAGACAACTGAAAGGCACATAACAACAACATGCCTGCTGAGGGGAGCTATGATAGTCTAGTGGAAGTGGTAAGAAGGTGCACTGCAATCCCAAAGACTGGCGGTTTGCATCCACCAGTCCCTCCGCAGGGGAAGAGTGTGCTGTGCAATCTCCTCCTGTGTGAGTTACTGCCTCTGAAACCCACTAGAAGGCCAGCTGTATATTGGTTCCAACTCAGTGGCACATAGCCACAGCATACCTGCTGAATTCCCTAGATACTATATTGTTTACCCCATTGTTGTTGTTGTTATAACAGCTAAAAGAGATTGTTAAGGAGCTAAACAGAAGATTTCAAAAGGCAACATAGAACCATAAGGCAAAATATTATAATGAAATGTCCAACAAGCTAGAGTCAGAAAATAAAAAAGGATAAACTTGCTTGGCCTTTCCTAAGCTTAAGGAACTGAAGAGCAAATTCAAGCCTGAAGTTGCAATACTTAAGGATGCTAATGGCAGAATATTGAATGACCCAGGAAGCATCAAAAGAAGATAGAAGTAGTACACATATATAGAGTCACTATACCAAAAAGAATTGGCTGACACAGAAGAATTTAATGATCAAGAGACTATGGTGATGAAAGAGGAAGTTCAAGCTGCTTTGAAGGAATTGGCAAAAAAACAAGGCCTCAGGAATTGATGGAAGACCAGTTGACGTATTTCAAGAAACAGATGTTGCCCTTGATGAATTCACCAAATTATGCCAAGAAATCTGGAGGACAACCACCTGGCTGATTGACTGGAAGAGATCTGTTTTTATTCCCATTCCAAAAAAAGGTGGCCCAACAGAGTATGGTAATTATCGAATGGTATCACTAATTTCACATGCCATCAAGATCCTACTGAAGACTATTCAGAAATGAATGGAACAGTACTTCAACAGAGAACTTCCAGATTTACAGACTAGATTTAGAAGAGATGGTGGCAGTAGGGACATCATAGCCAATGTTAGATGGATCTTGGCTGAAAAAATAGGGTACCAGAAGAATGTCTATCTGTGATTCATTGGCTGTGCAAAGGCATTTGACTGTGTGGATCACAACAAATAGTGGTTAAACTTGAGGAGAATGGAGATTCCCAGAACATGTAGATGTGCTCATGTGAAACCTAAACTTAGACCAGGAAGCAGTAGTCAAAACAGAGCAGGGAAACACTGCATGGTTCAGGATCAGAAAAGTTGTACATAAGGGTTGCATCCTAGCTCCATAGCTTTTCAAATTATATGCAGACAGATCATTTGGGAGGCTACACTTTATGAAGAGGAATGTGGTATTAGGATCCGAGGAAGAGTCATAAACAATCTGTGGTATGCAGATGACACAACCTTGATTGCTGAAACTGTAGAGGACATGAGGCATTTGCTGCAGAAGGTCAAGGGCTGTTATGGATTGAAGGTCAACATCAAGAAAACAAAGATTGTCACTACTGGACCCATTAGCAGCTTCATGATGGATGGAGAAGAGATTGAAATTGTTGATAATTTATTTCACTTTGTTTGGTTCCACAATCAACACTCTTGGTACCAGCAGTTAGGAAATCAAAAGATGAATTGCATTGGGAAAGTCTGCTATCAGGGACCTCTCTAGAATACTGAAGAACAATGAAGTCAGTGTGGAGACTAAGGTGTGCCTGATCTAGGCCATGGTCTTCACATCAAAGAACTGGATGAAGGATGATAGGAGGTTTGATGCCTTTGAGTTGTGGTGCTGGAGAAGAGTATTGAACATACCGTGGACTACCAGGAGAACAAACAGGTCTGTCTTAGAGAGAGTGATACCCGCTGCTCCCTGGAAGCAAGGATTTTGAGGTTCCATCACACATACTTTAGGCACATGGCCAGGAGGGTGAAGCTTTATCGCACTTACTTTAGGAGGGACCAAGTCCTTGGAAAAGGACATCAAGGAAAGTTTGTATAAAAGGGGAAGACCTTTAACAAGAGATAAGGAGGTTATAAAAAGAGCTGAGGCTTTTACCTTCAAAGCTTGTGACCATGTTAGACACATTCAGCACAGAATGAAAGAGAGGTTAGGTGAAGCTGGTTCTTTTGCAATCAGAACCCTGCAAAAGATGAAGGCAAGAACTGAAGGATGTGATGAAGGTGTCCTTACTGTGAAGTAATCTCCTTTGCACTCAGTTTGGAAGAAAGACAACAAAGCATTCTTGGGGTTTTCATGGCCTCGAAGTAGTCGAATGAGTTCAGTGTGTTTGGGAGTAGATTTACTTTTCTGAGATTAAAAAAGAGGAGTCCCAGGAAATTTGTTGGGAAAAATATAAGGAAATCAGGGTCTTGAGGGCTAATGACACAAGAGTGAGAACTTGTGCATGGGCTGATGTTACTGCAGGGTCTCAAGAAGTGGAGTAGTGAGATAGAAATGATATCTAGTAAGATTTATCTGATAGGATTGGGAAGAAGAGAAGCATCTCTTGTAATCTTTTCCCCAGTAGAAAAAGGATGGACATTTACCCTTAACTTACACTAAAAAGATACCATTTTCTTTAAGCAAAAAAATCACTAATTTAAAACCTGCTCTTCACTTAACAAAAGGTAGGTAATAATCATGCATATGGATATTATTGATATTATCCTGACACTCACAATGTTATATTTAAAGAAATTACTTTTTTAACTATGAAATCAACCCCGTTTTTCCTCACCTTTTTATCTCCAGCATAGTAGATCATATGATCATCTGATTCAAAATGTCCCATGTCAGTCCATCTCATCTCATCAATACCTAGTATGTCAATATTTATGCATTCCATTTCTTCCTTATATCTAATTTTCCTACGTTCACTGTTCTCACATTCCATGTTTCAACCACTAGTGTCTGCTTACAACTGTTCCTCTTCCTTAGTATTTCCATACTTGAAAGCTCCACCTCTGTTGCCCTATAACAAACTGTGGCTGACTCTGAGAAGAATGAGAATCTCAGAACACTTTATTGTGCTAATGCGAAACCTATACTTGGACCAGGAGGTAGTCTCCAGAACAGAGCAAGGAAACACTGCATGGTTTTAAATTGGGAAGGGTGTGTGTCAAGGATGTGTCCTATCTCCAAACCTTTTCCATCTTTATGCCGAACAGATTATCTGGGAGGCTGGGCTCTATGAGGAGAAATCAGGATTGGAGAAAGAATCATCAATAATCTGCATTATGCAGATGACACAACCCTGTTTGCTGAAACTGAGGACGACTTGAAGCACTTGCTGTGGAAGGTCAGGGATTGCAGTCTTCAGTATGGATTGAGCCTCAATATCAAGAAAACAAAGATTCTCACCACTGGGCTGATTGGCAGCATCATGATGGATGGTGAAGAGATTGAGATTGTTCCGTTTTAGTTTCCTTGGCTCCACAGTCAACACTCTTGGCACCAGCAACCAGGAAATTAAAAGACGTATTGTGATGGAAAAGTCTGTGGTTAGAGACCGCTGTAAAGTACTGAAGAGCAAAGATGTCAGTCTGGAGACTAAGGTGCACATGATACATGCCATGGTCTTTGCAATCATTTGCTATGCATCAGAGAGCTGGACAATGACTAGGGATGATAGAAGGAGAGCTGATACTTTTGAGCTGTGGTGTTGGAGAAGAGTATTGAATATACCATGGTCTGCTAAGAAAACGAACAGATTCATCTTGGAGAGGATTAAACCAGGTGGCTCCTTGGAGGCAAGGATTCCGAAGGTTCATCTGACATACTTTGGACATGTTGCAAGGAGGGTGCAGTCCTTGGAGATGGACATCATGCTTGGGAGGGTGGAGAGACAGCACAGGAGAGGAAGACCCTCGATGAGATGGACTGGGATAGTGGGGGTAGGTGTGTCAGAGACAGTGAGATTGACACAGATTAGGGCAGGGTTTAGGGCTGTTGTACATGGGATCGCTATGAGTTGCAGGTGACTTGACAGAACATAACAACAACAACACAACAGGTAATAATCATCCTCATCAACACTAAAAGGTAATAGGGACTCTAGAGAGAGTAAGTGGTTTGCTCATGGCCACATTTTGAGTCAGAATTTGAAGTCATTGTTCATGTCCCTCTCTAAACAGGACAAATGAAATAGTATATATAATACAGACATATAACATTTCTGTTTTAGGCTTTGTGATCATGTGCTGTCTGCTCCAGCTACTCACCTCTGCCACTGTAGCGCAAAAACAACAGTTAAAACAATCATAAACAAGAGAGCATGATTCTGTACAGTGTAATTTCATTTACAAACACCGAAATTTGGATCTCACATAATTTTTTGTATCACCAAGTATTATTTCTCCCACTATTTAAACATTTTAAAAATAATTTTTAATCATAAATTGTATATAATTCAGTTAGTGGGCCAGAGTTCACTTATGGGCTATAGTTTGCTAACCCCTGTTGTAAGCTGATTGCTTAAAGCACTAAATTAAGAGGATTTAACTCAATATTGTTGTTGTTATGTGCCATCAAGTCAGCTATAACTGATAGGGACCCTATATACAATGGCTCTGAGCCTTGCCCTATTCTGTGTCAACCTTACCATCTGACACACCTTCCCCATTGCCATAGCTACTGTGTCAATCCATCTCACCTAGAGCCTTTTTCTTTTGCACTGACTCTGTACCCTTTCAAGCATGATGTAGTTCTTCAAGGACTGGTCCCTCATAGTAATATGTTCAAAGTATATGAGACAGAGCTTCAAAACCCTTGCCTCCAATGAACAAACAGGCTTTACCCTTTCAGTCCATGGTATGTTCAGTACTCTTCTCCAGCATCACAGCTCAAAAACATTGGCTCTTCTTCTTTCATCCTTATTCATTGTCCAGCCCTCTGATGCATAGCAAGTGATTGCAGACTGTGGCATGTATCATGTGCACCTTAGTCTCCAGACTGACATCATTGCTCTTCAGTGCTTTACAGAGGTCTCCAACTGCAGACTTTCCCATCACAATACGTCTTTTAATTTCCTGGTTATTGGTGCCAAGAGTGTTGACTGTGGAGCCAAGCAATTGAGAAAACCGTGACCTGGATCAGGTGCACCTTAGTCTCTAGACTGACATTTTTGCTCTGTCACTCTGGAGAGATCCTTGATGTATATTTTCCCAATGCAACTTGTCTTTTGATTTCCTGACTGTTGATTCCAAGAATGTTGATTGTGGATCTAAAAAAAGATGAAATCATCAACAACCTCAATCTTTTCTCCATCTGTCATGATACTGCCTGTTGGTCAAGTGGTGAGGATCTCTGTTTTCTTCATGTTGAGATGAAATCCATACTGAAGTTTGCAATCTTTAACTCTCTGCAGCAAATGTTTCAAATCCTCCTCAGTTTCAGCCAGCAAAGCTGTGTCATCTCATTAACTCAGTCATGTCTTCTATTTTGTATCAGGCCTTATACTCAGAACTGGAAAGTTAAAGTTGAATATCAGAGTTCTTGTCTCAAGAATATTATAGTTTGTGAAAGAAGGCAAACATCTAGGCAGGTCAATAATGCTGATTCTGATTATACTAATTATTGTCGTCAGATGTGGGGAAATACAGGTGTGAGGAAAACAGATCTTTGCCTGGTAAACCTTTGTGGTAGGGGCTAAAGAGGGCTCAAGAATACTTTTAGAGAAAGTAAGATCTGAACAGTCTAGGAGATATATAGATACAGAGTTAGAGATAGAGATTAGATAGAGATATACTCTTGAGTATATAGATTTAACTTATACTCAAGATGCCACCACCTAAGAAGGGTAACAATGTCAAGTCTAAATTATTGTGATAGAGGCAAGGAAAGATTGGGAAGATAATGAGGAAATTGATTATTATCTTTTTCATCTCTCATTCAAGGTTGTTGAATTTGATTATAACTTAAGACATATTTAATAATTGTACAAAATGTACACACACACTCACCCCTTCTTGTTTATAATATACATTGAAAAATTATTTTTATGGGAAAAAATGGGATCATGAAATAAAATTCAATATAAAATTTAAAAACAATTAGAATTCAAATATCTCCCCTAAAATCTAGTTTATAAAAATTATGACTCATACATGACAGTTATTAAAATCTGAACAGAAGACTCATAGATGCAAACATTTTTTTAAAAAGTAAAATGCATTCTCACCTGGAGGATTTTCCTAATTCTTTTCAGATTGTGAATCAAGAGCAGATTTTTCTCTTTGGAAACTCGGCCTAACTGTTCATCCAATTGTATTAACAGATTTTGAAGAAGGATTGTTGCCATAGTTTCATTGTTAGAGGCCGCCTCCCTAATAAAACAAGAATGTTATCACACAACAGAAAACAACTTGGTGAAATGTTAACGTTTTATCACACTAATTTTAAAGTCATAAATGCCTACCACAGAGATAAACATTAAAAAATTTTAAAAAATTGAAATATACAGGGTGAAGATAGCTTCGAAGAGGTATTTGTGAATCAGTATTTGCTTAGAAAAACATTTCTTTACATTGCATCTGTGGTCAAGAATTGCTACAATCAGTGCTTTAAAGGGAAAAGAAGAGGTTCTAGAGTTCATTGATTTACAGACTTTTGTATTATTCCCAAATTTTCAAATTCTTTGGACAGTGCCCTTTTTAATGACTTCAATCACTTTTTTACTATATCTGGGAAAGGAAAGAAGACAGGAAGCAAGGGAAGGAAGGAGGGGGTGGAGGAAATGAGAAGTGGAGGTGAGGAGGGAAGGATGTGGGGGTGGGTTCATTTCACAATATAACATTCCATGTGTTTTAGAAATTTTCTTTTTATTGTTTAAGAATTATCATGAAATCTCCTTTAGGTAATATGGAGTCAGATAGTGATAACACAAACACTAGATTGTTGTTGTTGTTATGTGCCATCGAGTCGTTTCCGACTCATAGCGACCCTATGCACAACAGCTCTAAACCCTGCTCTATCCTGCGCCAACCGCACCGCCTCTGACACACCCATCCCGATTATCCCAGTCACCGAATCAATCCATCTCATAAAAGGTCTTCCCCTCCTGCGCTGTCCCTCCACCCTCCCAAGCATGATGTCCCTCTCCAAGGACCCATCCCTCCTGGCAACATGTCCAAAGTATGTCAGATGAAGCCCCAGAATCCTTGCCTCCTTGCACTGACTCTGTACCCTTTCAAGCATGATGTAGTTCTTCAAGGACTGGTCCCTCATAGTAATATGTTCAAAGTATATGAGACAGAGCTTCAAAACCCTTGCCTCCAATGAACAAACAGGCTTTACCCTTTCAGTCCAGGGTACATTCAGTACCCTTCTCCAGCACCACAGCTCAAAAGCATCCACTCTCCTTCTGTCCTCCCTAGTCATTGTCCAACTCTCTGATGCATAACAAGCGATTGCAAATACCATGACCTGTATCAGGCGCACCTTAGTCTCCAGAGAGACACTGTTGCTCCTGAGTACGTTTGAGAGGTCCCTAACGGCAGACTTTCCCATCGCGATATGCTTTTTGATTTCCTGACTGCTGGTACCTAGAGTGTTAACTGTGGAGCCGAGCAAAGTGAAGCTGTGAACACTCTCAATCTACTGGCTACTCTTAATATTTTCATCCAATAGTTCATACTTTATAGTCAAATTTTTATTTTCGTCTCAAATAGATCATATTACTATTATATATTAAAGACAACTTATTAAAGCAGCATTTGGGAAAAAATACATAAAGATGTGAGTAATGGAAGAAGAATGGAAATGTAAGTTTTCTCAGCAAGTATTTACTAGCAATTCAAATGCTATTTCTCACAATTATCTTTCTTATTAATGTGGCTGTTGTTAATGTAACATTGAGTTGGAATTTACCCATAGCTGAACCTCCAGTGGGTTTTGAGCGACAGCAATAGCACAGGAGGAGACTGCCCATCCTTCTCCCTTGGAGTAGCTGGTGGCTTCAAACCACTTGCTTCGGGGTGAGCAGCGTAGCTCCTTATCATTAAGTCACCAGAGCTCCCTTTCTTATTAATAGAATTTATCAATTTCTTTTCTTATTACTAAAAGATGAACGTTCTGGAGGCCTCGTGGTAAGAAGTTGCACTGCAATCTCAAAGGCAGACAGTTCAAATCCACCAGCTGCCCCATGGGCGGAGGCCAATCTCTTCCTGTGCAGGATAATGCCTCTGAAAGCCCTTCCAGAGTCAGCTATGTCTGACTTGATGGTACACAACAGCAACAACATTAAAAGAGGATACTATTGCCACAAGAAAAAAATATACGCATTGTCTATTCTCTCCCCCATAGACTTCAATGCCGTAAACATATTTCATCCAGTTTTTCTCAGTCTTACCCCCACTCCAATGCCAGCCTCATTCTACAAC
>NW_006399751.1:22261121-22329046 GCF_000299155.1 Elephantulus edwardii | reverse complement strand
ACACACATTGTCAAAACACATTGCCTACAAGATAGGGTTATGGTCCTGTTTTCCAAATACTATCTACTTTAGTAATGAATTTTTGTTAGAATTCATGCCTGAAATTAGATCCACCAAGATACTTATTTTTATAGTATATATATTCAGTGGAGAATATGCAGTTTAATTTTTTGTATAATTAAAGACAGAAGATTGAGTTATCTTCTTTTTTTTTTTTTATCTATCTCTCTATTTCCCTCCCTTCCTCTCTCCCTCCCTCCCCTCTCCAGCTATTTACTATATATTTGTATATTTGGTGGTGGTGGTGGTGGTGGTGGGTGTTATTGAGTCAATTACGAATTATAGTGAACATATGAACATTGGGTCTGAACCTTGTCCTATCCTGTACCACCATCATCCCTGATATGCTGTAATGCCTTGCTACGGTCACTGTGTAGATCCATCTTGTTGAGGGCCTTTGTCTCTGGTATATAGTTAGATTTTGGCTCATTAGTAAATAGAAAATTGTTGAGATTTGGCTTACAGAAAACAAAGTATTAAAACCATTCTGTGTTTATCTACGGTAGATGAAACCAGAACAGACAAAGCTGCTTCTTTGAAAAGGCTTTCCAGACCCTAAGAGAAGCTCTTTACTTGAAAGAATGTGTTTCCTGAGTCACAAGTGGACCACAGAGGAAGCGTCCATGAATACAGAAGAAAGCATTTGAGCAATCCACCTCGAGGGAGAAAATAGAGTAATATTTGATCGTACCAGTCTTGATTTTCAATCCACTGCGCCAGCAGATGTCGAATTTCCATAGGGAAGTTGTCATCGTAGAATTGATCTACTTGCTCTAAAAACTTGATTTCTAACTGTTGAACTTGATTCCACTGAGACATGCTATAAAAAGAAAGAGTAAAATTAGAGTTTGAAAAGAAGGTTATTTAGCAGCTGTGATGCATGCTTGTTTCTTTCAAACAAGGACGATGTTGGTTACTATTTCAGTAATTGAAGAAAGGTTTCTTTTGTAGTCTTTCATTTGAAGAAGATAGAAAAGAAAAAGGCTTTCAGTGCACAGATACAGCTGTTCCTCCATACTCATCTCTAAGGCGGAAAAGCAGCCTCCTTCCTCTGCCTCCAATCGTGTCTCTCCTTGTTTTAACAAGAATTCCTGTTTTGTCTTCTCCAGGAATTTTTAGCCCTCAAAATCATTCCTTATCCTCATCTGATTATACAGATATTTATTGTCAAAAAGTTCTTTCACAATCTCTTGCTCCCTCAACACTATTATATTTTGAGAAATTAATGGAAAATAATCTATTCAACATTTGCTTATAATCTATTCAACTTCCTTATGCTTTTTAAAAATCATACTCAACAAAGGCTCCTTTTGTATGAAGCAACCCCATCCTCTTTTCCACCTCTATTTCATATTTGTCCAGCCTCTAGAGTCAGCTCTGTGTTCTAAACTTCTGGTCATAAGTCCATGCACAACTTCATGTATGCATTTCCATAAGCATAACTACTTTTCAGTTCAATAAATCTTTGGACCAATAAATATTTTTTGTTTAGCTAATCTGCTACATATTTGGTGAAGCTTTTTAAAAGACAGTTTGTACTTTGTCTCTGATGTGCATATGACAGTGGTTAAACACTTGTGACTTTAAGGAGGAAGAAACCACACCTGATCCACTTTACACAGCCTGTCATAAAACAAAAGTACGGATTTTCCCCTCAGAACCCCACTCTAGCCCATTTAGAAACTTACGACGTTTTTCTTAACTTGGAGAAATTAGTATGACATTGTCTCATTTAAATAACTGTATTTCTCTTTTCCCGAAGTCAAATAAGTCTTTAATTGTTTTGTCAGCAACTTGAAGTCAAAGAAAAAAGCCGTTCTTGCGTGGTTAACTACTTCAGCCCTTCTTGTACCTCAGGGTTCCCTTTGGGCTATAGCACATAGTGAGAATATGTTTATTTCAAGTATGTGGTCTTCAGATTTCAAAGAGAACTATATTTTAGCACCTTTTTTTTTAAGCTCCCAATAAATGATCTAAAGTGTATAGAAAAATGTTGTTGACAATGCTAAGGAGAAAACAAATGGGGGAAAGAAATACTCCTGTTAGGCCACCACTTTATATTTTATAAAGACTTTACTGCATTACAGCTATAGGTACATTGTGAGCACTTAGTTAGTGCTTGTTGAATGAATGTGTGGCATATCCTAATATTGCTAAGTGAGGTAGGTGAACATTAAATGCTATTCCAACTTTAAAAGTGATCAATAGAACTGAAGATCAACTAAGTGAAAAGGTCTCCTGCCACACATCTACAGGTCCTGAAGTCCCACCATCAGTCCCTCAGACCAGATCCAGCTGTCTTTTCAGATGCTTCTTATTTGTGTCTTCCACACAGAACCAGCCCATTCATTCTCATGCTCCTGTCAACACTCTCCTGTTTCATCTCCATTCATTTACTCTAGTTAATGACACCAGTGAACACATCTGAAAATAGTGGCATAGTTTTAATTATATGGGTTTATTTGGTCAATCCTTGCTGTGATTTTTATGAAAATGTAAAAATTTCATTTCTAAATTAAGAATTAACTGGATGGAAGCATATTCTAAAATTAGATAAGCCTATCCTAAAATCATGACTGAGTCAACCTTGCAGAGAGATGGAAAAAGAAAAGCTAAGTAGTCGTAAAGCATTCTTCTCTAGGTCACCCTCTAGAGCTGCCTTTACACATCTTTCAAGGTTTTACTGTTGCTATTTATTTTCACTCTCTAAGGGCTAATCCATCTGCCACAAATAACTTGTGGAACTTCACTTCTGAAAACTGACAGTCTGCCTGCTCCCTTAGAATACTTGCGCCTCCAACTGTCTCTGCCATCCAGTCAAATCCCACAGCTAGTTGACCCTCCCTCCACTGGGTTTCTGAGGCTGTAAATTGCATGGAAGGAGATTGCTCATCTTTCTTGGTGAATAACAATGGCCAGCGCATTTCAGCCTCTAGGTTAGCCTGTGCCAGGAAAGCTTCCTTCTGGCCCTAGAAAAATCCCCCAAAGAGGCATTGGCTCTGGGACTCATGGCCTATAAAGGAGATGGTGGACCATAAAAAGTTGTTTGCTCTCATCAAAGGCCTGGTCACTGGTTACCCTAACTAGGAGATTGTTTTGTTCCTGAAAACCAAGCTTGAAATCAAACCTCACAGATCTAGAGAAGCTGGCTGAGGAAGTGAAGAGGGACTCACTGTCAGCACTTCCTAGAAACATACCTCTGCAGCAGCCACCACTCTCTCTCCCACCCACCCAGAGATCTGGCAGCCCTCAGGACAGAGAGGCTCGAAGTCATCCCTGGGGACTTTCTGAAACCTTCTTAATAAAGAGAAGAAGCTCATTCTTGTATCTTAGAGTTGAGCCACATCTTTCCCTTTACAATTATATCTCCTCTGACAGGTTTAAGTTGAACCAAGTGAAAACTGAAGCACCAGCAACAACCCACAGAAGCATTTCCTGGCCTCCTCTCCTACAGAGAGGCAAGTGGAAGGTGTAGATGGCTTATCTTACCTGACCGACTTTCAGCCCAGGTCCCTGGTGGTACTCAAGTCCAAGTCAGAATCACCCTACAGTCCCCAGGACAGAAGCGCTGATGTCATCATCAGGGGGTGATTTGCATTTCTCCTCCCACTTGAGGCTTTCCTGTGCGTCAGTATTTGAGTTTCTGGGACTTTTACTTGGGTTGGTTTCTACCCACTCTCTCTTCTAGAAATACTAAAAAGCACAAGCAGTTTCCCTCCACCCTGTGGCCCTCTACCAGTCACCCTTGGAACTGGGGCCAGCATGTGGGGAGGTATGCATTCATGACACCCCTCCTTCCCCTAGACAAATGCACTTGCCTGGCATCAGATAACTCACTCTGGGATGGAAGGATGGCACTTAGGGTCAAAACACCAAACTCATGGACCTCACTGTGCACCAATTCCAGTGGGGTCCACTTACTCAGAAGAGCACTTCTACCAAAGTGTGAGCCTCACTCCTACACAGACCACCAATGCCTGCCTACAGGCCCAGCACCCTCCTCTTGTAACTTCTTAGCTGGTTGCTGTCATGCCCTCTGTGACATAAGTCTCTTCTAGAACCTCAGAACTAAAAAGCACTTTGGTCTCCTTTATTTGTAACTCAGCTTTCACAGCTAAAGACTCAGTCACAGAGATGGGGCCAAAGTCACTCAATGAGCTAATCGCCGAGCTTGGATGGAAATCAGGTTGCTCAGCTGCCACGGTGGTCTTTTAACTTCATTTCCTCCGAGCTAGATGGCAAACCCTCAACCCTTACCAACCAAAGCCGGCCTCCTGCTGTTGACAGCCCTCTGCCGTGATTCCTAGGCTGTCCATCTTTAAGGCAGGGCACTGTCTTCTCTTTCTGACTTGGAGAGTCAAGTAGATTTGAACTGCTATCTCTGTGGTTAGCAACCTAATAGAGAACTCACTACACTACTACTGCTCTTTCCCTGACACATTAAAAAAAACAACCAAACACAAACCCACAAGAACAACCACAAAAAACTCACTCACCGTTGCCACTGAGTCAGGTTTCCAAGACTACAAATCTTTAGAAGAGAAGACTGTGTATCTTTCTCCTAAACATCTGGTGGATTTAAACTGTCAACCTTTTTTTGGTCAATAGCCTGACACGTAATGCAGTATGCCACCTGGGCTCCTATTCCCTAGACTGCCCTCTCGTAATGCAGCACTGATGATCATTGCAGCTGAAAATTCTTTCTTCAACTCCCCATTATTGAAACCTTGCCTTCTCGAAAATGTCACTGATGACTGAATTCATAGCAAGTGTTCCCTGCTCTAAATTCTTGTCACATTTCCTACCTAAACCTGCATTGTCTGACAGAAATAAAGCACAAGCCAAACATGTAATTTCAAGCCTTAGAAAAAACCTCAAAAGCCAAACTCAGTGCCTTTAAGTGGGAATAGACTCATAGCTGATTCTCTGTTGCATGTGCAAGGCTGTAAACTGCGAGGTAGGAGACTGTCCATCTTTCCCCTGAGGACCCACGGATGGATTTGAACCACCAAAAAGGTGCAGGCTTTGGGTTAGCAGCACAGTGCCTGTCAGATTAACCCACAAGAGCTCCGTCAAGCTTTAAGAGGAAGAAAAGCACCATTAAAAGCTGAAACAAGGGGAGCTCTGGTGGCCTAGTGGCAAGAAGCTGCACTGCAATCCCAGAGGTATGCAATTCGAATCCACCAGATGCTCTGCTGAAGGAGGGGCAATCACCTCCTGTACCAATCAGATGTGATTTGAACACACACACACACACACACACACACACACTCACAAATGAAACAAAACCGTTTTTAAAAATTTAGTTTGTTTATACTCATCATACAGAATATGAAAAAGGTGTGTTCCAAAGTCTGAGATTTAATAAAATTAATCCTTTTTACTGCTTCATTGAGGGTACACACTGAATAAACTGGTGGTAGAGAATACTGGTTACTAGTGTATATTGGTGCCACTGTCTTGCTTTGCTTCAAGGTACTAAGTAATTGTGTGGTGCAGTGGTCACAATGCTCAGCTGCTCACCAAACAGTTGGTGACTCAAAGTCATCAAGAGGAAGATGTGACACTTTACTTCCAAGACATTTATAGTCTTGGAAACCCTACGGAGCTTTCCAACTCTATCCTATATCACCATATGTGGGCTTTATGAGGTCTGGGGTTTTTACTTTGGCACCCCCAGGGTACATATCAATGGAGTAAAAAAGCAAAACAATATTAATGTAATTATAAAAAATAGTTTTGACCTCACAGACCACTAAAAAGATTTTTCTTTATAGAGCACCCTAAGAGATCCGCAGACCATTCTTAGGAAACATTTTCTACACCCATCTATCCTACTCATCATAAGTAGTTCATTCAGAGACAAGACATGACAAATCTCTACTAAAATGTGCACTTTTTGCTTGGTTAAAGCATCTGACTTAAGCCCCTAACTCCTTAATTTTTTTAAAAAGGATTTACAGCCTTGGTATTACTGAGGTTTCCATCTTAGAAGGGGCATATCTGTGCCTGCTTTGCTCCTCTTTTTAGAATCAGCTATAAATACAAAAGTTCTCAGTGTCTTGGCCCTGTCATAGCCCTGATGCCATCAGTCCCTTATAGCCAAAAGCAATTCCAAAGCAAAAGCAAAACAGAAATACCAAAAGTGAACATCCTAATAAAAACACATTAAGCAAAAAAGGTGAAGATCCTTGTAAAGTTTCCTAAGCGGGAAGGCTGCTGCAGACTCTCCTTCCTGTGTAAATGGCCCTCCAACTGCTCAGGTGCAACAGATTCAAGCCACGGTGTGTGTTCAGTTACTTGCTATGTGTCTGAGAGCTGGTCAATGATTAAGTGTGACAGAAGCAGAATTGATGCCTGTGAGTGGTGGTGCTGGAGTGGAGGACTGAATATCCCACATACTGCCAAAAGAATACATACTGTCCTGGAGAAAGTACAAGGAGGGTGTTTTTAGAGGCAAAACTGGTGAAACTTCACCTTACATATGTGAGCATGGTGATAAGAGAGACCAGTTGTTGGAAAAAGCCATCATGCCTGGAAATAGATAGAGGGTCCGCAAAAGAGAGGAAGACTCTCAACAAGGTAGGTTGCCACGATGGCAGTGACAGTGGGCTTGAGTGTGTCAGAGCTGATGAGGATGACACAGGAGAAGGTAGGGTTCAGAGCTGCTGTTCATTGTGCTACTATGATTTGTAGTCAAGTCTTTGGCACATAACAGGAGCGGCTCAAGGTGTATGCCTACCCCAAATGTTATGTTACTTCCTCCAAGAAGGAAATTTCAAATTATAAAGCTGTAGCAATGTAGATTCTAGCCTATTGCTGCTTTTAAAACTCTTTAGTCTTTTCATTTAATGAAGATTTAAGATTTTAAAAAGCATCAGTGATTAAAAGAATATCAGGTAAAATAATAAATCGAGTTTATTTAAATAATAAGTTATTTTAAGTTTTATTTAAAACTTAAATCTTTATTAAATGTGTACTAAATGAAATATTTTTTAAATCCAGCTGACAAAGCTAGGTAAGTTATCTGACTTCTCTAAGCCCAAACTATTGATCTGTTAAAAATGAGGATATATTCCACATATAATTGCTGGGAAGAGTGAAAGAAACAATGTAATAAATGAGATAAGGGGAAATTCTTAGTAAATAACACATAAAACCGAAACCACTGCCATTAAGTTGAATTCGATGGACAGGGTAGCATTGCTCCACAGATGTTCCAAGGCTGTGATCTTTGTGGAGACAGACTGCCTTCCTTCTTCTGGCTGGTAGACTTGACTCATAGACCTTCTGGTTAGCAGACCTATGTTTCAGCTCGAGCACCACTGGAGCTATTGTAATAAATAATATTTTCATTAAGTCCTGTCAAGTTATCTCCTACTCATAGTGACCTATGTACAGCAGAACAAAACACTGCCCAGGCAATAATTGTTATTGTTATTATGTGTCCATGGGTCACCTGCAACTCATAGCAGCTCTGAAGCCTGCCCTGTCCTGAGCCAGTCTCACTGACTCTGACACACCTATCCCCATTGCCCTGGTTACTGTGTCAATCCATCTTCTCCAAGGTCTTCCTTTCCTGCACTGTCCCTCCACCCTTCTGAGCATTATGTCCATCTCTAAGGATTGGTCTCTCCTGGCCACATGCCCAAAGTATGTGAGACAGAGTTTCAAAATCTTAGTCTCTAAGGAGAAACTTGTTTTCACCCTATCCAAGACAGAGCTGTTTGTTCTCTTGTCAGTCCATGGTATGTTCAAGACTCTTCTCCAGCACAACTCAAAGTCAATAAACACTAAGGGGCTATTGTTAGAATCAGTGTCACAGTGATGAAAATGCATGGCTGCTAACCAGAAAGTCAGCATTTTGGACCCAATATCTGCTCCACTGGAGAAAGATAACAGCTTGCCTTAGAAATCCTATGGAGCTTGTTCTTTCGAGTTATTATGAGTAGTGATTGACTTGAGAGCAATGGATGGATTATCAACATAATAACGAAGACACTTTGGAGATTGTTAGGGTAACCTCCTCTCTTGTCTCCCTCATTGTACAGATGGACAAAACCAATATGGAGTGAGGGAGGCAGGACTGGGTTCTCACACAGTTGTTTGCATTGAGTCTTTTTCCACCACACAATTTGTTGTCATTATGTGATATTAATAAGAACCAGCCCACAGCTGACCTTTGACGGGTTTTCAGAGGCTGTAAATCACACAGGAGGAGATTCCCCTTCTTCTTCCCACAGTGCAGCTCCTTACTACTAGGTCTCCAGAGCTCCCTCTATACAGACTAGAACTGCTGATTATAAAGGCAGAAAGAAAGGGGATCTTTTCCTTCTTGCTAGAGGTGGTAAATCAGTACCATCTCCCAGTTCTTGTTTTTGGTTTTGGGGTTTTTTCTTTTCTTTTTTTATTAATTTTAATGAAAGTTTACAGAGACTTTGGATTTCCATTCATTCTTTGTTGCACTTTTCTCCCTTCCCACCCCTCCCGCACAATTTGCTCTTATCTTTGAAAAGTGAAAGAAAAATTCTTTCATTGTTATACAATTCTTCCCCCCAAGTCCACTCCACTATGCAGCCTTCATTCTGAATTCCTGTCCTGACAATAATACCTAATGACATATCCCTTTTAAACAGTTCTCTCCCTCATCTGTTTCAATGCAGTATACATAATTTATCCCATTTTTCTCAGTCTCCACCCAACCCCAATGCCAGTCTATTTACAACAGTGGCACTAGGCAGTATTTGTCCGTTTGTGACTGAGATATTTCACTCCGCATAATGTCCTCAGGGTCACCCATTTTGTATAATATTTCATGAGTTCCTTATTTTTCTTTTTTTTTTAGTTCCTTGTTTTTCAATGATGCATAGTATTCTGTTTTGTGAATATACCACAGCTTCTCTATCCATTCGTTTGTTGATGGGCACTTAAGGTTGTTTTCAACTCTTTGCTATTGTGAGCATAGCTGCAATAAATATGTGTGTGCATGTATCTGCTTGGGTGGTGGTTATGGTTTCTTTGGGGTATATTCCCAGTAGTGGAATTGCTGGGTCAAATGGTATTTCTATTTGCAACTTTTTGAGAAAGCGACATACAGTCTTCCACAGTGGTTGCACCATTTTACACTCCCACCAGTAGTGAATAAGTGTTCCAGTTTCTCCACAACCTTGCCAGCATTTGATGTTTACTGTTCTGTTAAATTTTGCTATTCTGACTGGGGTGAGATGATATCTCATACGGGTTTTTTTAAAAGTTGGGTTTTTTTTGTATGGTAGCACCTTATGTCTCCTTTTCATAAAGACTGGAAAGTATATTGGGAAGTTGGTGTTGAGTTGGAGATGAATGCAAATCAGAATATGAATTTTTTAAAATTTTATTTTATTAATTTTAATGAACATTTACAGATATTTTGGATTTCCATTCATTCATTGTTGCATTTTTCTCTCTACCCACCCCCACCCTCCTAGTTCGCTCTTCTCTTTGAAAAGTAAAATTCTTTCATTGGTATACAGTCCCCTCCACTATGCAGCCTTCGTTCAGAATATGTAATTTTTTTAAAGATCCATTCAGTTCTGCGATAGTATAAATCAGCACCCAAGAAATTGCACAGGGAGGATTACTGAGATAAGATAGTCTCGAAAGAGTTTTATCTGATGGTCCATATCATCAGGTTTTACAACTCCACCAGAACAACCATCTTGTTACGCAGAGTTTACCATCTGTTTTGGCATTTTCTTAGATCCCGTTTCCAATGCTTGTGCTCCCTCTACTGCCAACTCAGAAACAATACAACTCAAAAAACAATGTGTGTCCGTCCCCCGCTCCCACCCCCCACCCCTACCCCGCCCCAGTAATAATAAAAAACCACTCTGCTACAGAGGGCAGTGGTGGTTCAGCCATAAAATGCTCATCTTCCGTTGGAGACAGTGAGAATGTCTCAGGATAGAGCAGAGTTCAGAGCTACTGCATAAAGTTCACTATGAGTCGCAGGTAATTCAATGGCATATAATAACAACAACACCTCATTGTTAGGTTAGGTGCCGTTGAGTCGTAGATGACTCATAGCGACCCTATGAAGGAACAGCCTGAGCACTGTTCGCACATAGTTTCTGGAGGCAAGCCATTTCAGAAGTGGATGCCGCTCCTGCTTCCAGGCTTGATTTAGTCGGGAAGCTCCAGCAAACACTGTCCCCCAGGGGTAACCATGACCACGTTTGGCACATCGGTGCCCTGGTGTTCAGCATCACAGCAACCACGAGTTACCTCTGTACAGCAATGCACAGACCAGTGCTATACCACCTAGAAGATTGTTTGACAGGAAAACAATTTGAACCCAGCTGAGGGCCGCAGATTAAAATCACCCACCTTCGGCTTGGTAGCAAAACTTTCTGTCCACTAGGCCAACGTAGCTCTCTCTATGTCGTCGTTGTTATTGTTGTTAGGTGCCATCGAGTTGTAGATACTCATAGTGACCCTATGAACGAATGGCCTGAGCACTGTTCATACCAACACCACATTAGGAATCTAAAATCATAAAAAGCAAAAATAGACTCAACTCATATATGAGGAAGAGCCAGTCCTTGGAGAATAACGTTGTTGTTATGTGTTGTTGAGTAAAGTACAGCCCTATGTCAGGTTCTTAGCAACCCCATGAACAAGAAATCTAAAATTTGTATTGTGTGCCATCCTTATCGTCTCTGACACGCTTAAGCCCATTGCTGCAGTCACTGTGTCAATCCACTAGGTTGAGGGTCTTCCTCTTTTTTGCTGAATCTCTACCTTTCCCAGAGTAAGGCCCCTTTCCAAGCAATAGCCCCTCCCAACATATACTCCAAGTAATATAAGATGAAGCTTAGCCATTCTTGCCTCTAAGGGACATGTTAGCTGTACTTTCTCCAAAAATGAATCTATTTGTTCTTTTGCCAGACCGTTAGATATTCATCACTCTGCTCCAGCACCACCACTCAAAGGCATTGATTCCTCTTCTGTCATTCTAATTCATGGTCCAGCTCTCAAACATAAAGCAAGTGATTGAAAAGATCACAGCTTGAATCAAGTGCACATTACTCTTCAAATGGACATCATTTCTCCTCAGTGCTTTGGAAAGGTCCTTGACAGCAGACTCTTTCAATGCAAGATCTCTTTTCAGTTCGTGATTCAGCAGTCAAGGGTGTTGAATATGGAAACAAGCAAGATGGAATCAATGACAATTCCAATCTTTCTATTAAAATGAAGAAGAACACTTAATAATTGGAATATGAAATGTGAATATATATATAAATTGGACAGTATAAAAAAGGAAATGGAATGTGTAACGATTGACATACTATGCATTAGCAAGCCGAGATGGACTACAGTTAGCCCCTCTAAATCTGATAATCATACAATTTACTACTCCAGGAATGGAAAATTAAGGGTGAATGGTTGTGTAGTCATAGTTTAAAAGACCATTTCAAGATCTATCCTTAAGTACAATCCTGTGAGCAACAGGATATTATCCATGTGCATACAAGGAGGATCTGTTAATACCAAATCCATACCAATAGCTAAAACCAGAAATGAGGAAACTGAGGACTTCCACCAATTTTTTCAGTCAGAAATTGACCAACCAGGCAATCAAGATGCATCTATATAATTGACTGGATTGCAAAAGTTGGAAACAATGAGGAATGAATGGTAGTTGGAAAATATGGACTTGGACTTGGTGACAGAAATGAAGCTGGAGAACAAATCATTGAATTTTGTATGTCCAATGACTTATTCATCACAAATGCCTTTTTAAAGAAACACAGTGGCTACACACATTGATCTCACCTGATCTACTGCACAGGGATCAGGTTGACTACATTTGTGGAAAGAATTGTTGGAAAAGCTCAGTATCAGCAGTCAGAAACCAGACCAGATGCTGACTGTAGAACAGACCATCAATTACTCATGTGCAAGTTCAAACTGAAGCTGAAGAAGATTAAATCAAGTCCACTTGTTTTAATCTATCTAGCTTTGTTTTGAGATGAAACTCAAAATACAACCTTGAATCTAACCTATCTTAATTTAAAAAATCATCTCAAGAATAGATTTGAGGCATTAAACATTAATGATCAAAGACCAGATAAGTTGTGGGATACCTTCAAGGTTATCATCCTTGAAGAGGATTACAAAAAGGAGAAAGAAAAGACCAAAATAGATGTCAGAAGAGACTCTAAAAATTGCACTAGAGAAGGATGTCAAACTTGGAAAAGCACAGGGTCAACGAAGGAGAGGAGAACAGTCAATACAATTACTTAGCATGGTGACCACACTATGAGATTTAACAGAGATTGTGATGCTGGAACAGGATCAGGCAGGTTTTATTTTGCTGTTTATAGGGTCACATAGGATGCCCAACAACACCATCAGTTAGGGGTCCTCATTTGATTCTCGACCCGTGAACCTCATACTCAATCATCTTCTCCTGGCAGCTTGCATGTTACCATGATGCTGAACAAGTTTTAGAAAAACTTCAAGACTAAGAAGAAAGTTTTGAGGATGTGCTTTGGAAAATCAGCCGATGCAAGATCTATGGCTCACAATAGTCCAATCACATAGCACTTCCTTTTGTTGTGCATGGGATCACCATGAGTTGTAGTGGCACTATGCAGTATTTGTCCTTTTGTGACTGAGATATTTCACTCAGCATAATGTTCCCCAGGGTCACCCATTTTGAATAATATTGCACGAGTTCCTTGTTTTTCAATGCAGCATAGTATTCCATTGTGTGAATATACCACAGCTTCCCTACCTATTTGTTTGTTGATGGGCACTTAGGTTGTTTCCATCTCTTTGCTATTGAAAACACAATTTTAAAAAAATAATGGTAACGAACTAAAAAATTGGTAATGGGTTGGTTCAGGATTCATATTCAGTATGATCAGACTCAAGAAATCATGTTAATTATTATTGTTATTAGGCACTGTCGAATCAACCACCATTCATAGTGACCCTGTAAACAGGAGACTTGAGCTGTCTTGTGTCCTGTGCAACCTTCACTGTCCCTCATGTACTGCAGCCACCTTTGCTCCAGTCACTATATCAATCCATCTCATTGAGGGACATCCTTTCTTACACTGGCACTGCATCTTTCCAAGCATGATGTCATTTTCCAAGGACCAGCCTTTCCTAACAGTAAGCCCAAAGTATGTGAGACAGAGTTTCATCATACTTCTCTCTAGCGAGCACCCTGGCTGCACTTTCTCCAAGATATATCTGTTGTTTTGTCAGTAGTCTTTTCCAACAACACAACTCAATGCACTGATTCTTCTGTCATCCTTAGTCAATGTCAAACTCTCAGATGCACAAGAATGAGTTGAAAGGACCACAGCTTGAGTCATATGCACCTTAGTTTTCAAACTGACTTAAGAATTCCATTTTTTTTAAATTTAAGAAAGAAACAGATATCTCAGAGAGCTAGAGAATAAGTTAAAGCACTTAAAAGTAAAGTCTAAAATTGAAGGTCTCATTGCAAAGTCTTCTGCTAAGAGATGAAACACAAACACTGATTCGCCAATTTTCCCTGGAGGAGATCACACAGTCATGATGTAAAAGTCCCAAACATGGTCAACAGAGTTTCAAAACATTTAGCAAATTGTCTGGTTCTATCATATTTTGTTCGCACTGTCCATCGAGTGACTACTTCTGTTAAGCTACAAATAAGAAAATAAGGTTTGACAGCAGACTAAAAGACTTCTTTAAAGTAATTTTATTTGTCCAGTCAGTTAAACCACTTTCCTGTATTTTTTATTTGTTCACAGGTTAGTGTGTCTCAGAACAGAATATTTGGAGGATCAAGTCTAAATGTAATTTTTCTTTTTGTTCTGTCCAGCTCAGTACTTGGCCTACACTAATTGTTCAATAAAAGTTTACTAGGCAGATAGAAAGATAGATGGATTGCTCCAATTCCCAAGAGATGATCCTTAGTGAGAAGCTCTCTGCCATGAGAGGAAGAACTGCCCCTGTCCAATTCTAAGGAGTCTTGCGAGCCCTCAGAGGCCCCAGCTGAAAGTTGCAGTACCTTTATTCTCATATTCTTACCACTGGATCAACAGGCAGCATCATGATGGAAGGAGAAGAGATTGAAACTGTCAACAGCTTCATTTTGCTTGGATCCACAATTCATGCCCTTGGTATCAGGAGTCAGGAAATAAGGAAACACATTGCACTGGGAAAATCTGCAGTTAGGACTTCTCCAAGTTATTGAGGAGTAATGATGTCAATTTGAGGACTAAAGTGCGTCTGATTCAGGCCGTGGTCTCTCTGATTACTTGCTATTCATATGAAAGCTGGACAATGAATAAGGATGACAGGAAAAGAATTGATGCCTTTGAGCTGTGGTGTTGGAGAAGGGCACTGAACATCCCATGGATGGCCAAGAGAGTGAACAGATAGGTCTTGGAGAGGGTGTAGCTAGAGTGCTCTTTGAGGCAAGAATGATGAGACTTCACATCACATACTTTGGGCATATTGCTAGGAAGTGGTATTCCCTGGAGAAAGACATGATGCTTGGAAGGTTGGAGGGTCGGCAAAGAAGAAGAAGAACCTCAACCAGGTGGACTGACACGGCGAGTGCCGCAATGGACTCTTGTGTGTCAGGAAGTGTGAGGAGGGCACAGAACAGAAAAGAGTTCAGGTCTTTGTTCACTGGGTCGATATGAGTCGTAATTGACTTAATGGCACCTAACAACAACAACAACAACAACAACATTCTCAATCACAGTCTGGTTATTTGTTTGAGATTCTTCATCATTAGAGTCAATTTGAGGGGAGAAGGTAAGCAGAATGTAGAAGATGTAAGTCAGGAGTGTATCTATACGGTACCATGATGGGACATACAGCGAGACGGGGCAGGATAAAATTTGAGTTTCTTCACTTCTAATCTCTCATCTGAACATTAAAATAAAGTTATCCAGGGGAGCTCTTGTGGCCTAGTGGCAAGAAGCTGAACTGCAATCCCAGAGGTGAGCGGTTCGAATCCACCAGATAGATGCTCTGCTGAAGAAGAAGGGAAAAATCTTCTCCTGTACCAGTCAGATCTGATTTGATGCTACACACACAAAAAAGAATAAAATAAAATTGAAAAAAAGAAAGTTATCCAATGAAGAGTGGTCCCCAGATCAAGTGCTATTGACTCTAAGACCTCTGATGCCTGCATACTTTTACAGAAAAAAAATCTGAATTTCATTTGCTGGCATAATTAAGCACACACACACACACACACACACACACACACACACACACACACAGAGTTATACTTATCTGTAGGCTAAATATTGGTGCAACCTTAAGTTTGACTTCACTAGTCTAAGCTGGTATTTCTACGCCAATTTACTATCTCTGAAAACCTGCTGGAGGGTCAGCTATGGGTCAGTCTGACTCAATGCACACAACAATCATTGCCTAGGGAACGCTAATGGCTTAGTGGTGAGGGGTTGCACTGTCAGCCCAAAGACCCACAGGTTGAATCCACCAGCTGCTCATCAGGAAACGGATGGTGGATAGTTTCTCCCATTGCTATTTACTGCTTCTGAAAACCCAATGGAGGGTCAGCTATGAGTCAGGTCTGTCTCAACAGTACACAACAACAACATGATCGTTCTGTAGGGAACCCTCATAGCATAGCTCCTAGTGTTGGGCTGTTCCTAACCAAAAGGCAGTTCATATACACCAATTATTCTACAGAGAAAGACGAGACAAATTCCTTCCATGAAGATTTAGAGTCTTGAAAACCCAGGAGAGGGTTGTCTCAAATCAGAATCAACGACAAGAAAGCGAGTTTATGTCATTAAAAAAAAAATAATTAAATTGTTCTAAAGAGGGTCTGAGTTATCTGTTGAAGATTCTCCCAGCAGGAGGAGAAAGGTAAAGGGAAGGAAGAGACCCAAGCCAAATGACATTGTAAACAGCAAGATGAAGGAATGTAAATATTTTGGGAAGACATGATGTCAACCAGCTAAGACCTAGTTGCAAAAAGCTGCGTTGCAATCTCAAAGCCATGGGGTTCGCCACCCACTGCTCTGCAGGAAAAAGAGGGACAATATCATCCATTGTGATTGACTGCCTCTGAAAACCCATTGGAGGGTCAGCTATGGGTCGATTCCTACTCTATGGTATACAAAAACCAATTATCCATCAGTGTGCTTCTTTTTAGAGCATGAAACAAGCAGATGCAGGCGTAGTTGGTTGGAGCAACAGTTCTGGGCTTACTTTTATCAACAAAATCTTCAAGTTGGATCCTGCTGTGGAAACTTATGAAGGTTATAATAGACCTTTACAGGAAAAAAAGGCTTTATCAGAGCATCACCAGCTTGGAATGTCTTCCTACAGGCAAAATCTCTCAGAGGAAACCACACCTGTAACAAATACCTGAGATGTGAGAAAAATGTCATCAGACTTTTGTTCTTCCATATGTAGAACGGCAGGGCTGTGAAGTGCCGGGAACAAAAGAAACCCATCTAAATTAGAGCTGTCGCAGCAGAAGGGGCAGCTACTGTCTTAGCTTAACTGGGTGCAGAAATAATGAACTAAATCTTAAAGAGTTCCGATTTTCTTTTCTGCGTGCTGTACTCAAAGTATTATTGCTGGGATGGGATAAATACGTGTCTTTTCTGTTCTTTTACTGCTCTATTGATCTTTCTGTCTGTACCTTACAATTCTTTCTTATTATATACTTTATTTAGAGTAAATGAGAGAAATCTCCTATACAATTAAGAACACAAATACGAACAAAAAGGGCAGCCAATCCTATTGCTAGTCATTCCGTGTTGGTCACCTTATAAAGATTTCCTTTTCCTCAGCCGACGTGAAGGTTAGAATTCTAAATAAACACCAGAGGGCACTATTCTCTCATAGAAACCAACTCATGGAGGCACTTAAAAAAAAAAAGGGAAAAAAGCTTTTTTTTTTTTTTTGCGTTTACCTATAAAAGGGTTCCTTTCACATTCAAATGAGTATTACTTTCTAGCCTTTTGCCATCTGCAACTGTTAACTGGCCTTGTCTCTGAGGTTGTTGTTACTGTTATTGTTATGTGCTGTCAAGTTGCCTGCGACCCATAGTTACCCTATATGTACAGTAGCTCTGAAACCTGCCTTATTTCACTGACTACCCTCATTGCTCTAGTTACCATGTCAATCTATCTCATCCGGGGTCTTCCTTTCCTGCACTGTCCATCCACCCTCCCAGGCATGATGTCTTTCTTCAAGGATTGGTTCCTCCTGGCCATATGCCCAAAATGTATAAGACGGAGCTTCCAAATCCTAGCCTCCAAGGAGAGACTTGGCTTCAGTCTCTCCAAGACAGAACTATTTGTCTTTTTGGCTGGTCTTCCCCAGTACCACAACTCGAAGCATCGATTTTTCTGTAATCCTTAGTCATTATCCAGCTCTCTGATAGGATTTACCCACAAATTTGCTCTTTGGCTTTGTGCCTGTTGTAAGTGCATTGAGCTTTACACCAAGACAGGTATTACAGTGTTGGAAGGTAGATGTGGGATTGAAGATGAGGCAATGTGAGTAATTAGTTAGGTCAAAAGGGGGAGGATTTATTCGTGGCTTTGTTCTGGTGTCATGGTGCCTCATATGTTGTTGCTAACCGAAGTGGTTCAAATCCGCCTACTGCTCAGAAAGACCAGTAGTCTCCTCACATGAAGACCACAGCCTCAGAAAACCCATGGCAGGTTACTAGGAGCCTCCATGACAGTGGGTCTTTGTTTAACCTGGATATCTGAATGGTGACATTGGACAAATTCTTACTTAGTCGAATAAAGGACAATTTAAAGAAAATCTTTGTTTTGTTGTTGTTGGTAGGTGCCATCAAGTAGAGTACAACTCATAGTGACCCTGTGAGCGGCTGATCTGAATCCTGCTCTGTCCTGTGCCTTCCTCATCGTTTCTCACAAACTACAGCCCATTCTGCTCTCACTGTGTCCGTCCATCTCATTGGTGGCCTTCCTCTCCTTCACTAGCTCTCCATCTTTCCACGCATGGTGTCCCTTTCCAAGGGCCTTGCCTAACTATATGTCCAAAGTAGAAAAGACAAAGCAAACTTCCCCATCTTAGAAAGGACAGCCAGAAGGAGTCTTTTGATGGTGTATTTGCATAACAAGTACATCACATTTACTTAATTGATACGTATTTGGGGGATGCCTTAGTGAGTATTGGGAACTATGGTGGCCTAGTGGTAAGAAGCTGTGCCACAATCCCAATAGACAAGAGATCCTTGAGCAACAAGAGATCTTGGCTTCACCACTCTGGGTGAGTTTAACATGTCTAGAGATCTAAAAGTGGTGGTTTCACCAAAACAACTATGAGATATCATCTCACCCCAGTCAGAATAGCAAAATTTAACACAACAGCAAGCAACAAATGCTGGCGAGGTTGTGGAGAAACTGGAACCCTTATTCACTGTTGGTGGGAGTGTAAAATGGTGCAACCACTGTGGAAGGCTGTATGGCGCTTTCTCAAAAAGTTGCAAATAGAGATACCATTTGACCCAGCAATTCCACTATTGGGAATATACCCCAAGAGACCATAACTGCCACCCAAGCAGATATATGCACACCCATATTTATCATGGTTTTGTTTACAATAGCAAGGAGCTGGAAACAATCTAAGTGCCCATCAACAAACAAATGGATAGAGAAGCTGTGGTATATTCACACAATGGAATACTATGCTGCATTGAAAAATAAGGAACTCATGCAATATTATTCAAAATGGGTGACTCTGGAGGACATTATGCTGAGTGAAGCATCTCAGTCACAAAAGGACAAATACTGCATGGTGCCACTGTTGTAAAACAAGACTGACATTGGGGTTTGGGGGAGACTGAGAAAGAAGGGATAAATAATGTATACTGCATTGAAAGAGATGAGGGAGAAAAGTATTTGAAAGGGATATGTGATTAGGTATTTTTGTCATGACAGGAGTCCAGAGTGAAGGCTGTATACTGGAGTGGACCTGGGAGGAGGATTTGTAAAACAATGAAAGAATTTTTCTTTTACTTTTCCAAGATGGGAGTGTACTGGGGAGGGGAGAGTTGGGAATGGAGAAAATTACAACAATAAATGAATGGAAACCCAACGTCTCTGTAAATTTTCATTGAAATTAATAATTAAAAAAAATAAAGTGGTGGTTTCTAAAGTTGTGGTTTCTACTTTATGATAATAATTGTCTTCTACTCTCTATACACTTAACAGATACTAGAGCAATCCCTAAGGCTCGCAGTTCGAATCCACCAGCTTCTCCATGGAAGAGGGATAAGCAAGCGCCTCTCTTGTGATTTACTGCCTCTGAAAACCCTCTGGAGGGTCAGCTGTGATCCAGTTCAGACTCAGTGGTACACAACAACTAGGCATATAGTGTGCCCTGGGTCTAGCGGTAAGGAGTTGCCAACACAAATGCATGCAGTTCCAATCCACTAGTTGCTCCACAGGAGAAAGACCAGCAATGTTCTCTGGTGAGACACTGCCTCTGAAAAATCCACTGGAGAGTCAGTTCTGACTCGAGAGTCTTCATAACAACAGTGCATAACAACAGTAACAGGCTGTGTGTATAAAAGGTTGATGAATATAAGTCCCCTTCACTCTCAGAACACAGAGATTCATGATCACAATCCGAAGGGCGTCCAGTCGGCAGTTCTTCCCACAGCAGAGAAGCTGTCATGCTCTGTGCCTGACAGAGCAGCCCATCCATCCACTGTAAGATGAAACCTCCGTGAGGCTGACAGCAGAGTGAGAACAGGCATTTTGCCCATGTTCAGCTGCAGGACTTACCCACTGTGAGCATGATATCAGGCTTCACTGCGAAAAGTTCTAAAAAAGATTTCAACTGGAACGAGCTGACATCACTGGGGAAAGGCTGGATTCCTTGTGCTTGTATTTCTAACTTCCTAAACCATTCCCAGAGAAATTCACTGAGTGATCGTAATAATGATACCATTAAGTTCCACACAGTGGTTGGCAAAGGGGAAAAGAGATTAGATCATCCAGTCAACTTCTCTTTCCAGCAAAGGGCAGGATCTCCAGATAGAGAATCTAATACTTCATTTAAGGCAAAGTGCCAAATGGTAAGAACACAGACTCCGTAGTCCTCTCTGGCAACACCAAGAGGGCACCAAATCGGTTTTAGTTGGCTGATCTCCTGTCCTACTTAGTTCCTTAAATCCGAGCATCCTTCACAGTGCTGCTTTTTTCTCTGGTGATAACCGCCTGGAGTAAATGCTATCTGGTGTAAGGCAATTACCTCTTGTAAACGATGCCTGTGCAAATTCAAGGTCAGGTTACCAGGGAGAACACCTTGACTGGACAAGGACGGCCAGGGAAACAGTCCTCTTCAAGAGTCCTGCCGTCCACAGAGTTGTTCACCTTTGCTGTGTACAGTGTTGTGTAAACTGTGGCTCATAGAAGGTCTGTTGTTTCAGGGTTATTTATTCAGCTGATTGAATTTATTCAATAGCACAGCTGAAATAGTTGATTTTTCACCCCCAGTTTTCGTAATAACTCAGAGGAGGTGGGAGGTGTCTACATGGTTTGTAGTGTTTTCTCCTCCTATGTTCAAATACATTGCTGTTGGTGTTATATGCTGTTGAGTTGACTACAATCCCGTGGCTCTGAACCTTACCCTATCCTGAGCCAACTACGATGTTTTGTGACTTTGAACAGATCAAACCATTGCCCTATCCTGTGCTAGTCTCACATTGTCCCGCACACTCAAGCCCAGTGTTGCAATCACCGTGTCAGTCCATCTCACAGAGGGATTGCCTCTCTTTTGCCACCTTTCCCAGCATGTCTTTTTCCAAGGACAGTCCTTCCTGAAAACATGCCCAAAGTCTGTGAGATGTAGTTTCACCATCCTTGCTTCTAAAGAGCACCCTGATTGCGCTTCCTTCAAGATAGATCTGTTCATTCTTTTAGCAGGCTATGCTATATTCAATACTCTACATCAACACCGTACTTCAAAGGCTTTTCCTCATTCACCGTTCTTCTTCAGTCTTTTATTAAAGACATTATTGTTGTTGTTTTGTGCCATTGACTCGAATACAACTTATAGCTACCCAATGAGGAACAGATCTGAATCCTGTGCCATCCTCACCATCGTTGAGATACTATTAAAATCTCAAAGTGATTTTTTAATATCTGGGAGTAAGAGACTAGGAGTCAGGCTGCCTCCCACATGCCCACTTCCCTTTGGGCTCCTGTGGTTGAGAACACAGAGGCGTTAATCCAGGGCTACTTTATTCCTCAGAGTGACTGCTTTAGATTGAATTATGTTCTCACAAATAAGTTGAAGACACTAGCCTCTATATTTGTGAATGTGACTTTGTTTGAGAAAGTAAAGTTTTTCTCTGCAGATGTTATCTCTTAAGTGAATGTTGTTGTTATGTACTGTTGAGTGGGAACCAGCCTACTCTACCAGTGACTCTCCAGTAGATTTTCAGTGGCAGTAACTTGCACAAGAGATCACCCATTTCTCTCCCATGGAATAGCTGGTGGATTTCAACCATATACCTTTGGGTTGGCAGTGCAACTTCTTACCATTATGAAGTTATAATAACATAGAATCATTCCTAATCCTTCTGAGTTGTGTTTTATGAAAGGAGAGAACAGACACAGTGTCGTACAAAGGGAAAGATAAACATCTGCCAATTAAGACACATTAAGATTGCTCAGAGAGGAAGACCCTCGGCAAGATAGATTGAAATGGTGACTACAGCAATGGGCTCAAGTGGACCAGAAATTATAAGGACCACACAGGATAGGACAGGGATCATATCTGTTGTTCATAGGATTGTTTTGAATCGTATTTACCTCGAGGACACCCGACAACAACATAAACTGAGGGAGACAAGAAAGGCTCTTACCCAGGAGCCTACAGAGAGGGAACATAGACCTGTCTACACCCTGGATTCTAGTTTCTAGTCCCCAGAAATTTGAGAAAATAAATTTCTGTACCATTCTGTGATGTTGTTGTGGCAACCCTAGCACTGTTAAGACAGTAACCCATCCTTCCGGACTTAAATAGGAGGTAAGACAGACAATAAAGATACCCAATCTTTCTAGATATCTCTTTAGGTTTATAAGTCATAAAGACTGTGAAACTCTGGGGTTTTAAGTGACTTCTTGTATCCATGGAAGAGGATACTGAACCAAACCAGCACGTCTTTGGGTCTAGTTACATGTATAACTGTACCCCTCCGGGATCCCCATTTAATCTAGGAAATAAATATCCTTCTTTTCTTAAACAACTTTGAGTTGCATTTCTGTTACAAAGCAGTAATAATAGCCTGATTGATATAACATCAAAATATCACTACATTATGGACAAGAAATAGGGACAGAAATACCCCAAAGAGAACAAGAAACGAATAGTTTTTAAAGAAGCTAATTTCAAACATACAAGGAGTGTGACATAATTCACAGAGTGCTTGCTGAATCGGGTGAAGTTTTTGCAGGGTTGCATCTGTTATTCTTTAACATTTCATGGAGAACTGAAGAAGTGCCAACACACTGGGAAAAGAGCCAACTTGAAATGGTGGGTGATAAAAGAGAATAAGGTGTAGTTTTGAAAATTAAAGACCTGTAAGCTCAACTTTTATAGCAGAAGGGAAAATCACTGCAGTAAACAACTAAGGTGAATTGGACTTTGTACATGAACTATATTTCTTCCTAAACCAATATAATAGTGTCATGTACCAACAATAGATGAACTGTGTCTGTGTGTCAGAGCTGGGATCACAGGTACCCTGAAGAACAAAGTAGAGAGTCAAGGCCAAGAAGCCGTTGTGGGAAGACTAGGGTCTCAAAGAAGAAGTAAAGAGCATATTGGTCAGAACTGGGCACATAAATCAGAGTTCTAGAGCTAAGAAAATGAAAAAAAAAACCCCACACAGGATGTTGTGCTATTTTTTGTCCCTTAGAAAAAGTAAATTTCCTAGCATGGGCTATAAAGATTGTTTAGATCCTTTGAAACACTGCACACCATCCAAAGAGCCGTGACTCGATGATGCTTTAGACAACAACTTACTTCTCCAGCCATGCATTCACTCTCTTAACAGATACTTATTAAATGCCTTCTCTTTGCAAGGTGCCTCACTAGGAGTGAGGAAGAGTCCAAATGATAAGCAATAACTGTTAAGAGATCTCTAAATGCTATTATCTGCTGAAGCTGCTTATGCCAAACTAACCAGCGTGTGGGATTTGGTTTCCTAATTTAAGGGGATAGGGTCACAGTTTCATGTGGCATTCTATTTCATGAACTAACAATATGTCTAGTACTTCACATCTCCTAGTTTGTTGAATAGAGTGAGTGGCTAGGGCCTCAAAACTTTGCAAGCAGTCATCCAACGCACAATAATTGGTCTCTCTTTTCCTGGAATAACAGACAAAGGAGAGGTAGGTATGACAGGAGGATTTGACAAACTGCATCTGAAAATGCACTGAAGGGTCAGCTATGGTTCAATTCTGACTCGATGGTAAACACAATATTGAAGCTAGAGCTGAATAGTGCCGTTACTGAAAATTGTAATCAAAGATTTCATGGAAGAATCTTAATCAAAAAGAAGGAAATGTAAAACAGAATTTCAGTTTCTCACAGATTTTATATTTTCTAAATGGAAGAAGTCCTTAAGGGATGAATGAACTCCTGAAACTACTGTCTTCAGATAATTTTTAAACTTCACACCCAAACAATGCTTTAAAAGCAGACAGTAGTTTAGCTTACCTAGTAAAAAGGTCTGTCTGGAGCATGATGCTTTTCAGAGAACTATATGAGATCAAAAGGACAAAGGCGACTCAACAAATTAGTTAGGAAACTTAGGGTGCAGAAAGTTTATGTTAATGGGGGAGGGACAAGTTAGAAAAGAAAGATGAGAACTACAACTCAAATAATGTAGTCAAATGTCACAAACCTCTACTCAGACATTATTGGTATACATTTGCTGTGTGTATTCTCAACAAAAGTAAAATAAATTAAAATTTTAAAGAAAGCCATAAAAAGCAATCAAACATTATTGGTTTTGTGTACCATGGAGTCAGAACATGCAGTCAAACTAGTAGGTTTTCAGAGGCAATAAATTGCACAGGAGGAGATTTCCTATCTTTCTCCCTCAGAGCAAGTGGTAGATTTGAACCATGTGTGTTTTGTTTTGTTTTTTTTTAAAAACAAACAAACTTTATTTGGGGTTTGACTGCAATATGAGGACTTTAAGTGAAGCATATACCTTTATGGTGCTTTTTCGTTTTGGCATTTCATTTTTTTTTCTATAATTATATTTTATTAATTTTCATAAACATTTACAGAGATTTTGGGTTTCCATTCATTCATTGTTGCACTATTCTCTCTACCCTCCTCCCAGTTTGTTCTTGTCCAAATGCCACAGTGCTTGTCAAAGCCAATTCTGATTAATCTTCTTTGTCAGTGTGTCCTTTGCCATTCCCTATCACTCCTCCCTGAGAGAGACTTCACCCTGAGTCATAAGGAAATGGGGATGGTGTATTCTCTTAGCTACTTCCTGCTGAAAAGGGACGCTGTGGGTTTCAGGGTGAAGATCTTCTCTCACTACTCTAAAGGGCCCCTGTGGCAGTAGGAAACACATAGACTATTATGGAGATTGATTTTGGAATTTAGATGCACTCTTATTGATTGTGCTTGGCTGTACATGTTCATATCCTTGAAGATGTATCATGGGGGTGTTGCAACCTAGAAGACACAAATTTGACTAACAAGTTATAAGTACATGCGTCCAAAAATTATGGAAAAGTAAAAGAAAAGATTCTTTCATTGTTTTACAAACCCTCCCCCAGGTCCCCTCCACCATGGAGCCCTCGCTCTAGTCTCCTGTGATGACAGAAATACCTAGTTATATATCTCTTTTAAACAGTTTTCTCCCTCCTCTGTTTCAGTGCAGTATACATTATTGAACCCATCTTACTCAGTCTCTCCCCAACCCCAAGGACAGTCCCATTCTACAACAGTGGCATCATGTAATATTTGTCCTTTTGTGACTGGGATATTTCACTCAGCATAATGTTCTCCAGAGTCAACCATTTTGAATAATATTGGATGAGTTCCTTGTTTTTTAATGCAGCATAGTATTCCATTGTGTGAACATACCACAGCTTCTCTAGCCATTCATTTGTTGATGGGCACTTAGGTTGTTTCCAACTCCTTGCTATTGTGAACAAAGCTGCAATAAACATGGGTGTGCATATATCTGCTTGGATGTCAGCTATGGTCTCTTCGGGGTATATTCCCAGTAGTGGGATTGCTGGGTCAAATGGTATCTCTATTTGCAACTTTTTGAGAAAGCGCCATACTGCTTTCCACAGGAGTTGCACCATTTTACACTCCCACCAACAGTGAATCAGGGTTCCAGTTTCTCCACAACCTCGCCAGCATTTGTTGCTTGCTGTTTTGTTAAATTTTGCTATTTTGACTGGGGTGAAATCATATCTCATAGTTGTTTTAATTTGCATCTCTCTTAGGGCTAGGGATTTTGAGCATTTCTTCATGTGTTTGTTAGCCATCTGAATGTCGTCTTCGGTGAAGTGCCTTGAACCATGTGTGTTGAGATTGCAGTACAGTTTCTTACCAGCAGGCCAAGAAGTTCTGCTTCCTAGCAAATATGTGTGCCTGTATGTGTATTAATAACACCTGACTATCACCCCCCCTTGCCTTGCAGATGTGGTATAAACTAGGACAAATATTCAAAGAAAAATATTAATGTTTTAAATAGTTCTTTTAATTATTATTTTACTTTTCTTTTACTTTTTTAAACTTGTGCTTCAAATCTCAACAGTCTTTTCCATTTAAAAATTAAGAATCCATCCTTGTTTGTAAATCTCAGATTTCCTAAAGTACTTTTAAAACTTTACAATGCTTTAATACATTGCTGTTAGCCAGTGCCCTGCTCTTACTAAAAAGTGCAATTTTGTTCTTGTCATGGTCAAAAGCAAAACAAATATAAAATAAAACATATGGAGAAAAGATTATTCCAGTCTTTACACTGTTCACTTCTATTTTTACTTTTTTTATAAATTAGTAAAATGTTATTCTTGAAAGCATGTTTCTGCATTACTCCCACTCTTTGTTGTTATATATGTTCATTTGCAAAATAACTTATGAAATAAGCTTCACTTGAAGATCTCAAATAGAAGCTTCTAGATCTTAAATGAATTATTTTTCCCTTAGTAACTTAATGTGAAACTTGAAATTAGAATAAATTTGAAGTAGTTGTTAGGTAATTTTCTTGTCTACTTATATGACGTTGTTGTAGTATGTGCCATTGAGTGAGAACTGATTCATAGTTCTGGGGGGTTTTCAGAGGCTGTAAATCACACAGAAGGCGACTAGCCAAGTTTCTTCTCTGGAGCAGTGGGTAGATTTGAACCACCTGGTTTTAGGTTGGTTCACAGGTCACCAGAGCTGCATTTGTATATATAGTTATCTTCAAAATGAATCACTTATTTTTTCAGCTATGAGTTGAAGAATACTCTTTCCTGTTATCTTTGTTTTCTAATGCCTCCAGTGCATAATTTAAGTTTGTAAGATATAATTCCCATTTCTTTCTATGCATCTTAAAGTTAAATAGTAAACAAGGATAACAGGAGACTTGAAATGCCTTTGAATGGTGGTCTAGAAGAGAGCACTGAACAATCCACAGAATGCCAAAAGAACAAACCTATCTATCTTGGAGGAAGTGCAACACACATGCTCCTTAGAGGCAAGAATCATAAAAATTTGTCTCTCAAACTTTGAATATGTCGTCAGGAGGGGGCAGTCCTTAGAAAATACATGATTCTGGGAGAGGTGAAGGTGTAGAGAAAGAGAGGAAAACTCTCAAGAATAAGGATTGGCATGTAACAAAGGGCTTGAACATGACAGAGATTGTGAGAATGGTGCAGAACAGAGCAAGGTTCAGAACTAGTGTTCATAGGGTCGCTTTGAGTCGTAGTTGACTCAACGCCATACAACAACACAAGATGAGTGAGTGAGTAGTCTATTTATTCATGTACTAGTCCAGTACATTATGAGCAGTAACATAGCAAAACGAACTGTTACTAGGTAAAAACCAGGTAAAATATCAATTTATGCAATATATTTGCCCACTGCCAAATATAATTCTTTGGAAAGACCAATATCTCGTTACAAGTTAATTTATTACTTATATTAGGTGAGTTGAACATACTAAGGAAAACTGGGTAGAGAAGATAAATCTTAAATGGTAGTTAGGATTCTGGTAAGGATTAGAGAAAGACATTAAGAAGTCATAGTTGCCAACAATTAAGGGCTCAACTGTTGACTGATAGGTTGGTGGTTTGAATCCACCCAGCAGCTCCGTTGAGGAAAGATTTGTTATTCTGCTTCTATAAAGTGTGTTGTCTAAAAATCTTATGAAGGCAGTTCTACTGTGTCACATGGTGTTGCTAGGAGTTGAAAATTGACTCAACAGTATACTTATCGCAACAGAAAAAAGACATTTCAAGTACAGAGAAGAATGTGAGATAAGCTGAATAGACAGGAAAATGGAATGTGATCAGGGAAGTTCAAACAGGGCACATTAAAAGAGTGGAAGTTTCACACTGACAAGGAGAAGTGACTAAGCCCCCTGAAAGGACTGTGGAGTGACTTGCTTCAATGGCAGGGTCATAAGTATCTCTATGGTCCAGCTGACACCCTAACTTTATTCTCAGCTCCTTCGGTGTGTCCTCAAACCACTGCCAAAGTGATCTCCCTAAGAAAATTAATATATAGCTCTCCTGTCAAAACATTCTCAGTGACTTTAGAGGGATGTGGCTTCCTATGCCCATCAGAATGTAATGTCAATGACACTGCATGCAACTGAAGGCAAAGACAAGTTTTCTCCTGGCTGAGGTTGACTCAATGGGGTCCCCAGGGATCCCTACCAGACTGCATATGGAACTGTGCAAACAAGATTTCCTCCTGGGCTCCAGCAACAGAGTCAGGAATAGATGGAGAAATAACACCTAGCAGCCCATGACAAATAGACTGCGATCTCTTTGGTGGTGACTGATTGATCGATTTCCTGGGCACTTACACAATGGCACTTGATGGTACAAGCTCCCGGAACTCATATTGTTATCGTTATTTATATTGTTATCCTTATTTATATTGTTATTGTTAGATGCTGTGGGTTCAGCTCGAACTTGTGGCAGCTCCACATACAACAGAACAAAACACTGCCCATTGTTGGAGTCACTGTGTCGGTTCATCTTTGGGGATATGTCAAAGTCACATTATAAATACAGTAACCGTGAACCACTTGGGCTTAGAGATGCAGGAAACAAACAAAAAATTCATGCAATGATTTTTTTTTTACTTTGAAACTCATTTTAGTGGAAAGAGGAACTAATTGCATGGCGATGAATAAATGTCACATGGCATTTTAAGAAGATACTTGCAGTGTCCTAGTTTATCTCAGTAGCAACAAGGACAGAAAACCAAGTGGAGACGTGCAATTCAAACCTGTGTTGTTCAAGAGCCTACTGTACATTGAGCTTCAATAAAATGACATTCATTATATTAAACATATACTGTAAACTTTATTTTTATAGTTTTTACTCTAATTTTTTAAAAATTATGTTGTATGTGGGAGAAAGCAGAGCTGATATATAATATATCACATAATATATCATATAATAAGTGCATATAATATACGCACTTAAATAGCATTATGATAAAATAACATTCGACTAGAACATAATTTTTCTCTTTAAAGGAGCTGTGTACATTGTCCAAGTAGGGAAAACAGCAATATCTCATTTACCTTTCATATCTTTCTATATAGATATTCACATATATCATTGATCGTTCTAATGCGTAACCTATACTTGGACCAGGAGGCAGTTGTCAGAACAGAGCAAGGAAACACTGCATGGTTCAAAATTGGGAAGGGTGTATACCAGGGATGTGTCCTATCTCCATACCTTTTCAACCTGTATGCAGAACAGATAATCCAGGAGGCTGGGTTCTATGAGAAGAGTGGCGTCAGGATTGGTGGAAGATCTATCAACAATCTACGTTATGCAGATGACACAACCCTGCTTGCTAAAACTGAGGAGGACCTGAAGTGCTTGCTGCAGAGGGTCAAGGACTGCAGCCTCCAATATGGATTGAGGCTCAATGTCAAGAAGACAAAGATTCTCACCACTGGGCCAATTGACAACATCTGGATGAATGGTGATGAGATTGAGATTGTTCACAGCTTTAGTTTGCTTGGCTCCACAGTCAACACTCTTGGCACCCGTAGCCAGGAAATTAAAAAATGTATTGCGATGGGAAAGTCTGCTGTTAGGGACCTCTCCAAAGTACTGAAGAGCAGTGGTGTCTCTCTGGAGACTAAGGTGCGTCTGATACAGGCCATGGTCTTTGCAATCAGTTGTTATGCATCAGAGAGTTGGACAATGACTAGTGGGGATAGAAGAAGAATTGATGCCTTTGAGCTGTGGTGCTGGAGAAGAGTACTGAGGGCACCATGGACTGCTAGGAAAACAAACAGATTCATCCTGGAAAGGGTTAAACCAGGTGGCTCCTTGGAGGCAAGAATTCTCAGGCTTCATCTAACATACTTTGGACATGTTGTGAGGAGAGACTGGTCCTTGGAGAAGGACCTCATGCTTGGGAGGGTGGAGAGACAGCGCAGGAGGGGAAGGCCCTCTATGAGGTGGATTGATTCAGTGACTGGGTTAATCGGGATGGGAGTGTCAGAGACAGTGCGATTCACACAGAACAGAGCAGAGTTTAGGGCTGTTGTATATGGGGTCACTATAGTCGCAAGCGACTCGACAGCACATAACAACAACAATCATTCTATCAAGACGTATATTATCGCATTGATATTATAGACTTTTTAAAATAATTTTAATGAGCATTTACAGAGAATTTGGATTTCCATTCATTCATTGCTGCACTTCGACTTTTTTTTTCTCTCGCATTTTGACTTATCAGTGTTTGGTGGAGCTCCCCTATTAAAACAAGCTTGGAAGCAGGAGTGACATCCACTTCCATAATAGCTTGCCTCCAGAAACTCTGTGAACCTGGAGAGAGGATGAAAGTCACACAAGTGTTGAGGACTTTTGTTCATAGGGTTGCTATGAGTCGCCAGCGACTCGATGGCACTTAACAACACCACCACCAGCATAGAAAGAGAGAGCAGTGGGCCTAGCGGATGGAAAGCCATGCTCCTGAGCTAAAGGTGGGTGACTCTATTCTGTGGCCCTCAGGCCTGCCTTTAATTGTTTTTGGTGAAACGTTCTTCTAAGGTGGTGTAAGCCTGGTATGTCCACTTGCTGTACAGAGGTAACTCGTGGTTGCTGTGAAGCCGAACACTGATGAGTCAAAAGGCAAGAATGGTTACCCATGGTGGACAGTGTTTGGTGGAACTCCCTGGTTAAAACAAGCTTGGAAGCAGGAGTGGCATCTACTTCCATAATAGCTTGCCTTTGGAAACCTTATGAACTTGGGGAAAGGATGCAAGTTATTCAGGTGTCCAGGACTTTTTTCACTGGGTTACTATGAGTCGCCTATGACTCCAAAACAACAGCAACAATTATAGATTAGGGTCTGAGTCCTAGAAAGCACTAGTTAGTTATACCAGAACAGCAATTAAGTAGCGAAGGTGAGATTTGACACTACGTGCACAGGATATGCAAATTCAGAAGCTCTTTCAAAGAGGTGAGAATAGAATTTGTGAATGTGAGTTTTATGAGATATTGGCGAAGGTTAACATGGACCTAGATCAACACTTACTTCTAGGGTAGTTCACTTAACATGAAAACTACAAATATGGTCTTCTTAAAATGAGGTGGTACACTTGATGGCTTTTCAGTCATACCTCCTAGAGTCTATGACTCCTTTCCAGATTTCTACTATTTTATCAAGAACTAGGGTAAAACAGTGAGATGTTCTATTTATCCTTCTCCTTGAAGAAAATGTCAGATTTAGCAATCAGAACATAGCTCTCTCAAGCACCAGAAGTTAACTTCATCTACTGCTCCTACTCCTGCTTTCTCAGGTCCAGGTCTTTTTTTTCCCCCTCCTCCCCCAAAAGCAAACATCAGTGAGGGAGAAAAATCACAGTTTGGCCCTGGCATGCCTAAAGTTGCCAGATCTGTATTTGATTTCCCAGGCCAAAATGTGAGACAGAGCTAGCTGGTTGCAAGCCCTGCAGAGTGCGAAAGAACAATGGAATTGGAGAGCTTTAAAATTAAAACCATACGCTGGTAGGAAACAGCTCCAACTGGTGCTTCATCACTAACTAGGTTTTCTGCTTCTAGCGTGATTCACTCAAACACGAGAAACCCTGCAGGTGAGAGGTATCTCCCTTCCAGAAAGAGCAGAGACTGGCAGCTGCTGGTGTCGTGGCCACCGCAAATCTGGACACCATTGAAAGCCAGTCTTTGAGGGAGTTCTCATGTTCATGACCACACAGGGAGCCCTTTTCTTTCCCAGGAATCCTCTCCAGGGGGAGAGGCTTTGTGTCGAATTTTCCTGAATGCTGTGAATGTCAGCACATTCTCAGCTAGAACACGCGTTCCATTCTTATCAAATGAAACTGACCTCCCTGTCCCAGCATGCCCTCCTTGTTCGTCACTATGATTAATATCAAGTTCACGGTGATGCAGGTTTCTGGATGTGCTGCACAGTTCACTCCAGATGGCAAATATGTGCCTCTGGAATCTCTCCTCGCCTTTACACAGAGTTTATGTGCCAGATTACAAGAACGAGGATTTTAAAGGGTTGGCTTGCACTCAACTCTGCATCCTACAAAATGCTGTGCCCAGACTAGCCTCTCTTCTGTCAGTTGGCAGGGATTTTGCCCCTTCCTACTCATTTTCCATCAAACCAAGTGACTCAAGTGGGAGTCATGAGCAAGATGAAATGTTTACCACACAGTTCTGATTTTACAGTATCCTTTTTCAACCAATGATGTCTTGGCTCTCAAAATTCTAACTTTCCATTGCCTGTAATTCTACAAATTCAATGACAACATGCACTGAGGGCCTCTGTGCCCTAGGGATTCAGGGATGCATAGAAAAGGGTTCTCACCTTTGAGGGCGCTCCATGGGGAAGATGGGACCTTTGTGCTGAACTAGGACTACATGATGAGGAAAAAGGTCTTACGGAGGGACTTTTCGAGTTAGATTTGGAAAGTTGGGTAGGAAATCATAAAAAGTAAAAATAGGGGATATTCAATGCCAAGAAAATAGCATTTACGAATATAAGGGCCTGATTTCCAGTGACAAGAGTGAAGGAGCTATAGGACAGTAGATGTTGCAGGAGATGAAGTGAGGTAAAGTGGGCCAGGTTTGAGGGGAGCCTACCAATGACAAACCAAAATGAAGGTGGGATGATTGGTAACTGTGTTGGGGATAAACTGGAATTGGAAGATTCTAAAGATTGGTTATAAGATTTTTGCTATAGTCTCAGCAAGTGCCAGTGAAATCCTGGACTGAAGTGGTGACATAAAGATTAAGAGGAAAAGACACTACAAATGTTTAAAGAAAAATTTATTTTCATGAACAATAAGTAACAAAGCATTCCAACTACTTTTATGTATACAATTCAGTTACTTTAGCTACATTCACCATGACAATCACCACTATCTTGCTCCAATTTTTTTTTAAGTTCAAAATTACTTTTGAGGTGGAATTGAGGATTACATGTGTGTGGTGAAGAGTGAAAAGTCCAGGCAGTATTAAAGAGATGAAAGCAGGACTGTCCAAGACGGCAGCTTCGTCACACATACCACGCCAAGAACCAAGAAACCAAGTGAAACAGATACAGATGACGATCTGGGAAAGCAGAACGGCAAACAGAAGGATGAAGAACTAGACTGAACACTGAAAGGAAAGAAAGGAATGAAAACCGCACATGGGGAGCCCCCCAGACAGTTGGTGCTCCCTCTGCCAGCTGGCCAGCGTGGCATGACCATCTTGAGACGAAGTGAGCAGCGCTCCTGACTGCGGAGCTCAGGAAAGCAGTGCTGCCGAATCCCCAGCAGGAGACAGACAGCGTTCAGATAAACCTGGAGTGAAGCTAGGTAAGCAGAACGTGAACTAGTTCCTTTTTTAAGAAAAAAATTATTTCATTAATTTTGATGAACATTTACAGAGATTTTGCATTTCTATGAATTCATTGTTGCATTTTTTTTCCTGCCCCCCATTCCACCCCTCTCCCAGTTCGCTCTTCTCTTTGAAAAGTAAAAGAAAAATTTCTTCATTGGTTTACTGTCCCTGCCCCACCCCCCATTCCCCCAGTACACTCCACTATACAATCTTCATTCTGGACTCTTGTCATAACCATAATACCCTATCATATATCATTTTTAAACTGTTGTTTCCCTCATCGTTTTAATGCATTATACATAATTTATGTAGTTTTTCTTAGTCTCACCCCAACCTTGATGTCAGTCCCATTCTACAACAGTGGCACTATGCAGTATTTGTCCTTTTGTGACTGAGATACTTCACTCAGCATAATGTCCTCCCGGGTCACCCATTTTGAATAATATTGCATGAGTTCCTTGTTTTTCAATGCAGCATAGTATTCCATTTTGTGAATATACCACAGCTTCTCTATCCATTCGTTTGTTGATGAGCACTTAGGTTGTTTCCAATTCTTTGCTATTGTGAACAAAGCTGTAATAAACATGGGTGTGCATATATCTGCTTGGGTGGTGGTTATGGTCTCTTTAGGGTAAAATCCCAGTAGAAGAATTGCTGGGTCAAATGGTATTTCTATTCAAACTAGTTCTAATGAAAGAAAGTACAGGGAGGCATGCAGGAGCCCTAAGCAGCCAGCCCATCACAGGGCAAGAAGGGAGCCAGACGACAGTGGTTTCTGGTCATTAGAGTGGGTGGTATTGGCTAGACTAAACTCCAGGCTGTGATCCCTTCTCACAATTGGTTAGAGCTAGGTCCTGATCACTTTGCAAGGAATGTTTCAGCACCCAAGTCACAGAGTGTGTGAACTTGCCCCCAGTACTCCTTTCTGTCCTTGCTTGCAGTGGGCAGCCTTTCTCATTATCTGTCAATCTGTGGTATATATTCACACACAGTCAGACCTGTAGCCAGAGGTCTTGCTGAAACTGAAGAGGACCTGAAGCGCCTGCTGCAGAGTGTCAAGCACTGCAGCCTCCAATATGGATTGAGGCTCAATGTCAAGAAGACAAAGATTCTCACCACTGGACCAATTGGCAGCATCAGGATGGATGGTGAAGAGATTGAGATTGTACACTGCTTTAGTTTGCTTGGCTCCATAGTCAACAGTCTTGGCACCAGCAGCCAGGAGATTAAAAGGTGCATTGCCATGGGAAAGTCTGCTGTTAGGGACCTCTCCAAAGTACTGAAGAGCAATGGTGTCTCTCTGGAGACTAAGGTGCATCTGATACAGGCCATGGTCTTCGCAATCCCTTGTTATGCATCAGAGAGTTGGACAATGACCAAGGAGGATAGAAGGAGAATTAATGCCTTTGAGCTGTCGTGCTGGGGAAGAGTATTGAGAATACCATGGACTGCTAGGAAAACAAACAGATTTGTCCTGGAAAGGGTTAAACCGGGTGGCTCCTTGGAGGCAAGGATTCTGAGGCTCTGTCTAACATACTTTGGACATGTTGTGAGGAGAGACCGGTCCTTGGAGAGGGACATCATGCTTGGGAGGGTGGAGGGACAGCACAGGAGAGGAAGGCCCTCTATGAGGTGGATTGATTTAGTGACTGGGATAATTGGGATGGGAGTGTAAGAGACAGTGCAATTGGCATAGGACAGAGCGGAGTTTAGGGCTGTTGTACATAGGGTCACTATGAGTCGCAAGGGACTCGACAGCACATAACAACAACAACAACATCCTCCCTTTTCCAAGGGAGAAAGGTGGACAGTCTCCTCCCTCGTGATTTAGTCTCTGTAAACTTGTTGAAGGGTCACCTATGAATTGGCTCCCTCTTGATGGCAATGAGTTGAGTTGACCCACTCACATGACCCCCGCCCAGCTTGGTGATTGGTGGTGGTATGTGTTCCTGCAAGCAGATCAACAACCAGAAGGCGTGTCCCCCTTCCTCCATCACTACCTCTCCACTCCCTCCAGTGGCTTGTACAATACACCTAGTGACTTGTGCACGTATGCTCTGAGTACCAGGGAGCCTACGGCACACAGAGTACCCAACTTACTAACTGACCAGGATTCTCTCTGCATCCATGCGGTGGTGATAGATCAGATAGATACACCATTCTGTGAGCAACATCTGTCACATCCTATCAGGATATGACACCAAATGATGAGTGTAAGATCCTAGTGACTGCACCCAACCGATATGGAAAGGAAGGAGCCCTAAACAGCTAGAGCAATAAAGAAGAGGAACAAAATTAGGAAGCTTCCTGATCTCAAAAGTTACTGTATAACAATGTTGTTGTTTTTACTGTTATGTGCCATTGAATCACCTGCAACTCATAGTGACCCTATGTACAGTTTTGAAGCCTGCCCTGTCCTGAGCCAGTCCCACTAACTCTGACACACCTACCCCCGTGACTCTAGTTACTATATTAACCCATCTCATCCAGGGTCTTTCTCTCCTACACTGCCCCTCCTCCCTTACAGGCATGATGTCCTCCTCCAAGGACCACTCCCCTCCTGGCCACATGCCCAAAGTATGTGAGATGGAGCTTTGTAATCCTAGCCTCCAAGGAGAAACTTGGTTTCACCCTCTCCAACACAGACCTGTTTGTTCTATTGGCAGGCCGTGATATGTTCAATACTCTTCCCTAGCACCACAAATCAAAAGCATCGATTCTTACCAAAACAACCTGGCTTATAGAGCACTGGAATAGACTTGAGAACTTCGTTGTAAAGTCATCCATCTACAGGCAACAGATCCTTGATTTAGAGTTTAAATTCATTCATTGGAGAAAAAAAAAATTCTTTAACAAATTGTACGGATAAAGTTGGATATCCATATGCAGAGAAATGAAATGGGATTCGTGCCTCACATCATGGACAAAACTAACTCAAAGTGGACCAAAGACCTAAATGTTAAAACCTTAGAGTTCCTGGAAGATAACATATGGTCAAAGCCAGGGGACTGAAGAGTGATTATATAGAGTGTCTCTGGCAACTTGGTTCGTCAACTACCATGCTGTCATGTGCCCCCATGACCTAACAGAGGGAAGAACCAGTCAAAGATCTGGTTCAGCTCCATGTAGCCTTCTCCTTAGCGAGGCCCAGCCTTCTGTCCCCAGTGACCACAGAAACAAATAGTGTGGCTCAGCCTCATTATTTTGAATGGGAGATTGCCAACACTGTTTACTGGCAAAATGCCTATTAGCTAAAGCAAATGATAAGGTCACCCAGGGACAATGCCCCTTGCTAGTGACTTTGTTTTTAGGATTCCTTCCAAGAGGAGGGTGAGAGACACCATAAAGTGATTTGCACTTATGCAAAAAAATTCTTTTATTACCAGCACTGACCACCCCAAGTCCTTCTTCCTCTAAAGAAATGGGAATGATTTTACCATGGCATATTAAGTGTGATGATCCGCTCTCCTTGTTTGTCAGGGCCTGGGGGTCCCTAAGGACACTAGAATTTTAATACTAAAATTAGGACTAGGGGTTTACTTTATTACAACCAATGTATCACAAACATTTTAGGGTATTAGCTGATCCATCATACTTAAGATCAGGAGATAGAAATAGGCATCTTCGAGATCAGGAGATAGAAATAGACACCTTCGAGATCAGGAGATAGAAATAGGCACCTTCATAGGGATTCAACATAGTATTTTACCCATAAACAAGCTAGATAAATCAAGTATCTCAAGCATCACTCCATCCTGGCCTCGCTGCAGATCTTTCCCTCTGGTCTACCTTTGAAATTGGCAGTGTCTGAGCCATTTGAAAACTAGTTCACGTCAATTTTTCTCAAGTGGATATGATGTTTTCCAGATCCAACTACATTGTGTTTTTCTTAGAGGTGAAAGATGGGAAGATAACTCATACTTTTCCACAGTGGTCACCTCATCATGCCTCAAATCATCAGATCCTTCCCAACATTGCCGATGTATTAGATGTTCATATTCTTTTTTTCCTATCTTTTGGCCAATTTGTGTGTTACTAGAGTAGTGGTTGGAAAACTTTCTGTGCAAAAAGCCACATAGTAAATATTTCAGGCTTCCAGGGTCATATAAGAATCCTGATGATGCTGTGGTTAAGTGCTCTGTTGCCACCAAGAGGTTGGTGTTTTGAATCCCCCAGCCATTCCATGGAGGAAAAAGATTACAGCTTTAGAGAACTCTGTGAGGCAGCTCTGAAAGGTTTCTATCAACTTAATAGCAATGAGTCTGGGTCATCTAGTCTCTGTTGTACCCAGTTTCTGTTCAGTTCTGCTATAGTAGCATAAAAACAGCCATAGACAACCTATAGCAAATAGCCATAGTTGTTCAATGAAACTTTATTTATGATAACAGAAATCAAGCCAGTTTTGGCCAACTGGCTAGAGTTTGTCAACCTTAGCATTAGAGGATAAAAGTTAATTGTCACTTCCTGCTTCCTAGTCATGATTAGCATGTTGCCAACTGTATAATTTGTCAATATAATGACTTCAGATGATCATGGTCTCTACAGTCTGAAATATGATGGAGAGTAGGGGAAACAAATCTCAGGCAATACATTTTAACTAATTAAGTGCACTTCTATCATTGCTATGCAAAAGCAAATGGCTTTTTCTCATCAAATGAATAGGTTTGGTTACATTGCTTTATATAAATAAAGACAACATCTAGAATGGCAACTAACCTTTGCTTAACTTTGCTGCAATCCAGTGTCACCTCTCATAATTCTTCCAGAGGGCAGATGGTTGAATTGAACAGGTAAGTGATGGGGGAAACCATCTCCATATTCCTATGGTCATTGATGGTGATGCTAATCTCTGAAATTCCTCTTAGGAAGCAATATTTTTTTACTATTTTATAAGGAAATATTTCTTTACTATTTTTGCTGGGAGGGAAGATCACTTCTAAGATTTCTGCTTGTATTTCTTTACCTTATCAGTTTTTATTCCACAGGGCATGGAATCAATTTAAGGATTCTCCTAGGTTCCAAGTGTCTATATTTCAATTTTGCAACCAAAGACAGGGGACTTTGGGCTAAAAAACCTTTGAACTATGCATAAAGTGTGCTTGGCCTGGACTCTATTTATTACTATACCTCCCTTAAGCATAATTTTACATGGAGTATCACATGACCTTTGTAGACCGCTGTTATTAGTATAAACCAGGTTTTCTACCCAGTTCCTTAGGACAGATTTAATCTGGCAAATGACTTTGTGTAGCTTTGGTACAGGTAGGAAAAATATTGACCTTCCTTGAGAATATCTGAAGGATATCTGTCAGATAATTAACTGTGAACAAACTGAGAGTCACTGCAGAAGCTTGTGCTGACCTCTCTTTTGTCTACTTTCTTTTGAAGTTTGTGTATGTTTTTAAAATATGACCATTATTATGGAACTGAAACAAGTAGGCATTGAGGGCTCATACACAGCAGATTTTTAAGAGATCAAGTAACATCACATAGAGTGCTGGTGCTATCACTGAATAGTCTCCACACAAGTAGAACTTTTTCCTCTTCTGGTAATATGAAAGGGCTATTTTCACAACCATAACAGATCAAGAAAATGTGGGCAGTAAAGATCATCAGGCTGGGCTACCTAAATGTCCCCATTCCAGGACTTTGGTTCATATACTTTCCATTTGGGATCCTTACTTTGACATTGGTGACATTTTGAGGCAGGCCGTGTCTTCTGTAGGTTCCCCTTGCCTATAATGTGATTCTGTCCATGGTGCTCATCATTATCTTCCCTCCGGAAAGTACATAACTCACTCATTGCCATCGTAGCTGAACTTCCAGTTGGTTTCTGAGACTGTGAATCACAGGGGATGCGACTGCCTATTTTTATCCCAAAGCACTGCTAATGGATTTGAACTGCCAGCGAGGCATGGCCGTTGCCTTACAGTGCAGCTCTCTAGACCTGCACCAGCAGAGTGCATCGTGTTGTTGCTATTATGTGCCGTCGAGTCGCCTGCGACTCATAGCGACCCTATGTACAACAGCCCTAAACTCTGCTCTGTCCTGTGCCAATCGCACTGTCTCTGACACTCCCATCCCAATTATCCCAGTCACTGAATCAGTCCACCTCATAGAGGGCCTTCCTCTCCTGCGCTGTCCCTCCACCCTCCCAAGCATGATGTCCTTCTCCAAGGACCGGTCTGTCCTCACAACATGTCCAAAGTATGTTAGACGGAGCCTCAGAATCCTTGCCTCCAAGGAGCCACCCAGTTTAACCCTTTCCAGGACAAATCTGTTTGTTTTCCTAGCAGTCCATGGTATTCTCAATACTCTTCTCCAGCACCACAGCTCAAAGGCATCAATTCTCCTTCTATCCTCCTTGGTCATTGTCCAACTCTCTGATGCATAACAAGTGATTGCGAAGACCATGGCCTGTATCAGATGCACCTTAGTCTCCAGAGAGATACCATTGCTCTTCAGTACTTTGGAGAGGTCCCTAACAGCAGACTTTCCCATGGCAATGCGCCTTTTAATTTCCTGGCTGCTGGTGCCAAGACTGTTGACTATGGAGCCAAGCAGACTAAACTTGTTAACAATCTCAATCTCTTCACCATCCATCCTGATGCTGCCAATTGGTCCAGTGGTGAGAATCTTTGTCTTCTTGACATTGAGCCTCAATCCATATTGTAGGTTGCAGTCCTTGACACTCTGCAGCAGGCACTTCAGGTCCTCCTCAGTTTCAGCAAGCAGGGTTGTGTCATCCGCATAACGCAGATTGTTGATAAATCGTCCACCAATCTTGACCCCACATTTCTCCTCATAGAGCCCCGCCTCCCGGATAATCTGTTCTGCATATAGGTTGAAAAGGTATGGAGATAGGATGCTTCCTGGCATACGCCCTTCCCAATTTTGAACCATGCAGTGTTCCCTTGCTCTGTTCTGACGACTGCCTCCTGGTCCAAGTATAAGTTTCACATTAGAACGAAGCTGCTCCATGGTGCCACCACTGTGGAAGGCGGTGTGGCGCTTTCTCAAAACGTTGCAAATAGAGATACCATTTGACCCAGCAATTCTACTACTGGGACTATACCCCAAAGAAACCATAACTGACATCCAAGCAGATATATGCACACCCGTGTTTATTGTGGCTTTGTTCAGCATAGCAAGGAGTTGGAAACAATCTAAGTGCCCATCAACAAACGAATGGATAAGAGAAGCTGTGGTATATTCACACAGTGGAATACTATGCTGCATTGAAACATAAGGAACTCATGCAGTATTATTCAAAATGGGTGACCCTGGAGGACATTATGCTGAATGAAATATCTGAGTCACAAAAGGACAAATACTGCATGGTGTCACTGTTGTAAACCAAGACTGACATCAGGGTTGGGTGGAGACTGAGAAAGATGGGATAAATAATGTATACTGCATTGAAACAGATGAGGGAGAAAACTGTTTAAAAGGGATATGTGATTAGGTATTTTTGTCATGGCAGGAGTCCAGAGCAAAGGCTGCATAGTGGAGTGGACCTGGGGGAGGGTTTGTAAAACAATGAAAGAATTTTTCTTTTACTTTTCCAAGAGGATAATGTGCTAGGGGAGAGGGTTGGGAGGGGAGAAAAGTGCAACAAAGAATGAATGGAAAGCCGAAGTGTCTGTAAATTTTTATTGGAAATTTAGAGCCCCTCTAGCTTTCACAGCATGTCTTTAAGTTAGTGATTAGCTGCTTATTCTCTCTTTCTGCGATTTTTATAATACTACAAAAACCAACTGCTCCTTACCATAGTCCTTGCACGCACTTTTTCCATGGAGTGATTAAATACAGATAGTCTAAGATGCTTCCACATCCCTGGCAAATGCTTTAGAAATTGTTACACCACTGTATGTTGGAAGTAGTGGTGGCTATTGTTGGGTGCCATTGGATTGATTTTCAGCTCACAGCAACCCCATATTACAGAGTAAAGCTTCCCCAGAAGGTTATTTCTAGGCTGTGACCTTTATGGGAGCAGATCATCTGGTCTTTTCCTCCCATGGAGCCATGAGGTGATTTTTAATTACTGCCCTTTTGACCTAGTGCTTCACTGTTGAACCTCCAGGACTCCTAATGCCAGAAATCCAAACAGAAACGTATTGCCATTGAGTCTGAGCTTAATAGTAGCTAACCCTCCACAGGTTTTACAAGGTTATAAATGACATGAGGTGAGATTGCCCATCTTTATTTCAAAGAGCAACTGGTGGCCTTGAACCACCAGAGATGTGCCACAGAAATGCTCACCAAAAAGTTAGCAGCACAGCTCTCTATGGACTTTACCATCAGAGCTCCGTCATGCCAAATACTGCTGCTGCTGTTGTTATGTACCCTTGAGTCAGAACCAACCCACAGCTGACCCTCCAGCCAGTTTTCCGAGATAATAAATCACATGGGAAGAGACTGCCCATCTTTCTCCTGCAGAGCAGCTAGTGAATTTGAACTGCATGACTTTGAGATAGCAGCCCAGCTCCTTACCACTAGGCCACCAGAGCTCTTTATGCCAAGGATTAGAATCCTGAAGGACTGCTTTCTAAGGGTACTTCTAGTACCCCTGTTTTCATTGTTCTTTAAGAAATGGCCCGATGCAAAATGTTATGGGCTAGACCTTTATTGTACAGTAGAATCACAGAGAAGCTATAGTGAGGAGGAAAAGAAATGAGGCAGAGAATGAGATGGAACAAATACAGGGGATGTATCAAGCTTGCCACAGCTTCACAACAAACCTTTTGTCAGCTTGACCTTGAGAGGGCGTCTCCAGAGAGTCCATATGAAGAGAACTGTGATTTGGCATTTTGCCAGAGGGAAAAGTAAATAATTTGAGTGGACTTCCTGTCAATTTTTGCCCCTCACTGGTCAAAGTCCACCTCTTGTGCCAACTTCCACTTATGTCACAGTTGTGTCATTATCCCTCTAGGCCGGACATGGAGACCTGAATGCCCAGGTCAGGCAGTATGTAGCTGTAGTGGTCTCTTTTCCTTAGTTGGTGACATGTGTTTAACTTTCTCCATCTATTAGAATGGCCCGAGCAGAAGGAGCCAAGACTTTAAGATTGTAAGACTGGAATGAGCTGTTCTAGAAGCTTTCTGGCCAGAGGAGAAGTAAGCGGCCAGATGAGACTCTTGAGGTAAATGTACAAGGATGAGATTATCAGTGTAACACATAAATGGGCTCAGAATTCATTTTCTCTTAAGAAAATAAAACTTGGTAAGGCCGTTTCTTAAAGGTGAAGAAAGCTGGTACTCTATCTTTCTTTACAAGAACCTTACCTCATTTCAGAATTCCACAAATTCATGGGCATGGAAAGGTCTGTGGAAACCATTTAGCCCAGCCTTCATATTTTTCAGATGAGAAGCATGACCTTTAGAAAGATTATACGCCACTTTGAAGTCAAATAATAAATGGAGAAGCTAAAATGCCTGCTTCTGTTCCAGGGTAGGAATATAGAATGCAAGATTTATATAACTGAAATATTATTGTTGGTTTTGAAACAACAATTCTTTAAACAATACCAGTCTCCCTTGTTGTTGGCTTAAAGTAAGTGCTACAAGAGTCTACATTTTTCGAATACAACCTTGTTTTAGAAATGAAATAATATTACAATGAGTTAAAACTCTTTGCTATTAATTGGAAGTTTGAAGGTTCAGGTCCACCTAGAGAGATATTTTGGAAGATGGACCTTACGATCTACTTCTTTAAAAAAGCAGATATTGAAAACTTTCTAGAATAAATGCTATTCTGGCCCACATGGGATCTCCATGTGTCAGAATCAATTTGATAATAATTGGTGAACTTGTTAAAATGACAGGGAAATAAAGTAGAATAAACAACTCGAAGTGTGACCAATTGGATTATGACTAATTCTAAAACTATTTTAAAGGGGGAGAACACACCCATGTTTATTGCTGTTTTGCTTACAATAGTAAAGAGCTGGAAACAACCCAAGTGCCCATCAATAAACGAATGGATAAAGAAGCTCTGGTATATTCACACAATGGAATATTATGCAGCACTGAAAAACAACTCATGAAATATTTATGCAAAATGGGTGACTGTGGAGGACATTATGCTGAGTGAAATACCTCAGTCACAAAAAGACAAATAGTGTATAATGTCACTGTTGTAAAACAGGACTGACATGGGGTTGAAGGGAAATTAAGAAAAGAGGGGATAAATAATGTACACAGCATTGAAACAGATGAGAGAGAGAACTGTATAAAAGGAATATGTGATTAGGTATTAATGGCATGACAAGAGTTCAGAATAAGAGCTGCATAATAAACTGGTCTGGGAGGGAGGGGGACTGTATAACAATGAAATGATTTTTTTTTTCCAAAGAAAAAAACAAACCGGGGTGGGAGGAAATGTGCAACAATGAATGAATGGAAATCCAAGTTCTCTATAAACTTTCATTAAAATGTCAATTTAAAGGGGGGTGGGGCTTAGGAACTGGCCCAGTAGATTTCTTATGTTCTTTGTAGCCACCATTGAAAGGGAAACACAACATTTGGTGACCTTTTAAGCTCAATTACCAAGGCAGTATTGCTAGCTGTCACAACGTCAATGAAAACTATAATAGGGGATGTTCGTTCCTGGCGAATGGTCTCCACCCAGCAAATCCAGCTCCTTGCTCATTGGTTAGCACAGTAACTGTGACAACATCTGACGCCCCTTACCCTATCGACACATGGGCTGAGGGTTTAGGGCTCTGAACTTCACTTTGATTTCTGAAGCTACAGAAGCTGTATCAAAATGTACCAGTCTTTCATTTTATGTTCCAAATACTATCTTTGGAAGGGAATTGTTTTTGTTTTATTTCCTGTCTGAAGTGGGATGGGGGGCATTCCGGTTTGCTCAAATCTGTTTCCTATCATGTCTTAAATTAGCCTGGCATCCATTTGCTTGACTCTCTGCCCCAGTTATGTGGGAGGAAAGTGATGAGCTGGCTTCTGATTTCCACGAGTGGGTGCCAACCTCAGTGCATCCTGGCGCTGACTGGAGACGCTGTATGCCAACAGCAGAGTTGTACTTCTGACTTCATTGCAATTCAATCCCTGAATGAAAAGACAGCTATATAGACAGGACGGAAAGCAACATCTGTTCAATCTGTCAGCTCGTCTCCTTATCGCTCTCTCTACCACAGAAGGATGCGTTGATATGCAACAGGAAAAATACAGATTAAATGCAATGCGATGAAGTGTGAGAAAAAGCTTAGGTAGTTTCTGGGCAAGACTGTCACATCAGCAGTGCAAGTTAAGCATTTGAACTACTGTTTCTTGGAAAGGATGCTTGCTTCCAGGGCCTGCCAGGTGCTATTCTGGATGCTAGAAAGAACCTCTCTTGGAGTGGAGGTAATGACATACTTACTTGTATACATGTAGCGTTACCCATGTTTCCCCTTTTAGACTGAGAAAGGTTATTGGTCTTCTGGGGCACCATGATGCCGAAGACAAGAAACGTATTATTGTTGTGCAAACTCCTTTTGTTGTTTCCTGAATTCTGCAGGGTGTTCTTTCCAGTGAATTCTACTTCAGAGGCTTTCTGAAATGTCAGGACTATTACCTATCACCAGGGAAAACCCATTACAGAATTGTACACGTGCATCCCCAGAAACTAGACTCTGCCTAGTAACAGGCTGAGCTAGGAGTGCAAAACTGGCCCTCTCTCAGAGAACTCACGGCCATCAAGATGGAACTGACTCACAGCTAACCATGGGTTTCTGAGGTTGTAAATCACACGGGAGAAGACTGTCCATCTTTCTCCTACAGAGAAAGAAAGACAGCCAGTGAGACTCAGACTTTGGGTTGACAGTGCTGTTCCTAATGGGCTACCCCACCAGCGCTCCCTGGGCCTCTCTGAGTGTGGTTTTGCATGTCCCCCTCAACTTTTTATAGTAAGGAAACTTGATTCTACATGTTGCTCGAGCCTTGGAATGTACGGGGAAGTCCATAGAAATTCAGGATGGCCATTTCTGAGACTTTAAGAGAGGCACTGAAGGATTTTCTTTTTCTCCTTCAATATTCCCATTGTCTCTGTGTTAAGAATGTTTGCTTTTCAGACAAGTCCTACTTGCTTTTTAATAGTAACATCAATTTGCCCTCACTGGGACACTATGGATTCCGCTCCTCCCTCATTGACATAGACTTGGTGACAGAACGGAACTGCTTCATAAACCTTCTGAGACTGTAAATCTTTACAGGAGCAGAGGGCCTCTTCTCCAGCAGAGTGGCTAGTGGGCTACAACCACTGACCCTGTGACTAGCAGCCCAATGTTTAGCCTACAGGACTAATCAGGATTCCTTGATGCCTATTCACAATAAACATTCATCACAATCACCCTCACTTGTTGCATATGTAACTTTTTTTTTCTATAATTATATTTTATTAATTTTCATAAACATTTACAGAGATTTTGGGCTTCCACTCATTCATTGTTGCACTATTCTCTCTACCCTCCTCCCAGTTTGTTCTTGTCCAAATGCCACAGTGCTTGTCAAAGCCAGTTCTGATTAATCTTCTTTGTCAGTGTATCCTTTGCCATTCCCTATCACTCCTCCCTGAGAGAGACTTCACCCTGATTCATAAGGAAAAGGGGACGGCGTATTCTCTTAGCTACTTCCTGCTGAAAAGGGACGCTGTGGGTTTCAGGGTGAAGATCTTCTCTCACTACTCTAAAGGGCCCCTTTGGCAGTAGGAAACACATAGACTATTATGGAGATTGATTTTGGAATTCAGATGCACTCTTATTGATTGTGCTTGGCTGTACATGTACATATCCTTCAAGATGTATCATGGGGGTGTTGCAACCTAGAAGACACAAATTTGACTAACAAGTTATAAGTACATGAGTCCAAAAATTATGGAAAAGTAAAAGAAAAGATTCTTTCATTGTTTTACAAACACTCCCCCAGGTCCCCTCCACCATGCAGCCCTCGCTCTAGTCTCCTGTGATGACAGAAATACCCAGTTACATCTCTCTTTTAGACGGTTCTCTCTCTCCTCTGTTTCAGTGCAGTATACATTATTGAACCCATCTTACTCAGTCTCTCCCCAACCCCAAGGACAGTCCCATTCTACAACAGTGGCATCATGTAATATTTGTCCTTTTGTGACTGGGATATTTCACTCAGCATAATGTTCTCCAGAGTCAACCATTTTGAATAATATTGCATGAGTTCCTTGTTTTTTAATGCAGCATAGTATTCCATTGTGCGAATATACCACAGCTTCTCTAGCCATTCGTTTGTTGATGGGCACTTAGGTTGTTTCCAACTCCTTGCTATTGTGAACAAAGCTGCAATAAACATGGGTGTGCATATATCTGCTTGGATGTCAGCTATGGTCTCTTCAGGGTATATTCCCAGTAGTGGAATTGCTGGGTCAAATGGTATCTCTATTTGCAACTTTTTGAGAAAGCGCCATACTGCTTTCCACAGGGGTTGCACCATTTTACACTCCCACCAACAGTGAATCAGGGTTCCAGTTTCTCCACAACCTCGCCAGCATTTGTTGCTTGCTGTTCTGTTAAATTTTGCTATTTTGACTGGGGTGAAATGATATCTCATAGTTGTTTTAATTTGCATCTCTCTTAGGGCTAGGGATTTTGAGCATTTCTTCATGTGTTTGTTAGCCATCTGAATGTCGTCTTCGGTGAAGTGCCTGTTCATATCCTGTGCCCATTTTTCTATTGGATTATTTACCTTTATCTTGTTGTGGTTGCATATGTAACTTTTAAATCATTGAACAGGCTTTCAGCATTTTAGTGCATTAAAGTGAGGCTGAAAACTATGTGTACCTGTTTCAACTTATAGACAAATTTCTTGAAGATACAAGAACATATCCTCATTAGTAACCTGTTTCACCTTAGTGTAGCAATTCAGGTAGCAAGACTAGCAAAATTCCTAGTGTGACTCTGTGTAGGTTTCTGTGTGAACATAAGTTTTCATTTCTCTAGAATAAATTCCAGAAGTGCAATTGCTGTGTCTTATGCTGGTGTGAGAATAATCATGAGGAGTAATGATATCAGTATAAGGACTAAGGTGCACATGATTCAGAACATGGTTGGTTTTTTTTTTAGTCACTTGTTATGCATCTAGGCACTGGACAATGACTAATGATGACAGAAGAAGAATTGATGTCTTTGAACTGTGGTCTTGAAGAAGAGTACTGAATAGCCCATGAACTGTCAAAAGAACAAAAAGATGTCTTGGAAAAAATGCAGCCAGAGACTTTAATGCAAAAATGATGGAGCTTCATATCACATCCTCTGGGCATGCTGCTGAGAGAAATTATTCCTTAGAGAGGAATGTAATTCTTGGGGAGATGAAGAGGTGGTGAAGGAGAAGAACACCCTCAACCGGGTAGGTTGACATGGTAACTGAGATAATGGGTTTGAATATGTCAGAGATTGTGAGGATGACACGGAATAGGACAGTGTTCAGATTGGTTGTTCTTAGGGTCGGTATATGTTGTTACATATCGACCTGTTACACAGCTCAGTGGCCCTGAACAACAACAACAGTAACAACAACAACAACAACAAAAACAACATGATGGCGTGGTTACTGTTATTTTTAGTTGACACTGAGTTAGTCTTAATAAATATTATTATAACCCATATTATTGGGCCTTGATATAATTACATGTTCAGTTTTATAAGAAACTGTGAAACTTTTTCCAAATTGACTGTGTTACACCATTAAGTACTGGTAAATTATGAATCATGACTCAATTTCTCTACATTTCTTTTCAATGTTATCGTTCTCTTTTATTTGAAACATTATGATAGACCCGTGAAAATCTCCTTGTGGTTTTAGTTGCATTTCCCTAACATGATGATAATGCTAGGTTTATTTGCCACCTGTACATTCTCTTCAGGGAACTCTGGTGGCATCGTTTTTGTTTTTGCAAGATGTCTTATGTTGTATGTTTTACATGTAAGTCTACGTATGATGTGAAGTCTAGGTCTTTGTTTATTTGGTTTTGGTTTTTTTCTTTTACCTATGGATGCTGAATTACTTTCACGCATTTGTCAAAAAACCAGTTGAGCAAACATGAGAGGGTCTACTTCCAGGTGTGAACAGCATTTTGACACAAACTTCACTTTCCAAGGAGGGATGGAGAGTGAGGGGCTACAGCTTGACTGTGCGTGAAAGAAGAAGGGACCTTGTGGAGTAATTAATGTAATGGAGCCAAATGGCGAATCAGTGAATGAGCAGGGAACCTGGCCCACAGGGAAAACATCTGCTTGGCAACTGTTAGAACACAGACCTATGCTTTCTCCCCACCCCCTTCAGGCAGATAGTGGGAGACTGTAATGAATTCTCTGCTTCTCAATGGAATCTCACTGTTTTAGCATTTATAGCAGACTGGGCTGTTTTATATTAGCTACTGGTGATCAAAGATTCATTTTTAGGCTAATTCTTTGAGCTCTCCATGTTTGCCAGAGGCTGTAATTAACACTTTTAAAGTAATGTTTCCTTCCTTTATCAACTTGTTGTCCTTATTTTTGCAAGTGTCCAAATTGGCACCTGAGTGGAATTCTCACAGTTTCGTGCTGAAAAGTCACCAGGGATCTCTTTCAAGGAGCCATGGAGTCTTCCCCAGTCACCTTATTTACTGAAGGTGCTTACTGCTTGGAGTTTTCTCCAAATCAACAAGATTATCGTGTTTGTCTTGGCCTTGCTCACATCCTTTGATCATTTGGATAGGTCTCTGAAGGATAAAAATAAAATAAAACAGTTGCTTGTAGAGCCATTTCTACTAATGGTAAAGTAGAAATACATGTAATAGCTTTTAAGGCCGACATCTTTTGGAAGCAGACCACAGCCATTTATATCAACGCACCTCTAGCTCTAGATGGCTTCAAACATTCCACCTCCCAGTTATTATTTAAGTATGTTCCTAAAGCGCTTGCTGCAGAAGTTCAAGAACGGCAAACTTCAATATGAATTAAGGCTCAGTTATCAAGAAAACAAAGATTCTCCCACTGGGCCAATTGGCAGCATCAGGAGGGATGGTGAAGAGATCGAGATTAAGAGCTTTTGTTTGCTTGGCTCCACAATCAACACTCTTGGCACCAGCAGCCAGGAAATTAAAAGATGTATGATTATGCAAAGGCATTTGACTGTGTGGCTGACGCTGAGAAGAATAGGAAAAATCAGAACACTTGATTGTGCTAATGTGAAACCTATACTTGGACCAAGAGGCAGTCATCAGAACAGAGCAAGGAAACACTGCATGGTTCAAAATTGGGAAGGGCATACTCCAGGGATGTGTCCTATCTCCATACCTTTTCAACCTGTATGCAGAGCCGATTATCCGAGAGGCTGGGCTCTATGAGGAATGTGGTGTCAGGATTGGTGGAAGATCTATCAACAATCTGTGTTATGCAGATGACACAACCCTACTTGCTGAATGAAACTGAGGAGGACTTGAAGTGCTTGCTGCAGAGGGTCAAGGTCTGCAGGCTTCAATATGGGTTGAGGCTCAATATAAAGAAGACAAAGATTCTCACCACTGGACCAATTGGCAGCCTCAGGATGGATGGTGAAGAGATTGAGATTGTTAACAAGTTTAGTCTGCTTGGCTCCATAGTCAACAGTCTTGGCACCAGCAGCCAGGAAATTAAAAGACGTATTACCATGGGAAAGTCTGCTGTTAGGAACCTCTCCAAAATACTGAAGAGCAATGGTGCCACTCTAGAGACTAAGGTATATCTGATCCATGCCATGGTCTTTGCAATTACTTGTTATGCATCAGAAAGTTGGACAATGACTAGGGAGGATAGAAGGAGAATTGATGCCTTTGAGCTGTGATGCTGGGGAAGAGTATTGAGTGTACCATGGACTGATAAGAAAACAAATGGATTCATCCTGGAGAGGGTTAAACCAGAATGCTCCTTGGAGGCAAGGATTCTCAGGCTTAGTCTGACATACTTTGGACATGTTGCAAGGAGGGAGAGGTCCTTGGAGAGGGGCATCATGCTTGAGAGGCTGAAGGGACAGCGCAGGAGAGGAAGACCCTCTATGAGATGGATTGATTCAGTGACTAGGGTAATAAGGATGGGTATGTCAGAGGCAGTGCGATTGGCACAAGATAGAGCAGGGTTTCAGGCTTTTGTACATAGGGTCGCTATGAGTCACAAGCAACTTGATGGCATATAACAACAACAACAACATTGCGATGGGAAAGTCTGCTGTTAGAGACCTCTCCAAAGTACTGAAGAACAGATGTCAGTCTAGAGACTAGGATGTGCCTGATACATGCCATGGTCTTTGCAATTACTTGCTATGTGTCAGAGAGCTGGACAATGACTAGGGAGGATAGAAGAAGACTTGATGCCTTTGAGCTGTGGTGCTGGGGAAGAGTATTGAATATACCATGGACTCCTAGGAGAATGAACAGGTTCATCCTAGAGAGGGTTAAAGCAGGCTGCTCCTTGGAGGCAAGGATTCTGAAGCTTTGTCTGACATACTTTGGACATGTTCTAAGGAGGGACCAGTCCTTGGAGAGGGACATCATGCTTGGTAGGGTGGCGGGACAGTGCAGGAGGGGAAGACCCTCTATGAGGTGGATTGATTCAGTGACTGGGGTAGTGGGGATGGGTGTGTCAGAGACAGTGAGACTGGCCCAGAATAAAGCAGGGTTTAGGGCTGTTATACATTGGGTTGCTATGTGTTGCAGGTGACTCGACAGCACATAAAACAACAACAACAACTATCATTTGTGGTATCAGGAAATCTTTTTGAAGGATATGTCACTGAATGCAAGGGGTTCTTTCTGTAGTCATTTGCCAGTAAGACAGACAGATTGCAATATCCAGGGTGCTCTATTTCAGATTTGGGAGAAAGGAGTGAGATTCTTCTCAAAAACTGCCTCCCCAACTGGGAGTGGTCTTTAGGTTTTTGTACAAGAAAGAAAGGAAGGAAGGAAGGAAGGAAGGAAGGAAGGAAGGAAGGAAGGAAGGAAGGAAGGAAGGAAGGAAGGAAGGAAGGAAGGAAAGAGAAAAGTATAGTTTACATGTAGTTACTAGTAAACAGATGATATTTTTAAAAATTTTTATTTTATTATTTTTTGTGTATGTACCATCAAATCGGAGCTGACTGGTACAGGAGGAGATTGTCCCTCCTTCTCCAGCAGAGCATCTGGGAGGTTCGAACCGCATACCTCTGGGACTGCAGTGCAGCTTCTTGCCACTAGGCCACCAGAACTCCCTTATAAACAATGACTGAACAAAAGTTTTGAAAAGGAAAATGCTAATCCAGGAAAGATGAGGTTTCCTTTCTGGCAAACAGTCGGACGTACTATTTACATATGACTGAGAAAAACAGTTTCAAAGAAGTAAATGCTAATCTAGGATAGATGCATTTCCTCTCCTGGTAAATAGGCACTTTAAAGTACTTGACGAAAGAAAGAGGTGATGGAGAATTCTAAGGCAAAGTAACTAGTTTTGCAGGCTGGTGAAAACTGATGTGGCTTTTGTAACTATCCTAGTATGTTTGAATAATTCTGAATTTATTAATATCACCCCACCAACCAGACAGACTGAATCGAATCTGGAATCCTCACTAACCACAGTTACTTTCACTTTTACCTTTTCTCAGGAATTAAATTTTCATAAATATAAATAATAACAATCACATCATTGATGGACACATAAGTGACAGCTTATGCATTTCTCCTTTAATTAATATTAAGGGGATGAGTCATTTCACTCTTCATTTGCTCTGTAAGATTCTTATCCCATCTTGTCTGCTGACACCTCTTTGTGCATAGCCCTTGATTTCCTACTGCCCATGTGTCTCATAACACATAGGGAGTAAGCCCAATCCTCTCCAGCCATTCGCAGCAGCTCGGCAGAAGAAAGATAGGCAATCACTTCCCATGTTACTGGCAACCTTGAAAACCCAATGGAGGGTCAGCTGTGAGTTTGTTTTGACTCAATGGCAAAGGTTTTTTGAGTAATGTAAAAAAATAAGGAAAAAAGGATCCTCACAAATTTCATGTGCCTTTTTCTTCATTTTATTTTAATTCTATTTCTTCTCCTCCTTTCAGTAGGAATTCTATATTACAATTACTATGGTTTAAAATATTTATAAGGAACCAAAGTATGTGATTCCATAAACGATTCTCAAAACCTTAACTTCTTTGACTACATGAAATCAGATTTACTACAAGATAGAAATCAGTTCCCTTCAAATCCACCAGATGCTCTGCCAGGAAAGGAGGGACAATCTCCTCCTGTACCAGTCAGATCTGATCTGACGGTACACAGACACACATACACAAAATAAAATAAAAAAAAAATCAGTTCCCAAATGCTTAATGGTGATAAAAAGTGGACATGCTTCTTCTATGAGTCAGTTAACAAATATTATTACCTACCTGACAGACAAGGATGGCGAAACTCCGTCTCACATATTTGTGCATTTTATCAGGATGGATCATTTCCTGGAAGAGGGTATCATGCTTGGAAGAGTAGAGAGTCAGCGAAGAAGAGGATGATCTTCAAGGAGGCAGATTGACACAGTCTAATGTCAAAGGCTTATAGTTAAAAATGGCCTTTCCAGCCATCAGCTTTGACTTCCACCACATGAATGAGAATAGAGTGTGATCATTATGGGATTGATCAGTTTTCCCCATTTCACCAAGTTAAATCGAGTTCATCTATTGCTGAAATGTGAAATCTCACTACAACTACGGAAGAGAAGGTAGAGAGTTCTGTGCCTGTCACAGCAGGATCCCTGATAGAGCAGAATCAGAGACCAGCATGAGAGAGAGCTGACTGGAGACTGCTGCCCGACTGTGCCAGCGCCAGGGCCTTCACCCAAGCGTGCTGGAGGACTGAGGGAAGACAGAACTGGCAGGACTAAAGGAAATTTCTAACACTGACTTCAGCTGCATGACAGATGGTCAAATGGCATATTTGAGCAAACTTGAGAAGTTGTCTTGACTGACACATCATTTCCTGATGCCAACCTGAATTGTAACCTGTTAGCTTCCTTCCCAAATAGACCCCCTAACCATAAGTATGGTTCTGTGGGACCTGGGTGGTGATTACAATGGATTTAGATTCAGTAAAGTAATAAGATTAGTGGTGGAATTAGAAGAAGTAGGTGCTGGAGTAGGAGGATCTGATATAAGTAGTTAACTAGTTGACCTTACAGGACTGACCTGTAGGAACCGGTTATTGTTAGGCTAAAAATCAAAATGGAGGTGGAAGCTCAACTCAGAAATCCCTCTGTCAGGACATTTTCCAAAACCAAAACTCAGAAAATCCTATATCAGGACATTCCTCAGAACCAGAACTCAGAAATTCCCAAATTAGGACCTTTTCCAAAATCAGAAACTTTATGCACCAGTGAGCTACTTCAATATCAAACTCACCTCACAGCCCCCTAAAAAACACTTGCTGAAACCCCATATAAACCCTCCTAAGCCCAACCTCCGGTGTTACGTAGCCCGGTGCGCAATAAACTTTAAGAAGAATTCTACCTCTACCTCGGTGAGGTTCTTGGCTTCGATCTGAAACCTTTCAGTTATCTGACCTTAAAGGAATTGGTTTTCTATTAGACTTTCTATGAGGTTAGTAGAGGTCAGGTGTAGCCAGTCCCATGCTATCAACACTCTTTTTACCCACAGTGACCATAACAATAAGCTTAATAAAGGAGAGAAATAAAGCAAACACACAAGCAATGGGGAGACTGAATACAAGGGAGACTCTGACAGTGGCACAGGGTCAGGCAAGGTTTTAGTATGTAGTACAGATGGTCTCTCTGTGCTGCAATTGACTTGACAGCATCTAACAACAGTATGTGTAAGGTAGAGTGTCAACCCTGGAAGCTATAATCAGTGAAAACTTCTAGGTGCCTTCTGTTTAGGTAGATCTCACTCCCCTAGGTAGCCCATAAGTTAACTTATCTTCACTAACACATACAGCTTATACACACAGGCAGGGACTTCTGGTAGCTTCGTTGGTAAGAAGTTGCATTGTCAGCCCAAAGGCAGGTAGTTCAAATCTGCCATGTACTTCTCAGGAGAAACATGAGCAATCTCCTTTGAGATTTACAGCCTCTAAAAACCTATTTGAGGGTCCACTACTAATTGACTTCTTCTTGATGGCACAAAATAACAACAACAAGATACACAGAATTCACTGGCTTGTAGGATTCTTTATGTGGAGTATACCGCAAGTACACTGGGCCATTTCGGCTTCAATTATATCTTAGTGTGATATCTCTCCAGGAACAAAGCCATTGAAGTCTATCTAGACAGATATATAGAGAAATTTACTTCACAGAAATGGCTCACAGAATTGTGGGAGCTGATAAGTCCCAAATTTATGGGCCAAGTGATAGATTGGAAACCCCTGCTGGTTCATAGGAGTAGTGATTTAAAAATCAACAGGTCAGGTGACAGACTAGAATCTTCTGTTTATATCCCCAGAACTGAAGGTCAGGTGAAGCATAGACTTTGACAAAGAGGATGCTTTGACAGAATATTAATTTCTGTACTAGAGAAGCTTTGGTGGCCTAGTGGTAAGGAGTCGCACTGTCAACCCAAAGGCAGGCAGTTCAGATCCACCAGTTGCTCCTTGATAGGCAATCTCCTCCTGTGAGACTCAAGGCCTTTGAAAACTCACTGGAAGGTCAGCTGTGAGTCAATTATGACCTTGTCAACAGTGAGTGAATGTGTAACATTGGAAGCAGACCACCTCCTGATATCATACCCAAGGAAATGTACCTTTAAACAAGTTAACTGCTTATATCAGATCATAAAATCAAAGATGATTATATAGTACCTGTCAAACCACTGAGAATAATAGCCTTATCTGGTTAACCTCTAACACTATTACAGCTCTCATTGCATGTTAAAAAATGTGTACTTTGTAGGACTTACTGCTTGACGAGCTTTATGTTCCCTTACAACTGTATACAAGAAACCCAGATGGAGTCGTAGCTAAACACTCAACTTTTTTTTTAATTGGGAAAAACATATTGGGGGTACAAGGAGGTGAGGGTTGGGGGCAGAAGGGTGAGGATGGGCCAGGATGCAGTTGCAGAGCTGCACAGTTTGGTCGGTGGGGGGAGCAGGTGAAGGAAATGATGAGGGTCCATTGGGGACCAGATGCTACAGAGGAGTGACAAGCATTTTCCAATGGTAATTAAACCAACTGTCTTATTGATTTGGGAACTGGATGCTGACTCTCTGGCTTCTTCATGCTGAACAGGGGCATAGATGTAAAGGGGGGAAGGGTGGACACTTTATCACCTTACTGGTGGTCTTGGGTTAAAGCTGCTTGCCTTCTTGCTCTGTTAGAAGATATTTCCTGTCATTTGCTCCCCTCTGGACTGCGAAGTGTTTTCCCAGGTGGGTCCAGTGGGGATGACTGGTTGAACCCAGAGGCACCATCCTCCTTTGCTTCCTTAGCTGTCAGTTGTATTTCCTTTTTGTCACTGGCACTGGTTTCAGGGTCAATTCTAGAGTAGAACTCAGAGTTAAGGTTACCTATAGGAAAGGGAGCAAACCTAGAGAGAACAAACTTGTGAGTTACAAATAGAAGGGCTTTGAGGGTGTTGCTTTCAGGTTTACTGGGGGGGAGGGTGGCAGAAGGTGGCCTAGGTAACATTGGATACCCTAGGCATTCTTTTTTTTCCCCCTCCTTCCCCACCCCGGGGTCAGATGGCACAATCTGGGGACTGAGGAGCTCACACGGAGGGCTGCAACGACTCACCCCGTGCCGGGGGCCGAGGGCAGCCCACCCCGGGCAGAGGGCCGTGACGGCTCTCCCCAAGCCGGGGGCCGAGGGCAGCCCATCCTGAGCAGGGCAACACCCTCCAGGAGCTGGCTGGTATATTCCCCCTCCAATTGCCCCTACTTCAGTCTGGTCCCCTCGCCTGACTGAGGACTCTGTGGTCAGGGATAGTGTTTCCAATTCCAGCAGTGCCACTTTTACCCCCCCCCCATAAGTGGTCATACTATATTTTGAAGTAGGTGTCACTGCCCTCCCCCTTTATATATGATAAAGGGAACCTGAGAATTGTGAACAGACTCCCCCCAGGTCTAACCATCTTTTGGCAGAAGCTTTCAACAGAACAAAATATGTGATGCATTTAGGATGCTGGTCCTCTTGTGCATGCTGCCACTGTTAAGGTCATCAGATTCACAGTGACTTTCTGCAATCCATTGCATAGGTAATCGTCTTCTTTGGGCTGTCCAATGCATAGGTAATCATCTCCTTTGGCCCATTTCTCCTTGGGAATCCTTGAATTCCTGTTGTTGAGCCTCGATCTTCACTGAGGGCCAGTCATCAACTGTTTAAGTGTTCAATTATCAATAAGCCGAAGTCTGTGGAAGGCCATAATGGCCCTGCTTTAATTGGTTTGCTGCTCCTGCAGCTCATCACGCTGTCTCTGCCTCCGCCACCATCTTGGATCTACTAAACACTCAACTTTTAACCCCAAAATCAACAGCTTGAAACCATTAGCTCCTCTGCAGGGAAGATATTGTAGGTAATCTACTTCCACAAAGAATCTCCACAGGGCAGCTCTATTCTGGCCTGTGGGGTCTTTATGAGTCAGAATCAACTCAGTGACAACAGGTTATAACCATATGCACCAAGTAAGTGAACAATTCTCAGGATATCATTTCCAGTCCACAGGAAAAACATATTAAAGCCTTTAATATGTAATCATTTAATCTTCTGAGGCCAGTCTTATTAGTATTTCTGGTGGTCTAGTGGAAAGAAGCTGTGCTGCAATCCTGAAAGCATGCCGTTCAAATCCACTATCTGCTCCATGGGAGAAGGCTGGACAGTCTCCTCCCGTGCAGTTAATGGCCTCTGAAAACTGGTGGAGGGTCAGATAGGAGTTGGTTCAGCCTCAACAGTACAGAACAACAACAGCCCTACCATTTTAGGTTTTAGGGAGGTCTGGTGGCCTCGTGGTAAGAAGCTGTGCTACAATCTCAAAGGCATGTGGTTCAAATCCACCAGCTGCTCCACGGGGGAAAGATGACCTATCTCTTTGCATGTGGTTAACTGCCTCTGAAAACCCACTGAAGGGTCAGCTATGGTTGAGTTTGACTCGACAGTGCACAACCACAACCACAACCCTATAGATGAGGAAAAGGAAACGTAGTTAAGTAACTTGTCTATGAAAAGCTAACAGAACTAAGATTCAAATTCCCAAGGCCATGAGGTTATGAATTCTACTACCTCAATACAAAATTAAAATTCTGTTCTGTCTAAGCCAGGTTCAGTTAGACGTTCTGATGCAGACCCAAAAGTATTCCAGATACAGTCATTGATTCACACTCTGCCCCATGTCAGGGGTTAAGTACTTTGAATACTTAAGAGTGATATATCACTCTTGAGTGATATAACAAAATTATAAAGAGTATGTATGTCGGACTCAGAAGATCTGAATGAGAATCCATCCCCACTTCTTTCTAACTACTGCTTTGAGCAAGCTACTTTATTTCTCTTGGCTTCACCTCTTTATAAAATGGAGGTAATGATGTTATCCAACTAATAATGAGGGTATAAGAAGTTGCATTACCAACCCAGACAGGCAGGTGGAATCCACCAGATACTGCATGAGAGAAAGATAGGCAAACTTCTCCTTGTGCAATTTACAGCCTCTGAAAACCTGCTGGAAGGTCAGTTATGAGTTGGATCCAAAGTGACGGCAAATAACAACAAATCAAAAGGGAATGTGTGTCAAATGCTCAGAAAACTGTCTAGCATAAAACAGCAATAAAAATATCAAGGAAAACCCCTAAAACTTCATTGCTGTCAAATCAGAACCAACTCATAGCTGCCCCTGCAGCAAGTTTTCAGAAGTCTATAAATCTCACGTGAGGAGATTGCCCATCTTATACATGGAGTTGCTGGGGGATTTGAACCACCAAAGAGCAGTGCAACTGCTTAAGACTCTGCTGCCAGAACTCCTCATTAGCATAACAATATAATTATTATTAAAAATTTAGAATATAGTCTCTTAGCTTGCTTGCTTTCTTGCTTAAAAGGAAAACAATGTCCTTTTTTACCATTTCAAACCTGAAATAATTTTCAATACTAAATCCAGTTGAGTCTAGTACATCTTTCTTGCTGCTGCTTCCAACATGTAGCCCAGCTCTAGCATCATGGGAACAAACATAAAAAGGGACACCAACCTCAGCAGCCTCTCTTTCCACACCTCACATATTGACAACTGACATTTCAGCCCTGCATTGAACACTCCCCTTTGCCTTCTCCCTCCTCTATTGCCTCCTATCTTCAATCATTGTTATGTCAGCATCTTTTCCTTAAAAATTGTTGAAAAGCCACCACCTTTAGGTGATGTGTCAGAGAAAACGGACACAGGTTCCATTTCTGATTATGCTCTGTCTCCTTTTTTTTTCTGGCTCCTTTTTTTAATGGGAATATTCAATCTAGTAAAGGAAAATGTTACTCAACATTTACTCTGTGCCAGTCACAGAGCTAAATGTTTTAAATGATTCATGGATAATCTGTTGATTTATATTCTATTAATTCTATTCTATTCTATTCTATTCTATTCTATTCTATTCTATTCTATTCTATTCTATTCTATTCTAACTATATTCATTATAGTACATTCTAATCTGTTGCCTTATTGCTATTTTGTTCCATCAGGTCAGAACTGACTCATAGTTGATCCTACAGTGGTTTTTCAGAGGCTGTAAATCACATGAGAGGAGATTGCTCATAGTTCTCCTAAGGAGCAGCTGGTGGATTTGAACTATGTGCCGCTGGGGTGGCAGCACAGTTCCTTGCCACTAAGCCATCAGAGTTCCATGTTAAAGACATTAATCCCTGTTATTGGAGAACTCTGGTGTCATGGCCTGTAGGGAGTTGTACGGTTAGCCCAATAGCCATACCTCTCTGGTTGTTTGAATTGACCAGCTGCTCCATGGAAGAAAGATAAGCAATTTAGGAGATTAACGACCTTGAAAACCCATTGGAAGGTCAGCTATGAGCAGTTCCAAGTCAGTGGCAATGAGAACCATTAGTGTCATCAAAAAATAAGTGCTTCCCATCACTGTGCCTGGTAAAATAGAGGGTTGGTGAAAAAGAGGAAGACCCTCAAGGCGATGGCCTAACCCAGTGCTACAACAACTCAACAAGCTCAAGTGTAGCAGAGGTTGTAAAGACGGGGCAGAATTGTGCAGTGTTTCTATCTGTTGTACATGGGGTCACCAGAGTCAGAGCTGGCTTGGAGCTGGCTTAGAAGCACATAACAACAATCAGTAGCATACATACAAACTGAGTGACTTTTTAAAGTTTTGTATTTATCAGAGTTAACCTAGCTTCAATTTTAGTGACAAAAGTTAGTCTTACCTTTTATCGATTTACAATCACATGGAGTAATAAGTATTAAGTAATAATGATCTTCTTCCTCACTCTACTTGTCTTCTTAGGTTAGTGGGGGTGAGGAGTAGTGGTTCTACCTTAAGAATCAGTAAACTTTTTCTTTAAGGGCCATTCAGTAAGTATCTCAGGCTTGAAGACTATATGGTCTCTATTGCACTGACTCAACTTAGTCACTGTAGCTTGGTCACAGCAGATGGACAAACAGGCATGGCTGTGCTCCAGTGTTATCACTGTTAGTTGTTGTTACAGTGGCCTTGACTTCTGTATAACAGGATGTAACATCACTTGATCTTATGCCATCTCATGACTATTAATAAGCTGGAGTTTATTGTTGTGGCCATTGTGACAATCCACTGCGCCTTTCTCTTGCGTTCATTGGCCCTCTACCAGACATGATGACATTTTCTAGTGAGTGGTCTTTCCTAATGACTCATCCAGAGTAAGTGAGTCAAAGTCCCACCCAGCTCACCCCTAAGGAATATTTTCATTATTTTAATTGAAATGGACTTGTTGACAGTCACCGTATATTCAATAATCTTCACCAACAGTTCAAATGTCTTGATTCTTATTCTATTCTGTCTTTCTTTTTCATAATCCAGCATTTCAAGGAAGCTTTGTATACAGAAATAGGTAGCCAGTAGTTTACTGGCCACACTTTGCATGAGCTCATCTTCACTCTGAGCTGAATCTGGCGGCGGGTTCCTCATTTGGAATAGGATCCATCACTGTGGCAGGAGGGGAAAAACAATGAAGAATCATATTCCAACTCTTAACTATTTCACCTGGGAGCAACTGGCATCCTGTCCGTTCATATTTTGTTAATCAAAGGAAAATATAGCCCTACTTATAAATTCATAGGTAGGGAGCTCTGTGGCCTAATCCACAGGGAGCTTTGCTGGTAACTCATGGACGGTGCCTCTCTGGGGTTTGGAATCTACCAGAGGCTCCAGGGAAGAAAGAGGAGCGATCTTCGCCTGTGCAGTTTACAGTCTTGGAAACCCAGTGAAGGGGCAGCTTTGACTCCAGAGCTGTGAGACGAGGCTTCAATAGGTAGATGAACTTCAACAGATGGGACTGGGAAACAGTCCTGTGTGTGTATGACAAGAGAACAGAAAATACTGACCAGCAACATCTATTCTATCTTGACGTGTCTTCTTTTGTTTATCTCTTTTTTTGTGGCTATGGTTTTGCTGAGTCTAATGTTCCTCCTTAAGGAAACGGGTTATAAATCTGCATGTGGTTTATTCCAAGTTCTTATCAGAGGATTAGTTCATTTCTGGTCTAACTAGGTCTTTTCCCCTTCTTTTCCTGCTTTTCTTGTCCAGCCTCAAGGCTTATTATTGCTCATCAACCAGATCACTATGAAATCAGCAGGAAAGTAAAGTATGAGATGCAAAGTCATCCATCTCAAATATGATTCCTGAGCCTTTTGTTGCCACACAGGTAAGTCCCTTCTGAGGGTCTATTATCGGACTTTCAGTTTATTAAATTTATCTTTCACTGATTAATACCTGATTTGCATACCCATGCAGGCCATGCACTGTTAGAAGGAACATCTGACTTGAGTTATATGTCTATAGATATTAGTGGTGTTTGTGTGTGTGCGTGCATATGTATGTGTGTATACAGGGGTAAATGAACTCTGGTGGTGTAGCCTATAGGGAGTTGTTTTGTGAACCCAAAGATGACACCATCTGGCACTTTGAAATCACAAATTATTCATTGGTAGAAAGATGGGTAAATTCTTCCCTCAGAATATAGGTTGCTGTTGTTGTTTACAATGGAGCCAGAACCAGCCTGTAGCTGACCCTTCAGTGGGTTTTCAGAAGCAGTTAATTGCACGGAAGGAGATTGCCCGCAGGAAGGTTGCCAGTACAACTCCTTACCACAAAGCCCCAGAGCGCCCTAGTAGAGATCAGGATTTATAGACTCCAGAAATGCACTGGAAGGTCAGCTATGAGTTGGTTCTTCTTTTCTTTTCTTCTGGAGTGTGTTTTTTTGGGCTAGACAGGTAGTTGATAGTGATACAAGAGAGACATAATGCTTGTCTTGATAATCTGATAACTTTTTTTTCATTCATTCATTGTTGCTCTTTTTTCTTTACCTCCCCTCCCCCCAGTTCACTCCTCTTTTTGAAAAGCAAAAGATAAACTTCTTCATTAGTATACAATCCCCCCGACCCCGACCCTTCCCCCCCCAACCCAAATGCACTCCACTGTGCAACCTTAATTCTGGATTCCTGTGAAAATCATAATGTGCTATCATATATCACTTTTAAACTGTTCTCTCCCTCATCTGTTTCAATAATCTATCCAGTTTTTCTCAGTCTTACCCCAACCCTAATGTCAGTCACTTTCTACAACAGTGGCACCATGCAGTATTTGTCCTTTTGTGACTGAGATATTTTACTCAGCATAATGTCCTCCAGGCTCACACATTTTGAATAATATTGCATGAGTTCCTTATTTTTCAATGCAGGAAAATATTCCATTGTGTGAATATACCATAGCTTCTCTATCCATTCGTTTGTTGATGGGCACTTAGGTTGTTTCCAATTCCTTGCTATTATGAACAAAGCTGCGATGAACATGGGTGTGCATATATCTGCTTGGATGTAAGTTATGGTCTCTTTAGGGTATATTCCCAGTAGTGGAATTGCTGGGTCAAATGGTATCTCTATTTGCAACTTTTTGAGAAAGCGCCACACCACTTTCCACAGTGGTTGCACCATTTCACACTCCCACAAACAGTGAATAAGGTTTCCAGTCTCTCCACAACCTCACCAGCATTTGTTGGTTGCAGTTCTGTTAAATTTTGCTAGTCTTATTGGGGTGAGAGAATCTGGTAACTTCTGTGAAACAAAATTCTAAAAATCTATAAGTGATCTGAAGAATACTAGAACTTGGGGACTAAAAGGGGTCAGGGAATCTACCTGAGGGAAAGATAACATTAGAGGGAAAGCTCTGCTTTTACTTTGTATAAATGAGGAGAATGTTTAGAGAGTTTTTATTAAAGTGTTTTTGTGCTTTCCCTCTTTCCTTTTATTGTTTATGCTGCTGGCATCTTTATTTCTACTGGAGTGATGGCAAATAGCCAGCAACCTCTCAATAGGTTTCCCTTTTGATGTAGGTTTCTCGTTTCTCTGGACTTCCCTTAAAGATCAAGTTGCCTGTAGTCCTACCTTTGGGCCTTGCCAGGAAGAGCAGGCTTTTCCTATATCATCTAGGTAAAGCGCAGCTCACGTGAGAATTTTACACTTGAACTGAGGAATGAAAACTTTCCAGGAAATAAAGGGAACAGGAAAGGTGTAGCTTCTTCACATTGTTGCCTGTGAGGTTCAAGTTCTTACTTGAGATTTTATATTCCCTGCTATTTTGTGGTTTGCTTTCATTTTAATTTTTTTTCTTTTGTGGTTAGAAAATATATCTAGTTGGAAATCAAGCCAAAATCCAATTAATGCAAGACTTAACTGTAAAAATGTTATAAGACAATAACTCATACATGAAATTACAATGTTCAAACTAACAAAATCATGTACAGTGACAACTCATTTGTTTTGCAACTGACTAAATCACTCTATATTGAAGAATTTCTGGAAAACATGTTCCTTTTTCTTTCTGGAAAAAAATTATGCTCTTTCATAGTAAAATATTTCTTTAATATCGTCTCTCTCTCATAAATCAATCTCTCATAATTGACACTTTCCTTGATGGCTCCAGGACATCAATTATTAATTTTGATAATTCTACTTTTCTACAGCATATTGGTACCCTTGGGGTTTACCTAAGAGATGTAAGGCAATTTATCTTAATAAGAATGGCTTCAGAATACTGGGCTTTACAGTATTTACATGAAAATGTATTATAGATTGGATTTCTTTTCTTTGCTGTTAGTGTCTTTTTCATTTTATTACAATTTTAGATGTCCCTTCTCCCAGGTGTCATGGACCTACTTCTGATAAGCACTTAGCTAACAATTTGCTACTTCTAATTTAAGCACATTTATTTAAGTTAACTTATTCATCATATTTATTAGGATGGACTTGACTGTATATAAATAACATTTAGTACAAGAATATCAATAACTTAAAGGAGATAAAAGCTTATTTTTGTGTTGAGTATAAAAATCCAAAGATAAACCATCAAGAACTCATATGTCATTCATTTTTCAGACGTTCAAGCACCTTCTAGTTCTCTGTTACATCATCCTCAGGGTGAGGTCCTATCATCATCACCCTAAACAGCTCACTAGCCATCATATTCAAGTTCCAGCCAGAAAAATCTGAGACTAGGAAGGCAAAGGGCTAGGTCCTACCTTTGTGCAATACTTCCTACAAGTCCCACACAATATTTCTGGTTACATTCTTCTGGACAAAAGCTTGTTACATTTTGCTGACCTTCTGCTTTTCCAACCCTGGTGTCTTTCCCAACGACTGGTTCTTAGAGTTGCACTACTAACCCAAAGGCCACATTTCTCTGGTGGTTTGAATCCACCAGAGGCTCTTCGGGAGAAAAGCGAACAGTCTGCTCTCCTGTGGTTTATTGCCTTGGAAACTGGCTAGAGAGTCAGCTAAGCTTCAGTTCTGAATTAAAGGCATTAAGTGAGTGAACGAGCGGCTTCCTCTGACAACATACCCAACGCACACAAGAGGAAGTTTCACCGTCCTTACGTTTAAGGAGCCGTACTTCATCCAGGACAGACCTGTCTGGTTTCTTGGCCATCCACAAATAGTCAATCCTTTTTACCAACAACATAATTCAAAGGCTTCAATTATTCTCCAGTCTTCCTTATTCATTGTCCAACTTTCACAGGCACGTGAAACAATGGAAAATGCTGTGGCTTGGGTCAGCTGCACTTTGGTCTTTAAACTGACAGCATTGCTCCTTGCACTTTAAAGAGGTCTTTGGCAGTAAGCTTGTCCAATGCAACATGTCTTTTGATTTTTTAACTACTGCTTATGTAGATGTTGATTGTGGATCCAAGTAAAATGAAATAATTGACATTTTCATATTTTTCTCCATTTCTCATGCTTTTTTTCCAATTGTGGAGGTTTTTTGTTTTTGTGATGTTACGGTGGACTCTTTACTGAAGGCTGCTTCAGTCTTCAAGTCTTTGGTATCAGTAAACAAGTTTGCATGATATGTATAATGGAGGCTGTTAATGAGTCTTCCTTCAATCCGGTTGACATTGTCTTTTTCATATTATCCAGCTTCTCAAATTACTTAGTACACAGATTGGATAGGTATGTAAAAGACTAAAGTACTAACCATACCTTTTCTAACTTTAAACCACGTAATATCTTCTTGTTCTGATCAAACAAATGTTTCTTGGTCTGTGTACAGGTTTTACATGAGCACAGTTAAGTGGTCTGGATTTCTCATTCTTCTCAGTGTTATTTAATATCTATACTTATGCATAGTAATGAAATACAAGTAAATATCTTTCCGGTATTCTCTGCTTTTGGCCAAGATCCATCTGACATTGCATTTTTGTATATATACCCTCCATTTGGTTTCTGAAGATGTAAATCTTATAGGGAAGAGACTGCTTACCCCTCTTCTGATGAGCTTCTGGTGGATTTGAACTGCTGGAGATACACAGTGCTTGGATTAGCAGTATACTTGCTATGGATTTCACCACCAGAGGCGATGAGAAATACCATAGTTTAGATCATTACTTATCTTTAAAAAAACCCAAACAAATAACAACTGGTTTAATTGTTTAATTGAACTCTTTGCTTTTTAAAGTTCTTCTGTAGCTTATTTCCCCACTGCTACGCCTCTTTTTGATTTCTTAACTGCTGCTTCTTGAACATTGATTGTGAATCCAAGTAAAATTAAATATTCGACAACTTTAATCTTTTCTCTGCTTATTGTGAGGTTGCTTATTGATACAGTTGGGAATATTTTCTCCAGATCAGATATATACATTCTAAATATGTCTGTTTCTTCTCCAATATGTGCTTTCAGGTGCATACAAGCAATGTATACAGTATGGATCATTTGTCTGGATTCATAAAAAATGGCTCCTTATATTCAATTATATCCCAATAGCACTGTTTGTCAACTTACAGAATTTATGGCTTATTAGAAATATGTAGTTGTGTTGTTAATCCAAAGGTATGCCTCTCTTCAAACCTGCTGTTCCACAAGAGAAAAATAAACAATCTCTCCGTGGGTGACTTAAAGTCTTCTGAAAACCCACTGGACAGTCAGCGGTGCGTAGCCTCCCAATCCAAGACAATGGCTTTTGACTTTATTAAGATTAACTTTGTTCATATTTCTTTTCTTTACTTTTCACATTTTGTAATTCTTCACGTAAATAAGTCTTATTATTTTGGTTGCTTCTCCTTATTAGTTCCCTAAATTTACTTCTTATATTGTTTAAGGATTTGGAGTGAAGAGAGTATAGGATAAAAAATAGGATGTCAATGCTTGTGCTTGTTAAATCTATTTGTGTTTGACAGGGCTTCTCCTAGTGTTTGGTTCAAAATCAGAAACAGCATTGTTTGACTATGTGTCGTAGGTGAGTTAAAGGGGGTTCCTGGGTCCTTCTCTTCCTTTGAGTTCTCCAGAAAATGCCTGGGCAACATGGCAGCTCACACGGCTCTATGGTGGATTCTACAGGCTACTTTTAATTGTTGTTTTTCCATTAATTTTTATTTAATTGTGATTTTAACGAAAGTTTACAGAAAAGTTGAATTTTCATTCATTCATTGTTGTACATTTTCTCCCTACCCCCATCCCAGTTTACTTAAAAAAAATAAAAGTATTCATTGTTGCATAATTTCCTCCCTTCCCACGCCCCCTTCACTTTACTGTGCACCTCTTATTGTAGACGGTCATCATACAAATAATTACAGGCCACTTTTTAACTGCCTTGATCTAGCTATATCTACAAATATGGCTTTTGTCAATGAAGCAATGTGGAAAGTATAAATATCCGTTTGCTTCAAGGCTAATGAGCATTGCTATGCACTAATACACCAGTCCAAGCTGCTTACTACTGCCCTCTAGGTGATAGGTATTTTAGATATTTCCCCAGTAAGGACGAGACAGTTCTTTCTAGTTAGATGTCAAAGACCCCTCATACAAAATTCACTGATCTCCTGAGGAAGACATCTATCCCACACAGCTATTTCCTGCATTTCAAGATGTCCACCCAATTTCACTGCTGTTGAATTGATTTCAGTTCTGGGTGACTGTATAGGACAGAGTACAATTGCCCTGAGGTTAAATCTTTACATAATTAACTGCCTCATGTTTTTCCTTTGGAGAGACTGGTGGATTTGAACCACTGACCTTTTTGTTAAAATTGGTTTTAATTAAATCATTCATATATACATTTTGTTTTACATTAATTACAATTTATCCAAGCTTTTTATCACACTGTCTCGTCAAATCCTCATTGTTCCTTGCCTGTCTCTCCACCTCACACATCTATCCACTAATCTGTGCTGCCCTAGTATTTCCCTCCCTCCTTCTTTCCTCCCTCCTTTCTCCCACCCCCATTTGAACAATCATAGACATCCAGTTCCAGGGAGCTCATTCATTCTATACTATCCATTCATCCACTCTTTCCGGGCTGATCCTCCTTTCTCATTTCTTTAACAGTGTTCGTTGTCTGTGCATTCTACTTCTACTTTCTCCATCCTCTACCCTCCTCAAATCACCCTCCTATTTTCACAGTAACAGCCTATACAGTACTTGTCTCTTTGTGACTGGGTTCTTTAAGTCAGCATAATGTCATCTAGACTCATCCATGTTGTGTATTAGTTTATGAATTCTTCATTGTTTTTCAATGCTCCCATGCTGGTGACCTTATTTTTCATTAAAAATTATTTTTAGTAATTTATTTCATTTTTGTTGTTATTCATTTACATACAAAACCTCTACAAGTACAACAGGTTCTACATGCAAATTTCAGTGACATTGAGTACATTTATTGAGATGTGAAATCATACTTACTCTTCGTTTCTGAGTTGTTCCTCTTTCATCACGTAATCTCACTGTACCTGAAGGTTCCTATAGAGTCTCCTTCCTCTTTCTTTCTTTCTTTCGCTTGCAAAGTTTGGATTTATTCACATTGTGTTTCATTCAATCATTCTCATGCATTATGTTTTATAAAATGAATCACCATTGGCCCTTTTCAATCATTACCCTGTCTTCTCCTGGATCCTTCCCATTTGCTTCCCCTTCTTCCTCTAACCACCAAACCACAGGGCTGCTGACCTTTTGTGTAGCAATAAAGCACTTAACCGCTGTTCTCCCAGAACTCCTTAGCTATTCTGGCCTGCATTAGCTGACAGGTGCCCAGCTGGGACTGATGATGTAGATTCCTTT
>NW_006399751.1:22218828-22260788 GCF_000299155.1 Elephantulus edwardii | reverse complement strand
TTATAATCCCTCCCCCCAGGTCCACTCCACTATGCAGCCATCGCTCTGGACTCACATCATGACAAAAATTTCCAATAACATATCCCTCTTAAACAGTTTACTCCCTCATCTGTTTCAATGCAGTATACATTATTTATCCCATTTTTCTCAGTCTCCCCCCAACTCCAAGGTCAGTCCTGTTTTACAACAGTGGCATATGCAGTATTTGTCCTTTTGGGAAGATGCTTTCTTGACATAGCACTAATAGGCACAGATTAAATACTGTATCAGGAATGGCAGAGGCATTTTCTTCATTCACCTCCTACGATTTCCCATTCTCTCAGTCCTTGTACTCGGATCTGTCCAATGAGTGATCCCACATCACAGAGAATTATGAAGAGTAAATAAGGGAAAATCCTGTGGCATCCTCTAGACTCACAGCAGATGGCGGCTATTATTGATCTAAAGGTTAAAGGCCTCATAATAATTTTTTAACAGAGTCACTTTTCTAATATTTTATATCAGATGCTGTCCTGTAGTTTTTGATATTTTAAGAAATTCTTCTATCCTCTGTATTAATTCACTGCTCTAAGAAGAATTCATAGCTGCCAGAGACATGAAAACGTGCCATTATTTTTAAAACTGACTCACACGCACACACACAAACACATACACATGCACACTGAAGATTAGATAAGATAAGGAGTATTATACTTTTTAAAAATTTACATAAGCCTCATTTTTGAGTAAGAATTCTAAATTACTTTCCTAGAGTTAGTTGAGCAAACTATTGTTGTATTAATTTTACTGGTAAAAAATGAACAGGCAGAAATTATTTTAAGTACTTTATCAGCTGTGTTCTAATTTTATGTTTAGAAAGAATACACATTTGAATTTTTTTTCTGTAATAGCATCAAGGATAAGCATTTTAGAAAAGGGAAATAAATAGCAAACAAATCATGGCTATTGAGTTGATTCTGATGATGGTGATCCCATGTGTTGCAGCATAGAATTGTTCCTGCCACAAAAAAAAAAAAAGCTGTAGGATTCATGTCATGTTTACATCACTCAAGAAAGTTTTCCTAACCCTCCTCTATGTTAGACAAGTCTGGGGAGTTTAAAGGAAAAGTAGCAGAGGAAGACATTCGAATTACTTTTGGGAAAGAATTCAAGGAACCCTCCAGGTTCATGTTTGAGTTTCAGATAGAAAAGTCTAATTTGACTTTCATAATGGTCCACGGCAGATGGAAGTTTCTGTCGGCCCAAGTCCTTACTAAAGTGAAAAACTCTTCTTTATTGTTTAGCAGAGTTCCTCCCCCGACAGAATAAACATGCTTCCTTTGTGGGTTGAGGATGGAGAGCAGTTCAGCATCGCTCCCTCTGTAATTACCCTTCTTGCATTCAATGATGACAGCTGAGTCACTTCTAACCTCTTTTTTCCCCCCAAGAAAAAGATCCAACCCTTTAGAATTTGTCTCATAGGTCTGTCTTCCAACCCTTTAATCATGGTCCTTTCTGTGTGCCTTGGCTAAGTTTCTGCTTCTCTTTTCAGTTGTGGTTCTCAAAACTGGACATAGTCCATGGCTGAGGACCTTGCAGTGCTGACAGAAATAGGAAGGCTCCCTTCTGTTAACTAACTCACTTGTAAGCCAGGAAAGTAATTACAGCCGTCACCGAGCACCTCCCAAACATTGTTCTAGAAAGTGTGGAAAAGTCTACTGTCCACACACAGGGCCAGGCAGGAACATGGTGAGAAGGGAGAGGCTGGTGCAAAGTGAAGAATGCAGTTCAGCCAGAGAAAACAGCTTGAGTTTGCTGCAATTCCCTGTTCCACTCAATCCCATTGTTGCTAGACCTACTCTTTCTAGAAAAGTGGAAAGTCTTAATTTTAAAAGTATTTATTTTTTTTCAATGTGGTGCACTGCTTAAAAAAAAATAATGACTGTAAGAAAAAAACAAACAAACTCAAAACAAAAAACCACGACAGGAAGTAGAATCAGGCCCCCAGGACACTCAGTGACTTGTGGTGATGTGATTAATAGAGAATACACAAAAAGAGCCTCAGTGGCATAGCATGTTACATGCTGGCTGCAAATGGAAAGGTTAATGGTTCAAATCTATTTACTTACTGGGGGAAAAGACAGTCTCATCCTGTATAGATTTACAGCCTTGGAAACCTATTAGAGGGTCACTTGACTTGGAATCGATTTGAAGGTAAATGGGTGAGTAAGTGAGAAAAAAGGCAGCAGTTGTGTGGAGCTCCAGACACAGACATAAACAATAAAACCAATTTTAACCAAGATACAAATCTGGAAATTAATACGGTAAAATGCATGTAAGAAAACAGGAAAATCATTCATTAGGTACTAAAATAATCTAATGAAGAGCCTGGAACATAATAAATGCTCAAGAAGGATTTGTTGACTAAATGCCTTGTTTTCCCATCTCATTTTGCCATTCAAAGCATTTCTCATGTCTTCTGAGGACAACTCTGAGAGGTAAACATGTTGTTCTTCCCATTTTCATTACTTAGAGTAGCAACGTAGCTAATAACAACTGAGCCCAGCTTTAGTCCAGATGATTCAGACTTTTTAATTTCTTTGCCTTGGATCTTCTAAAAATCTAGAGTCCCCCACACTAGGAGGTAGAAGTGTACACCTGTGTGTGTGGTGCGATCTGAGAGACTCCTAAGGAACTTTCTTGTATATGGTAAAAAACACAAACCAAAGAAGAGAGAAGACACAAAACCTGGGTCTTCTCCCTTCTGCTTTGCCCAGCCACCTTGTTCTCTTCTCTGGAAGAAATGAAACAATTTATGTAAACAACTACTACTACTGCTACTGCTACTGCTACTACTTCTTCTTCCTCTTCCTCTTCTTCCTTCTCCTCCTTCTGCTCCTCCTCCTCTTCCCCTCCTTCTTCTCCTCCTCTGCTCCTCCTCCTCCTCCCCTCCTCCTGTTCCTCCTCCTCCTCCTCTTTTCTTCTTCTTTTAGAGTTAGAATTGAATCTTTATTTAAGTCTCATGTGCCAACTGCGCTTTCCACTAACTCAGGGAGCAGACACTTTCACAAGCTTCACAATTTTTTGTTTAGGCTCTGCTTTCATAGGAGCCTTAGTAGCAGCCATTGAGGTCTTTTCTAGATACTTGATTAGCCTTTTTTGCTTCCTTGGGAGCCCTGATAGCCTGTTCTTGTTAAGCCTTTCTAACTTGAGGCTTTGATACCTCTTGGCCATTATATCAGCAAGAGATGCACCAATGATGGTCCTTTGAAACTTGACTGCATGGTGGATTCTTTTCTTTTGCATTTCTTCCGATTGGCCCTTTTGGTGCTTCCTTCGGTAGAGGACAGTCCAATTTATCTGCCATGGAGTCCTTTTGGAAAGGAAAAACAATTCATCTTTTGCATTAAGAAACTAGACACACAATGGAGTACTACACTGCATTGAAAAACAAGGAACTCATGCAATATTATTCAAAACGGGCGACCCTGGAGGACATTATGCTGAGTGAAGTATCTCAGTCACAAAAGGACAAATACTGCATGGTGCCACTGTTGTAAAGCAGCACTGACATCGGATTTGGAAGGAGACTGAGAAGGATAGGTTCAATAATGTATACTACATTGAAACAGATGAGGGAGAAAACTGTTTAAGAGGGAAAATTATTAGGTATTATTGTCATGACAGGAGTCCAAAGCTAAGGCTGCGTAGTGGAGTGGACGTGAGGGGAGGGTTTGTAAAACAATGAAAGAATTTGTCTTTTACTTTTCCAAGAGGGTAGTGTAAGGGGGGAGGGTTGAGAGGAGAGAAAAGTACAACAATGAATGAATGAATAGAAAGCCAAAGTCTCTGTAAATTTTCATTGACATTAATAAATTTTTTAAAAAAAAGAAAGAAAGAAACTGGAATGCCCTATCCATTCTGGTGTAATGCCTGCAGTGCTCAGGGTAGGCCTTGTACCCACTGAAATTGCACAGCTCGACCTTCATGGCTGCGACTTCAAGGGAGCAGGGAAGATAGCGAAGAGTTATGTAAACTTCTTAACATGTTTTACTTCTTCTATGTGTGCTAGTAATAGTCTCTCTACTACCACTTTGACACTATTGGTCATGAGATCATTTCTTTTTTAACAACTTGGCTAGCTTATGGTGCCCACTGAGTGGCTGGGCTCTAGTCTCAGTGCTGCCACAGAGGCATTTTGGAGATATGATAACATTTACAATCAGTTGGTATTGAGACGATAACCCTTGATAATGTGAGCGGTCCATCTTCCAATTAGTTGAAGGTCTTGAGAACAATTATTGAGGTGTCCCAGAGAAGAAGTAATTCTACCTTAAGACTGTCCAGACTGTCACCTGCTCTACTAATGTTGCACTCAAAAGCACGGTGATAACACTTGTCCAAGTTCCCAATCTCTAGTCCTAGTTAAAAATTTCAGGTTCACCACTCCCTACAATTGCTCCAGGGGAATCAATCAATTCCTTAAAATAATTCTCTCTCAATCTCTCTTTCTTTGTATATGTGAAAAATATTTTTTTAAAAGCAACTAACCAACCAACCCAACTCATACAACCATTAAATCAAGTCTGAGTCACAGTGAGCCTTTATTGTGTTTCTAAGATTGTAAGTCATTACAGAGAAAAAAGAGACTGCCTGTCTTTCTCTAATGTAAATGAGCCTGCCCCATTCTTTAAACCACATATCTACTGAAGGATATTTACATTCTTTAGTCTTTTACTCTTGTAAGCAATGCTGGAGTGAACTGTTTTGAACATGCATCATGTCACTTACACCGAAGCAAATTGATGGAATTAATATGCACACACAGACTTGTTAGATCCTAGGGTGCATACATTGGTAATTTTTAAAGTTTGTCAAGTTGCCCTCCATAAGGCCCAGTTCACATTTTACAAACAATGGAAAGGATACTCTTTTTTAAAAACAAACAAACAAAAAACCAACTTATGTATTTATTTTGTGTATGTGTGCCATCAAATCAGATCTGACTGGTACAGAAGGAGATTGCCCCTCCTTCTCCAGCAAAGCATCTAGTGAATTCGAACCACATACCTCTGGGATTTCAGTGCAGCTTCTTGCCACTGGGCCACCAGAGCTCTGGGAAAGAATACTCTTAATCTATTTTTTTTTTAAGAAAAACTCATAATTCTGTTTATGTAGCTAGTTTCAAGGTTTCATTCTAAACAACTGTCCTACTTCTGAAATTTAAAACTTTAATTTCATATCTCTGTCTATAACTTCTGTAACTCTGTCAATAACATTCAGCTACTGCCTTTACAAAAGTATATTAACCTAACTGAGGCATTTGCCTCCTGTATCCATGCATGGTCTTCCTTCATCTGCTTTGCTTCTTTTCCCACCTAGCCTGGACTCTTTGGTTCAATGTTTTAGCATCGTTTTCTTTGGACAAGCCTTGCAGAATCTTCAGTCTAGTTGGTCAGACCCAACCATCTGCCCTCTGTAAGCCAACCCTGGCTACCAAGCCCTCTTAGGCAGGAGTCGCTCAGCCAGGTTGGTGAGTGTTTCTCTAGATCTGCAGGCCCAGAGTCACCTGAGATCACTCTGTATTGCTCACCCACAGTCTCTACTTCTTCCTGTTCTCTCAAAATGTTCCATTCTCCTCTTAATTTCCTTTTTACTCTCAATGAACACCATCTCTGCTGCTTTCCTCAGGGTCTTGCCCCCTCAGTTCTTCCACTTCTCATTCCTCACTTTTCCACCTTTTCTCTTTGGCTCTTTCCTTTCACATTTACATAGCATTCCAGACGTTCCTATCTAGAGAGACTTTCCCTTGACCCTCTGCCCTTTTACTGGCTGTCGTTACCTTGTCTGTCTTCTGGTTTATTGCCTAATTTTTGTGTAAGATTATCTACACTTGTAATCTCTCCATTCTCATCTCTCATTAAACTCTGACTTCAACCATCTTAACAAAAACTGCTTGTCAAGCTTCCAGTAATCTGGTAGAAATTACAATAGGCACTTTGACAATTTCCTGTCACTTGACCTATGCAGCATTTGACACCTTTCAGCACCTTCCTTTCAGGAACAATCTTTGTTTTCCTAGTTGCCTGCCCTTCATCTCTTGTTGCTCATGACCTCATGTCCTTTGTGCTTTAGCCATACATTTTGCATTTCCTTGTGCCGGTGAGCATCGTTCTGACTCTCCTCGCCCCTGAGCCAATGATCTAAACCAAAAAATGATTTCCATATTCCCTTTGGCGTCATTTTCTCAAAAGGGACCATGTGTGAACTGATCCTGGCTAATAAGCTATAAAGAGAAATCTGACTGGGATTTCTTACTCCTAAAAGTCACATAGAAAAGAAAGTATCATTTCTCTGTTGATGATGGAACAAAACCAAGAAAGGGGCAAGAGACTGAAGAATACAGAGAAGCAGAGCTGGACCTTTGTGTACTCTGCCTGAGGTCCACAGTACAGAAAACCTTCTGGAGTGCTGGTGGCCTATTGGCAAGAAGCGGCTGCAATCCCAAAAGAATGCAGTTTGAAGCCACCAGTTGCTCCACGGGAGAAGGATGGTCAGTCTCCTCTTGTGCAATTAATTGCCTCTGGAAACCCACTGGAGGGTCAGCTATGAGTGGGTTCCAACTCTATGGTACACAACAACAACATTATGACTTAAGCTAGTTTGAGTTTTACTTACTTGATATCATCTGAACCCATGCACTATAGTTAGTCTTCCATGTGTGTTATACCTTCTCTAGACTCTCTTCTCCTCTTTTCGTCTTACTTCCTCTATTACTTCCCCAAGTCTTTAGTCAGATGTATATTTACCAGGAATTAGCCCATGATCCCTCAAGAGAAAAGTAAGTGACTCTCTTATCTGCTCTCATAGTATTAGTCTTTACGTGTAATACACAATGCTTATTTACTTGATGGTTGTCCCATTACACAATAACTCATTGGGGTAAGGGATTATGTTTTGCAGTTGACCCTGGACCATGCTCTAGTGGTCTAGGGGTAAGAAGCTGCACTGCAATCCCAAAGGCACACGTTTCAAAGTCACCAGCTCCTCCGCAGGAGACAGATGGGCATTCTCATCCTGTACTATTTACTGCCTCTGAAAACCCACTGGAAGGTCAGCTATGAGTCACTCCTGACAACAACAGCATGATACATAGTAGTTGCTCAGTAAATATTTGCTGAATGACCACTACTTTCACTAATTTAACTAGATCCCCCCCCCATAATAATTCACAGTATTAGCAAAGATTCCTGGAAATGGTTACCTTAGTCCTCAACTCTAACAAAACATCTGAGACCAAAAAAGTCTCAGAAGTTCTAATAATTCATCATTACAAAAGAATTAAAAATGTACACAAAAACTTAGGTATACATATGCACCAAACTCAAAATTCACTGCAGATTTCTGAGCTGTAAATATCGCGATGGGAAAGTCTGCCGTTAGGGACCTCTCAAACGTACTCAGGAGCAACAGTATCTCTCTGGAGACTAAGGTGCGCCTGATACAGGTCATGGTATTTGCAATCGCTTGTTATGCATCAGAGAGTTGGACAATGACTAGGGAGGACAGAAGGAGAGTGGATGCTTTTGAGCTGTGGTGCTGGAGAAGAGTACTGAATGTACCATGGACTGCCAGGGAAACAAACAGATCCATCTTGGAGAGGATTAAACCAAGCTGCTCCTTGGAGGCAAGGATTCTGGGGCTTCGTCTGACATACTTTGGACATGTTGCCAGGAGGGACGGGTCCTTGGAGAGGGACATCATGCTTGGGAGGGTGGAGGGACAGCACAGGAGGGGAAGACCCTCTATGAGATGGATTGATTCGGTGACTGGGGTAATCGGGATGGGTGTGTCAGAGGCGGTGTGGTTGGCGCAGGATAGAGCAGGGTTTAGAGCTGTTGTGCACAGGGTCGCTATGAGTCGGAAACGACTCGATGGCACATAACAACAACAACAACAAATCATAGTGGGAGGAGACTATTCATCTTTCTTGTGACTGGTGGATTAGAATCCCTGGAGACTCTGTCTGAACAGGAAGAGTTCATTTATACACATATGTACTATGCTGTGCTATTCTTTGTGGTGACGCCTGAAAGTAATCTGCAACCAGAAGGAATTTGTTAAAAAAATTGGTTAAATGTAGATTGTGTTGTTTGTGAAAAAATAGAGTATTAGAAGTAATATTTACCCTACTTTGTAGAGTAATTGTGAATAAAAAGAAAGTATTTGAAAGTGCTTCTAAAACATGTAAATCTTTTATAATATCAGATGGAATTACTGCCCTTCATATGGAATATTGTTCAACCACAGTTATTCTTCTTGTAATTTGAGTCTTCAAACAGTGTTTTTCAAATAAAAAATAATGACATCAAATCCAATATTTCCTGGGTACTTTCCAGGAGCTTGTGAGAGACGCCAAAAAAAAAATTATCCATCAATAAAGGTGCTTGTTTTATTGAAATAAATAATAAAAATTCCCTTACTTGCCTCTAAAGTAGCTGAAATCCCCTCTTTCTTCATTCCTTTGAGTTGAAGTATTGAAAGCTTCATGTCAAAATAAAAAGTTATTATTAATAGAGAAAATAGTCATTCATGCTTTCACATTCTTTGGAATAAAACATATTCAGTTGTTTGTAAAGAAAATAGAGAGGTGTTGAAAAGCTAAGTCATAGGTCACTACCCTGGGCAAAGGTATTTTTCATTTCAATGAAAGGATCTAACTAGACAGAGTTTACCCTATAGCCTTAGGTACAAGGAATTAACCTGCTTAAGCCTGTTTAATACTTTCCCTGGGTTTGTTCCAAACTGCCTTTAAATACTGTTATGTACTAGATATTCTACCCTGCAGCCAAACTGGAAAACATTAAACTCCTATTGTTTGACAATTTAACATTTGTTTTGTATTCATCAAGATCTGAAATTGTATTTCTCTCATTGTGCTTATGAGAAACTTTCCTTGGACCAGGAGGCAGTTGTCAGAACACAGCAAGGAAACAAAGCATGGTTCAAAATTGGGAAAGGTGTGTGTCAAGGATGTGTCCTATTTCCATCTTTTGAAAGTATATGCAGAACAGATTTTCAGGAGGCTGGGCTCTTTGAGGAAAAGTGTGGCATCAGGGTAGACTCATCAATCATCTGCATTATGCAGATGATACAACCTTGCTTGCTGAAACTGAGGAGGGCCTGAAGTGCTTGCTGCAGAATGTCAAGGACTGCAGCCTACAATATGGATTGAAGCTCAACACCAAGGAAAAAAAAAGATTCTCACCACTGGGCTGATTGGCAGCATCACGATAGAGATGAAGAGTTTGAGATTGTTGACAGCTTCAGTTTGCTTGGCTCTATGGTAAACTCTCTTGGTACCAACAGCCAGGAAATTAAAAGACGAATTGTATTGGGAAAGTCTGCTGTCAGAGACCTCTCCAAAGTACTGAAGAGCAACGATGTCAGTCTGGAGACTAAGGTGTGTCTGATACAGGCCATGGTCTTTGCAATTAATTGCTATGTATCAGAGAGCTGGACAATGACTAGGGATGATAGAAGGAGAATTGACGCTTTTAAGCTTTGGTGCTGGAGAAGAGTACTGAATATACCATGGACTGCTAGGAGAACAAACAAGTTCGTCCTGGAAAGGGTTAAGTCAGGCTGCTCCTTGGAGGCAAGGATTCTGAAGCTCTGTCTGATATACTTTGGACATGTTGCAAGGTGGGACCAGTCCTTGGAAAGGGATGTGATGCTTGGAATGGTGAAGGGATAGCACAGAAGAGGAAGACCCTCGATGAGATGCATTGATTCTGTGACTGACTTAATGGGGATAGACGTGTCAGAGACAATAAGATTGGCAAGAGATAGAACAGAGTTTAGGCTATTATACATAGGGTTGCTATGAGTCGCAAGCGACTCAACTGCACATAACAACAACAACAGAATGAGATGAAAGAATCAAGGATTATAACGCGAATATTAATTACATCTCAACATCAGTAAAACAAAAACCTTAATCACTGGATCAGTAGACAACTTCATGATAGATAGAGAAATGATTTAATCTTACTTGGACTTACAATCAAAACCCAAGGTAGGGGAGCTCTGGTGGCCTAGTGGCAAGAAGCGGCACTGCAATCCCAAAGGCACATGGTTCAAATCCACCAGATGCTCTGCCAAAGGAGGGGCAATCTCCTCCTATACCGGTCAGATCCGATTTGACAGTACACACACAAAAAAATTAAAAATAAAATAAAACAAAAATGAGAGTAGCGTTTAAAAAAAATAAATTATAAAAAACCCCAACAACAAAAACAAACAAACCCAAGGTAACAGCAGTCAAGATATCAAGAAGCTACATTTAGAAAATCACTCTTCAAAGTGCTAAAAGGAGAGGATGTCATTTTAGAGGCTAAGTTACAACTGATCTAAGCCATAGTATTTTCAATTGATTCGTATGCATCTGAAAGTTGGACAAAGAATAAGGAAAAAACGAAGAAGAGTCCATGTATTTAAAGCGAGGTGTTGGGAAGAGTGGTCACTATTCCATGGACTGTCTAATGAGCAAATAAATATGTCTTAGAGGAAGTACAACAGCAGTGCTCCTTAAGAGAAGGATGGTGAGACTTTGTCTGACGTATTTGGAACTTGTGAGGGGCTAGTTCTTGGAAAAAGACTTGGTGCTGGGAAGGATAGAGGATCAGCAAAAGAGATGGAGGCCTTCAGTGAGATGGATTGACATGATGACTACAACAGCAAACTTGACCCTGGCGAAGATTGTGAGGCTATCGAAGGATAGATAAGGTTTTGACCTGTCGTTCACAAGGTCACTATGAGTTGTAGTTGACTCAAAGGCACCTAACAACAATAACTCTATTTGGCTGTATTTGTTTCCTTGTCTTTTTTTTTAAAAAAATAAATGAAAAGATATTTATATTTGCTTACAAAGTTCGAATACATTGTGTCTAACCCTATCCTTCATTCACATTTTGTTTCATTCAATTATTACTATTCATTATATTTTATAAAATTAATCAACATTGAACTATGCTCACCATTTCTGTGTCTTTCCAGACTCCCACCTGGTCTTTCCCATTTCTTTTACCCATCCCTCCCTCCACTCATCAAATTGTGTGACCTTATGATTTCCCCCCTCCCCATTCTCACCCCTCTGCTCCTACCTTCCCACCTTGGATCCTCATATATGTTTTACTAGTTATCTTTCTATTTATACAATAATGGCCTTATGCAGTATTTATCCTTGTGAGACTTGAGTTAGTTCATTCAGCATAATGCTCTCCAGTAGCAGAAACAAAGTTTAACAGGACAACAAGCAATAAATGTTGGAAAGAATGTGGAGAAATAAGAGTTCTCATACACTCTTGGTAGGATTGTACAATGCCACTCTGGAAGGCAGTTTGGCATTTCTTCAAAAAGCTGACCATAGAAATTTCATATGACCCAGTTATTCCATTGCTTGGAAAATACCCTGAGAAAAATAGAACTGCGACACAAAAGGAGATTTACACACCAATGTTCATAGCAGCATTATTCACCTTTGCCAGAACACAGAAACAGTCCAGATGTCCAGCGACAGTCAAATAGATTGAGAAATTGTGGTACCTTCACACAATGGAATATTATGCAGCATCCAGGAGCAATGATTTAAAAAATTACTACTTTACTTGGGAGGAACTGGAGAGCAATATGTTTCCTCTTCTAAGAGAGCTCTCTTTAATTATTTTTCTAGTATTATAAATGTTTCTAATTAAGTTTTAGAAATTATGCTCTTGATAATAATTATCTGTTAGTTGTGTGTACTACAAGTATCCTTTCCCAATCTTCCATTCATCTTTTTATTTTCCTTGTTATCTTCTAATAATTCACTTCCCCCTCTTGTAGCTGGAATGACCACAGGGTCACAGCTTGATTCCCTTTTCTCAGGAATCAGTTATCTGAACTGTTTTCCTGTGTCTAAAAAATGCTTTCCCCTCTATTTTTTTGTCTAGTTTTGTTACTATTTCTAGCAATACTTACTGTTCTATGATTTCTGCCAAAAGCAAAAATATCATTACATTATTAAAAAGAAAACCTGCACAAAACTGTCCAACTAACTAAACACACAAACAAATAAATAAGGACCTCAGTGCACTGGATTAAGAAGAGTGTCATGAATCATGAGTTGAAATGAATCTGGTTTCATACCTCTCAGATTCTTTTAAAAATAAATGGGAAAAGTCAATTTAACATTATTTTCTCTATTATTGCACATAATGTTGAAATGTATAAATACTCATTTTTGTAACAATATATAGCTATGGAACTGATGCATGGCTTTTCTTTTTCCTCACTGTGACCTAATCTCCCCTGAGTATTATGCAGTCTTTGCAATTAGGGGTAGACTAGGTTTCAGGATCAATTCTTCCAGAATATGAAGAGGCATGATAAGCCTTCTTAGAATGTACTCCATACTAAGCTGAATCCTTTTCCTTATACTCCTTCCTGTATCTACCCATCAAATCCTATGCCTTCTACAATGTTTAAGAGACCTGTCACCTCCTTTAATTTATTCTGTCACTGTAAATGCTTTTAAATGGAAGCAAAGCCTTTCCTCCTTTGTGTTTCCACATGTGCTTATACTTTCCATAGGATATTTACCACATCATAACTTGGCATTATAATTATTGGGGGATGTGTGTGAGGTTTGCAATGCTCCTTCCTCCAGTATGCTGTGAGCTTATCAGTGGCAACAATTGAATGTAAGTAATTTTGGAAGGAACACAAAGACAAGCTTAGTCAAGCAGTTGTTGCCTAAACTCAGTTTTTGCCACTGAAGTCTAGAAATGGAGACAGTGCATGTCTTTGAATATGTTCTTTAAAGGCCAGTGTCTTGGTGTGGTTTAGACCATGTAATCCCTACCCCGAGTTTCCTTGGAGATTGGGTATTCACCAAATTGGTGGTAATCATATTTCTTCTCCTTTTCATCTGTTATATTTCTCTGCCAATATCTATTTCCACTCTTCCCTCAATCACTGAGGTTCTGGAAGCTTCTGTGAGCTAAGAATAATAGATTCTAGTAGCTTCAGTATGTCTACTCAGCCATGGTGAGTAGGAGTGTATGTTTATCTAAACAATCACTTTTTCAGTCCTTCTCTTTTACAGCTTTTGACAATGAGAGCACCTTGAACTCATGCACTTTTAATCTCTATAAACTTTTTCCTCTATGATATTTTCGTTTTAATATTTTTTAATTACTTTTTATATATGTACCGTCAAATCGGATCTGACTGGTATAGGAGGAGATTGTCCCTCCTTCTTCAGCAAAGCATCTGGTGGATTTGAACCCAGTACCTCTGGGATTGCTCCTCTTTAATATTTTTGTTTATTTATCTTCGACTATCCCCAAATCGACAACCTTCAGTGTGAATTACACTCCAACATAAAGAAAACAAGTGCCTTAGACTGCGGAAGAACACACCAGTCGGAGACGCATTCTGCAATCGGAGGGTTCCAGTTGCTGTCAAGGTGACTCTGGCACATAGTGTCTCCATGTGAGCCCGAGTAGAATTGTGTTCTGCAGGGTTATCAATCATTGATTTTTCAGAAGTAGATTGCCAGGCCTTTCTTTCAAGGTGCTTGGGTAGCCTCAAACCATCAACCTTCTGGCTAGCAGCAAATCATGTGTTTGCATCACTTGGAGATAGTCAGAGAGTACTGGTTGCTGTCTAGTTTGTTCCAAGTCATGCTGACTGCATCCACATGCTATGGACTAGGGCTACTCATTAGTATTTTCTTTATGGATGTGGATTACCAGCCTCTCTCACAGTACTGCTGGGTTGGTTTGAAATGCCAACGTTTAAATAGGTGCGCCTAAACCATTTTCACTACCAGGGACCTTTACCAGAAGGTCATTGTTGTGTTGTTAGATGAAGTCGGCTCAGACTCAAAGCACACTTTGTACAACAGAGTAAAACCCTGCCTGACCTCACGTCATCCTCAGAATCCCTGCTATGCTTAAACCCATTGCTTCAGTCACTGCGTCAACCCTCGGGTTGAGGGTTTTCCTCTTTTTTCACTGACTGCTACTTTCCTAAGCATTATGCCTCTCTCCAGAACCTGGCCTTTCCTAGTAAGGAAGAGCATTGTGGCCACACTTACTTATTAACGCCTTTTTGTTCTTTGTTGAGATTAGTTTCCCAGGTGTTTATGTATTGACACCTTTTAAATGGAAGACAGAGTCTTGGATACAGGGGATGCCAAATTGGCTAAGTCTGGTTCTCGAGTAACTTAGAGAAATTGATAAAGAAAAAAAAATCATATACAACTCAATAAATGCAATCACCGAGGGCACACAAAATGCTCTGAGATGTAAAGAGGAAGTAATCATCCGAGGGAATCTGGTATGTTGTTTAGTGTGTTGGAGAATTTAAAAACTAAGAAAGAACTTAAAATCTAAGTCTTTTAGGAAAATTGATTGTTCATTAACCTGAGATTGGTCGATGATTCAACAGAAGGGAACAGCATGTGCGAAGGCAAAGAAACACGGAAGTTTATGGCTTCTGTCACGTGTTTGGGATGGAGGTGTGAGGAAACTGTTGGAAAAGTAAACTTGAGCTGGACTTTACATGTCTTATGTCTGCTAAAAAATGTAGCTCTGGTGGCTCAGTGGTAAGGAGTTGCACTCCCAATCCAGGGGAATGTGGTTCAAATCCCCCAGTTGCTCGATGAGGGGCGGATAGACTGTCTTCTCTGGTGCCGTTTACTGCCTCTGAAAACCTGCTAGTGGGTCTGCCACAAGTTGGTTCTGACTCAGTATGACCCAACAACAACTAAAGAAGTGTGGATTCCCAGACTCCATCAACTTCAGTTACATTCTTTGCCATTTTATGATTATTGTTATATCTGTTAACATACATTTTTTTGAAAATCACCTTTTAATTTATATGTTAAAATAGACTTGCATAATTATATTTGATTATTTGAAAAGAATATGTATTATATAAGTAAACAAACAAGAATGATAGAATGAATCCTTGAGAATTTATTATCCAGCATAAGTAAAACACGTTTATCCAACTTAAAAATTCTCTTTTGTGTCATTTCCCTGCCTTCTTCTAGAGGTTACTATTATACTGTGTTTTGGATTCATTCTCTCTCACGCTCTCATAGCAGCTGTCGGCCAGCCATGAGTCAACCATCTCACTCACGGTTGACCCTCCAGTAGATTTTTCAAGGCTGTCCTATCCCCTGGAGGATATTGTCCATTTCTCCTGAGGAGCCTCTGGTGAATTCAAACTGCCAGAGAGGCATGGCCTTTGAGTTGGCAGCGCACTTCCAGATGAACTACGCCACTCAAGCTCCCTGATGAGTCTCCTAATGGTTTAAATAAGTATTTCATCCCATATGTGTCTATACTACTAGACATTGTATTATTTATTTATGCCTGGTTTTGAGCTGTAGATTTTAATTTGTGGCAATCTTATGGGAAATGAATTGATACAGGAGCAAGCCTGAAGGTGGGGAGACCTGTTGTTTTTGTTGTTATCGAGTCACTTGCAACCTATGTACAACAGCCCTGAAACCTGCTCTGTACTATGCCAATTTTATTGTCTCTGACACGCCTATCCTCATTACCCCAGTCACTGTATCAAGCATGATGTCCTTCTCCAAGGACCAGTCCCTCCTTGCAACATGTCCAAATTATGTCAGATGAAGCCTTAGAATCCTTGCCTCCAGGGAGCAGCCTGGTTTCACCCTCCTTAGGACAAACCTGTTTCTTCTCCTGGCAGTTGGTCATATATTCAACACTGTTCTTCTCCAGCACCACAGCTCAAAGGCATCAATTATCTTTCTACCATTCCTAGTCACTGTCCAGCTCTCTGATGCATAGAGCAATTGCGAAGACTATGGTCTGGATCAGGTGCACCTTAGTCTCCAGACTGACATCATTGCTTTACAGTACTCTGGAAAGGTCCCTAACAGCAGACTTTCCCCAATGTAATTCATCTCTTGATTTCCTGGCTGCTGGTACCAAGAGTGTTGATTATGGAGCCAAACAAACTAAAGCTATTAACAATCTTAATCTCTTCACTATCCATCATGATCTGCCAATTGGCCCAGTGGTGATTGTTATAATCTGGAAAACCAGGATTAATTAAGAACCTGGATTAATACCAAAGACAGATTTACTAAAACCAACATAGCATTTGAAACATATTTCTTTATATTATATAAAGAAAAGCTTATTTATAAATTTTTCTTTTGTAATATTTCCAACACTTATAAGTGTTTCATTTGATTTACTAATTTGAATAATATTTCCTTTTTTGGTTTATGGATATAAATAGTAGTTTCATTTCAATTTGACATTGGCTGTTGTGGTGGTTCCTTGTGGTTCTTGGGAAAGGGAAACATAAGCCCATTCGCACCCTTACTGGAAGGTCGGTCTGTGATAAGGAAATCAAAGCTACATTAGGTACATTTGAGTGAAGTGTAAAGTGCTGTGTTGTACAATCTTTACCAGGCAGCTGAACCAATACTCCGTTCTCTGAGACTCCAAATCTGAATCTTCCCCTCTCAGATAACAATATCTCGGATTTGTTTCTTAATTCACTACACCCAGACTTTGTTTATATTTAAAACAAACAACCAACCTCCACAACACTAACTATCTTTTTAGAATAAGTCCAAACAGCATCACTGTTGTTTTCTGAGTACCTGGAAAAACCCAATAATTGAAGCAATATTTGTAAATTGTAGATAATTTAAGCCTACCTATACTGTAGGATCTTTGTAACTTTAAAATGAGAGGGTGAACTAGTCAGTTTTACTAAGCCTGGAGCAATTATGTTGTGATCTGTGGTTGGCTCTCCAAAGCCCCCCATTGGAAGGAGGGTCTGGGTAATCCCTCAAGTTCTTGAACTGACCTGGACTGGGCAATTTGAGTAAGGCTGAGTGATTTGAAAGAAGTAGTCTCCAGCCAGGAGGCCTCTCAGGCTCTACCAATTAGACTTGGAAACTGGTTCGACTTGCTGGGCCAGAAAACAGCCACACCACAGGAGTTTTAAAAATACAAAATGGCCACTTGTGAAAATGCTGTGGGACACAGTAATTGTCAAGTTAATTTAAGTCATCTTTGAGAGTCAATCCCCTTCCCACATCCCTAAATCATCATTTAATTGAGCAGTTTTCTTAGTTTGAATCTCATGGCAGACCAGGAAAGGCAGTCATTGGGCAATTAAATGTCTTGAATAAGTTAGAATTGCTCATCTGTGGTGGAATTCAAATAGGTCCCACTAGTTCTGAACACCACTACTTGGCTGTAAGCCTCTTAGACAATTCAACTTAATTAAAGTGACATTTATTGAGTGCCTATCATGTCAAAGTTCTGTACTATGTAGGCCTCTATTGCTGTAATGGATTCCAAATGGATTGAGCAACTTGGGACCATCTCAGTTTATAAGAGGGTCCTCTATGTTAGTGTGAAAATATGCTACTTGTTTCCAAAAAGTAACTGACTGGGAAATGGAGGCAGTTACGTGACTCAAAGTCAATGAAAAACTTAGTTGGGGGGTTATTTTGGCTTTTCTTCCCTAGTAGAAATGTGGAAAAATTGGAAGCAGGGAGCTTACTACAGAGAGGAATTGATGGATTTGGAGATTTGTAATGAGGAGATTTTAGGCTCTATTGAGGAGTTCCTGTGGAATAGTACATTATTCGTTGTGCTGCAGCATCCTATAAAGATTGGCAGCCTTGGAATCCTAATCGAGAGTTGTATGAGAGGAAATCAACTTGGCAGTGGGGGGCTTGTTATTTTCATTTTGATGTTAGATGGAAATCCTGTGGCTTACTCTTGAAACAACATGCCTTCAGGACTTAGTGAAAACTTGATGAGTTGACACATGCTTATTTAGTATCCCTCAATCAGCTACACAGAGGAATTTCATGAAATAACATATGAGCAAGAACCTATGGTAATGAAGGAGGAAGTTCAAGTTGCTATGAAGGAACTGGCAAAAAACAAGGCTCCAGGAGTTGACTGCATACCAACTGATTTATTTTAACAAACAGATGCTGCCCTGGATGTGCTCACTAGGTTGTGCCAGGAAATCTGGAGGACAGCCAGCTGACCAACTGACTGGAAGAGATCGATATTTGTTCCTGTTCCAAAGAAAGGTGACCCAACAGAGTGTGGAAATTATCGAACAATATCATTGATATCACATGCAAGCAAGATTCTGCTGAAAATGATCCAAAAACATTTGGAACAATATGTCGACAGAGAACTGCCAGATGTGCAGGCTGGATTTAGAAGAGGTCGTGGTACTAGGAATATTATAGCTAATGTAAGATGGGTCTTGGCAGAAAGCAGAGAATACCAGAAGAATGTCTATCTGTACCTCATTGACTATGCAAAGGTTTTTGACTGTGTTGATCACAAGCAGCTATGGCTGACTCTTAGAAGAATGGGAATCCCAGAACATTTGGCTCCTTGGAGGCAGGATTCTGAGGCTCGGTCTAACATACTTTGGACATGTTGTGAGGAGAGACTGGTCCTTGGAGAAGGACATCATGCTTGGGAGGGTGGAGGGACAGCGCAGGAGGGGAAGGCCCTCTATGAGGTGGATTGATTCAGTGACTGGGATAATTGGTATGGGAGTGTCAGAGACAGTGCAATTGGCACAGGACAGAGCAGAGTTTAGGGCTGTTGTACATAGGGTCGCTATGAGTCGCAAGCGACTTGACGGCACATAAAAAAACAACAACAACAATGTGAAACCTATACTTGGACCAAGAGGCAGTCATCAGAACAGAGTAGGGAGACACTGGATGGTTCAAAATAAAGAAAGAGGTCCGTCAGGGATGTATTTTGTCTCCATACCTTTTCAATCTGTATGCAGAACAGATCATCCAAGACCCTGGGCTGTACTAGGAGGAATGTGGCATCACGATTGGTGGAAGAATCATCAACAACCTGCGTTATGCAGATGAAACAACCCTGCTCGCTGATACTGAGGAGGACCTGAAGCGCTTGCTGCAGAAGGTCAAGGACTGCAGTCTTCAATATGGATTGAAGCTCAATATCAAGAAAACAAAGATACTCACCACTGAGCCAATTGGCAGCATCAGTATGGATGGTGAAGAGATTGAGATAGTTAACAGTTTTAATTTACTTGGCTCCACAGTCAACACTCTTGGTAACAGAAGACAGGAAATCAGGAGACGAATTGCATTGGGAAAGTCAGCTGTGAGGGACCTCTCAAGAGTACTGAAGAGCAACAATGTCAGGCTGGAGACTAAGGTGTGTCTGATCCAGGCTATTGTCTTTGCAATTATGTGCTATGCATCGGCGAGTTGGACAGTGAATAGGGATAATAGAAAGAGAATTGATGCCTTTGAGTTGTGGTGCTTGAGAAGAGTGTTGAATATACCATGGACTGCTAGGAGAACAAACAGGTTTGTCCTGGAGAGGGTGAAGCCAGAATGTTCCCTGGAGTCAAGGATTCTGAAGCTTTGTCTGACATACTTCGGGCATGTTGCAAGGAGGGACATCATGTTTGGGAGACTGGAGGGACGGCGCAGGAGAGGAAGACCCTCAATGAGATGGATCAATTCTGTGAGTGGAGTGGTGGGAATGAATGTGTTTGAGACAGTGAGGTTGGCACAGGATAGAACAGCATTTACGGCTCTTGTACATAGGGTTGCTATGAGTCGCAAATGACTCAATGGCACATAACAACAACAACATATATTTCTATTTTGAGTTTCTCTCTCTGAATGTTGTTGTTGTTGTTATTGTTGTGCACCGTCTAGTTAGATCCAACTTGTAGCTGCCCCTCCAGCAGGTTTTCGGAGGCAGTAAATTGTACGAGAGGAGGTTGGTTATATTTCTTCCGTGGAGCAGCTGGTGGATTCCAACCGTGTTCCCTTGGGTTGGCACTGCAGCTCCTTACCATTAAGCTGACAGAGCACCCTCTCTCTCTCTCTCGGAATGGGAGAGATTTTTTTTTTAATAATAATTGCTAGTTAATTGATTTTTGGAGAGGACTGAGCAGGAAGCCAATACACTGATAAAAATAACAACTAAAAAAATTCTTTCCTATAAAACCTTTGCTCTAGTAGCGTAGTTGTAAGGAGTTATGCTGCCAACAAGAGACATTCAGTTAAAATTCAACAGCTGCTCTATGAAAGATAGACACCAAGCTTGGCAAGCTCTGGTGGCCTAGTGGCAAGAAGCTGCACTGCAATCCCAGAAGTAAGTGGTTTGAATCCACCAGATGCTGTGCTGGAGATGGAGGGGCAATCTCCTCCTGTACCAATTAGATCCGATTTGATGGTACACACACACAAAAAATAATAAAAATTTTAAAAATATCTTCTTTAATAATAATAAAAAGATAGAGAATCTCTTCCCATGTGATTCACAATCTCTGAAAATCCACTAGAGAGTCAGCCATGAGTCAGTTCTGACTTGAAGGCTCATTACAACTGCTCATATTACACAAGGGTAAAAAGTGCAACTGGCAAAAGCCCTGTAATATGTACATTTGCAACAACAGAAAGAATTGCTGCTGAGAAAGCTTTAGGTGCAACCAAACTTCTCACAGGATTTGGTTCCTTTGTTTAGAGGTTTTGGGTTATAGTTTTATGGAAGACCCCAGTTACTCAGCCTAATAATATAACTTTTGTTCCAAAGCTTGGTCCATTTCACAGTGTCTAGGGCTTAGAAATTTGAAAGTCACCTTGCAAGGTATAAAAATTGGTCTCTCTTTGCCTGGAGCCATAAAAGAGAGAAAAGAGTCAGCAATAGAAGAGGAAATGCATGTGTGGCAAATTGCCTCTGTACCAACTGCCTCCTTTACCACAACACCGGAAGAACTAGATGGTACCTGGATGTCATTATTGAATATTTTGATCAAAGACTCTATAGCAGAATTCTAACCGAGAGAGGGAAAATGCAGAACAGAAATTGAGCCCCTGATGCTACTATCTATAAATAATACTTTTTAAACTTCAAATCAAAAACATCCCCTGAAGTCTTCTTAAAACTAACAATAGTTTCGCTTAACTAGTATAAAATACCTGCTTTGGAGATTATGCTTTTTCAAGATCTATTTATATGACATCAGATCAATAACAGCAACTTGAAAGATTAGATAAGAACTTAAGGGCATTGAGTTTATGTTAATTGAAGAGGAACAGATCAAGAAAGAAAAGTGAAAATGGTTCCACAGCTTGAAGAAAGTAATCAGTATCACTGAATTGTACATGTAGAGACTGTTACTTATGTGTTTTGCTGTGCACAATCTAAAACACAACAGAAATCTAAAAATAGTTTTAAATACATATGTATATTTAATGTTTAAATAGAAAAGAAAGTCATTTATGAGCTGTGATTTGTTATTCACTGCTGAAAAGTGACACAGCTGTAATTAAATCTTTCAACTTAGTGCTTTATCCAGAAAAATCACTTTATAATGCTATTTGAGCCTAGAATACCAGAAATTTGGTCCTAATTGGGCCTCTCTACGTGTATAAATAGAGTCAGAATAATATCTTAAATTTGCATAGGCTTTTCCGCCCCAAAGCACTTACACATCTATTTGAACATGAAATTGCATTGTTCACTAACGTAATTGTTAATTTTTTTCCTGTTGATAAATGTCTTTGAGTTGATTCCAACTTGTAGCAATACTTTAAAACCATACTCAATCCTATGCAATCCTCACAATCTCCATTGTACTTAAGTCTATTTTTTCATCAACTGTGCCAATTCATCTCATTGATGATCACTGACCCTCCACTTTTCCAAGCATGTTGCCCTTTTGCAAGGACTTCAAGGCAGCCCAAAGTGTATGAGACAAATTCTTACCCTCCCGTCTTCTAAGGAGTACTCTGGCTGCATTTCCTCCAAGACATACTTGTTTATTCTTTTGGTGTACTGAATGTACCATGGACTGCCAGGAAAACGAACAGATTCATCTTGGAGAGGATTAAACCAAGCTACTCCTTGGAGGCAAGGATTCTGGGGCTTCGTCTGATATACTTTGGATATGTTGCCAGGAGGGATGGGTCCTTGGAGAAGGACATCATGCTTGGGAGGGTAGAGGGACAGCGCAGGAGGAGAAGACCCTCTATGAGATGGATTGACTCGGTGACTGGGGTAATCAGGATGGGTGTGTCAGAGGTAGTTCGGTTGGCGCAGGATAGAGCAGGGTTTAGGGCTGTTGTGCATAGGGTCACTATGAGTTGCAAACGACTCGACGGCACATAACAACAACAACAGTTCATAGCATATCAATATTGTTCACAAATACCATAATTTAAACACATCAGTTCTTCTTTGTCTTTCTTATTTATTCTCCGGTATTCATAAGTGTATGATGCAATGTCTGTTAATCTTTAGTCTTTAAGTGAACATCCTGCTCTTTTGAACTTTGGAAAGGTCTTTGACAGCAGATTTCCCCTTTGTAACATGTTTTTTGACTTCTTAAATGCTGCTACCATAGATGTTGATTGTGGATCCAAGTAAAATGAAATCCAAGTTGTCAACTGCAACCTTTTCTCCATCTGTCAAGATGGCCAATCATTGACCCAATGTGAGGATTTTTGTTTTCTTGATGTCGAGGTGTAAGCCACACTGAAAATTGCACTCTTTGATCTTCTTCAGCAAGTGCTCCAACTATAACTTTCATCAAGCAAAGGTTGTGTTATCAGCCTAATGCAGGTTGTTGATAAGTCTTCTTTCAGTTCCAATACCACATTCTTCCTCAAATAGTCCAGCTTCTCAGATTATTTGTTCAGAGTATATATTTATTTGCTCAACCAACCTACTTTGCATCTAAACTAAGTTCTATGGGAACTGAGACTCTTGTCTGTATTACAAATAAAGATAAATATCCCGTAAATATCTCCTGCATGACTACTATATTCCTGGCACTGACAAAGACTGAGGATACAGTGATGAGAGAAGACAGTATCACACTCAAGTACATACTTTTTGAAGATTAGTTTTAAAACCAGCTGGAATGGTACATACACAGGAAACTTCCAAAAATTCTGATTTCAGGCCATGGAATGTGGGGCAGCACTGCTGACGTCAGATAGATGTAGGCTGAAAGTCAAGAATTTCAGAAATAAGTTTAGCTGTGTTTTATTGACTATGCAAAGACATTAAACTCTGATGATCGTAACAAATTATAGGTAACATTGAGAATAACAGGAACTCCTGGACACATAATTATACTCATGAAGAACCTATACATGGCCCAAGAAGCAGTTCTTCCAGCAAAACAAAGGAATATTACATGCTTGATAATAAGAAATGTGTGTGGCAGAGTTGGATCCTTTCTGTATACCTATTCTATCTGTATACTGAGCAAATAATTTTAGGAACTGTACTACGTGAAGAAGCTAATTATGGCACCACAATTAGTTATCACATTCTTCTTCACATCTACAACCTGCATTGTGCAGATTGCACGTCCTTCCCTGTAGCCCATGGAGAGGACTTGAAGCTCTTCTCAAAGAAACTCAAAGACGACACCTTTTGATATGGATCATTCCTCAATATAAAGAAATAAAAGTCCCCACAACTGAACCACTAGGCATCACCCTGATAAATGGAGAAAAGATTCAAGTTGTCAATGATTTCATTTTGCTTGGATCCACAATCAACACCCATAGAAGCCACAGTCAAAAAAAAATCAAACCATACATTGCATTGGGCAAATTTGCTGCCAAAGATCTCTTTAAGGTCTAAAGGGTCAATCTAAAAACTAAACTGTCCTTGGCCCAAGACATGTTGTTTTTATGTACCATTGAGTTGGAACTAACTCATAGTTGACCCTCCAGTGAGTTTTCAGAGGCGTAAATTGGGTGGCAGAGATAGTCCATCTTTCTTGAGCACAGAGTCTGGTCTATTCAAACTGAGTGCCTCTGGTTGGCAGCTCCATTCTTTTCCACTAGGCCACCAGACCTCCCCAATCCTGGTATTTTCTATTGCTTCGTATGCTTGTGAAAGTTGGACAATGAACAAGGAAGGCCAAAGGATTGATGCCTTTGAATTGCGGTATTGGTGAAGAGAGTGGATATATCTTGGACTACCAAGAGAAGAAACTGATGTGATTGGAGGAAGTGTAGACAAAGTAATGTGCTCCTTAGTCTTTGACTCTGTCTCACGTGCTGTGGGCAGGTTTTCAGGAGGACCCAGTCCCTGGAGAAGGACATAATACTTTGAAAAGTGAAGGCTCAGCCAAAAAAAGGAAGATCCTCAATGACGAATCGATGTGACTGGGGTTAAGACAATGGAGACGGACAACGTCAGGACAGCACAGGATTGGGCAAGCTTTCATACGCCTGCAGATGGCCTATAGGAGTCAAGTGGATGGCACCTAACAAAACTAACCTTTATCAAATGTTGTGTGCTAGGCACTATACTGAGCATCTGATACACATGAACATATTTTGCATTATAATACTACAAGGCAGGGAAGTTCTGGTGGCCTAGTGGCAAGAAGCTGCACTGCAATCCCAGAGGCACACGGTTCGAATCCACCAGATGCTCTGCCGAGGAAGGAGGGACGATCTCCTCCTGAACCAGTCAGATCTGATTTGACGGTACACGCACACACACAAATAATAAAATAAAAAAAAATACTACAAGGCAAATGTTGTTTCTTTAGATAGATAGATAGATGATAGATAGATATAGGTATAGATAGATACTGAGATGCAGAATTTAAGTCTTTTTGCTCATAAATCTTTCCTTTCTGCCATAGAACAATGAAGAATTTACTGAATTGCAAAGCTATAAAAAGCTATCTTCTGTTTCTAATCAAATGTCAATGGAAAGTCAATTTAAAAAGTAAATAAAAATACAACAAAAAGAATTCATCCCTCAAGAGCCTAGCACATTGCCTAAGTAGATCATTGCATACACATCTAATTACCAAGCTCTTCAAAGCCACATGAATATAAAGCTAAATTAATTATCAATGTTCCAGAATGGTGGCTTCATGAAAAGTATGTCCACCAGGTGGCAGTTGTCCCTGTCTGTGAGGATGGGAACAGTGCAGATTGTGCTGTGTGCATCCTTGGAATAAAGATACAAGTACTAGCCATGAGGAGCTGTAAGACACTAGTCAGAATTCTGCCAAATTTTTTATCAAGAAGTGAAAGCTTATGAGTGCCTACTCTGCATGTTTTCAAATTCAAATACAGCCTTTGCTTCAAATTTCAGCCTAACCAGTTGTAGTGACCTAGTCAATACCATGCTGAACTATGAATCAAAAAGCCATAAAACACAGGTAGTTGAATTGCTCCAGTGTCTCTGAGGGAAGAAAAATGAGTAATCTCTAACCTCAGAGACCCTGAGTGAGGCTCATTATGATTGGGAAGCAATTCCATCACAGTGAATTTGAGCTTTTTGGTTTTGAGCTAACTAGTTACATGCATTCCCCGGGTTTCAAGCAATATCATTCCTAATGTGTATCTTTCAGTTGAATTTATAGGTAAGTCAGAACAAGTGTATGTGGTTCTCATTTAAACTGACTTTAGTACAAGGGAAGGCTTACAACCTCTTCCATTATTGGAAAAACTACATATGCAGTCAGTTAAGGTGATTGTGTGATTGTGGTGAAGAGTTGTTTGTGAGTAGATTGATTCAATCTTTTTTTATTCATTTTTTAATTGGTGATTTTTTAATGCACCATATATATATTTTTTTACAGCATGTTTTTTCATTTAACTTTTCACCCATTCATTCATTGTTGCACATTTTCCCCCTGCCCACCTCTTCCCCTCTCCAGTTCATTTTACTCTTTGAAGGAAAAAAAATCTTGCCATACAAATCCCCCCAGTCCACAGTCCACAGTTTACTTTACTATGCATTTCTTTTTCTGTAATCTTGTCATGAAAATAATACCTAATACTATATTTCTTTTGAACAGTTCTCTCCCTGATATGTTTCAATACAGTATGCATTATTTATCTCCTCTTTTCTTAGGTTCCCACCAACCCCAATGTCAGTCCTGTTTTACAAGAGTGGCACTATGCAGTATTTGTCCTTTTGTGACTGAGTATTTCACTCAGCATAATGTCCTCCAAAGTCACCCATTTTGTATAATATTTCATAAAATTTTTGTTCTTCAATGCAGCATAGTATTCCATTGTGTGAATATATCAGAGCTTCTCTATCCATTCATTTGTTGATGGGCACTTGGGTTGTTTCCAACTCTTTGCTATTGTGAACAAAGCCGCAATAAGCATGGGTGTGCATATATCTGCTTGGGTGGCAGTTCTGGTTTCTTTGGGGTGTATTACCAGTAGTGGAATTGCTGAGTTAAATGGTATTTCTATTTCCAAGTTTTTGAGAAAGCACCCTACTGCCTTCCATAGTGGTTACACCATTTTATACTCCCACCAACAGTGAATAAGGTTCCAGTTTTTCTACAACCTTGCCAGCATTTGCTGTTTGCTGCTCTGTTGAATTTTGCTATTCTTACTGGGGTGAGATAATATCTCATAGTTGTTTTAAATTCAATCTTTTTAAACAAAGTGCAAATTTAAATAACACTAAGGGGCAAGACCAAGTTGTCAAAATCAGATATTCATAACCCATAGTAGTAGGATTTTAGGACGTTCTTGTGGCTTAGTGGTAAGGAATCATAGTTCAGATCCACCAGATGCTCTGCAGGGGACAGGCAATCTCCTCCTGTGTGGTTTAGTAGCCTCTGAAAACCCACTGGATGGTGAGCTAGGAGTCAGCTCCTACTTGTTGGTACTCAGCAACAAAGTATGACTTTTGAACAAGTGACTTAGCCTTTCTGTAGTCTAAAATTTTCCTCTAGGGACAATAAATATCCCTGCTTCATTCTTCATCACCTCTTGTAACAGTGCTCTGCTCCTCTGGAGCCACTGAGTCCCCTTTGACTTAGACTCATCCTTTGGTCTGAGGAGAACTGCCCCATAGAGTCATGTATCTTGTGGTATTATAATGAGGAGCAATCCATACAGAAGGCTGTATTCCTTGATCTTCTGAAATGAGTGCTTCAAGTCCTCCTCATTTTTAGCAGGCAAGGTTGTGCATAATGCAGGATATTGATGAATCTCCTCCCATTCTGAGGCCAAATTCCTCTTCAGAGAGTCTAGCTTCTCGAATGAACAAAGATTTGTACCACTAGAATGACAGGCAACATCATGATGGATGGAGAAAAGATTGAAACTGTCAACAATTTAATCTTACTTAGATGCAAAATTAACACCCTTGGTACCAGCAGTCAGGAAATAGAGATGTGTTGCACTGGGAAAGTCTGTAGTTAGAGACTTTGTGAATTATTGAGGAATAATGATGTCAGTTTAAGGACAGATTCAGGATTCAGGCCATGGTCTTTCCAATCACTTGCTATGTATCTGAGAGGTGGATAATGAATAAGGATTACAGAATTGACAGCCTTTGAGCTGTGATGTTGGAGAAGAGCACTGAAGATCCCATGGGTGGCCAAAAGAACAGACAAGTATGTCTTGGAGAGGGTGCAGCTGGAGTGCTCTTTGGAGGCAAGGATGAAGAGGCTTCGCCTTATATACTTTGAGCATGTTGCTAGGAGGGGCTACCCCTTGGAGGACATGATATTGGGAAGGGTAGAGGGTCAATAAAGGAGAGGAAAATCCTTAATCAGGTGGACTGCTACAGTGGGCTCTAATGTGTCAGGAAGTGTGAGGCTGGCGCCTGATATGACAGGGTTCAGATCTGTTGTTCATTGGATTGCTATGAGTCATACTCAACTCAACAGCACCTAACAACAATATTATAATGAGAATTAAGCTATTAGTATAGAGTCTAGCACACAGCAAAGATTTGTAAATCTTCACAGAACTGGATGCCACATCTTTCTCCTGTGGAAACCTGGTGGTGTCCATTTTCCTAGGCCGAGTCCATAGGTTGCAGTGCTGCCACACCTTGAGCAGATTAAATCCATGAGCTCATCTGAAGGAAAACGATGAGCAGTCCCTTCTCACTAAGATCTACAGCCGCTGAAAGCTGATAGAGGGCGAGTATGAGTCAGAAATGACTTGGAGGCAGTGGGTCTGCATTCTGAGTTCAGGCAAGAAGGACTTTGCTGAAGTCAACATGTTGAAAGTAGAGCTGAAAGGGAGGGAAAGTAGGATAGAAAGGCTAGATGGAGAGGTAGTTGAATGGGAAGTGGGAAGTATTAAATTAAGGGTTTTAAATAAGTGGCATGATCAGCAGTACATTTTTTATAGAACTCATTATTGTCACTAAAGTGTCTGATGGAAGGAATGACTGGATTGGAAGAAACCACTGAGGAAGTTTTGCAATAGTTCAGAGGGCAGCCAGACCAGCGTGGTGAGAAGGGAATGCCCTCAAATGACACTGAAGGCATGGACTTGACAGGAGTTGTTGATCTGGTGGGTAAGGGGGAGTGGGAGGGGTTTCTGGCTTAAATAAAAGGGATAGCTGGCACTACTACTTCCTAAGACAAAGAACATTGCAAAAGTAATCACTTGGAGGGAAGTTCATGTGTTCATTTCCAAATACTCAGAGTTCAAATTTCTATGTTCAAGTGATACTATCAAAAAAGAGCATAAAAGGGAGTTTAAGGCTCTTGGCCTAGTTTTAGGATTGTCAGCAAACAGATATAAATTGAAGCTCTGTTGAATTTTCAAGGAAGGAAAATACAGAGGGGGAAGAGAAGGCTTGGAACAGATCTCCAGTCACGGTTTTCTAAACTAGCAAAGATAAGGGACCAGTAATTATAGTTAAAGCGTAAAGGGAGCAGTCAGCAGGGAAGGAGGAAAATCAGAAGGCCCAGACTTCTCCTCCCAGAAGATGATCAAGAAACGGCATAGCACTCAAGGCTCCAGAGATGGCAGGAGAGGAAAAGGTTAAAACACGTGCTTCAGAGACCAAAAAGTCATTGTTGGCTTTAATTAAATAAAATTCTGGCAAGCTGAAGGCCAAGCTGGACTGCAGTGGGTTTTAAGTGTGAGATGAAAAAATGGGGAGAATATAGGGATAATTAATACCTGATACAAGTTGGTTGGGAAGGGTTGGCTTGGAAAGGTGAGTTATAGGAAGCGTCTTTTTTTTTTTTTAGTGAAAGAAACAGATTTAAACAGTAGGAAGGGAGAAGTTGGATGTACAAGCAAGAGAAATTTCTAAGAGGACAGCGAAGAGCGACATCCAGAAATCGGGAGGAGTGGCAACTCTTCCAAGAGAAGGACAAGGATGAAGCGTTTACAGAGCTGACTAACTAGTCCTTTAATCTGCTCCCAAGTATCTTTACTATCTACATATAATAATATATTTATTATTTTAATAGAGGGTGATATTCTTACTGTACCATATTTTAGAAAGGCAGTATTGTATTGCATTTAGGAACAAAGATTTTTGGGTTTAAACAAACCCAAGTTCAAATTCCACTCCTACCACTGGCATTTGCTAGTTATGTGACCTGGGACAAATTATTTCATTTCACTAAGTCCATACTCTCATCTGTAAAATGGGAGTAATAGCACCTGAGAGTAGCTGTGAGTGTTAAATCTAAATAGGGCAGTATTTGTACAATGCTGGCCTGCCCCAAAACAGCACAGTCAGTAAATAATAGGTGTAATTATTACGATTACAGAGCTTACAGGTTGCATTATAATTACTGGTATAGGAATTGGTTTGGTGAACACCTACACAGCAGGCCTCTGTTCCTCCTAGCTGGCTACTGGCTAACCAGTAAGCAAGTCATATGTGTTTACTAGAAGATAAAATAGTTACGAAAAAATGCCAGACCAGATGCTTTTACTCCAAGAGTCTTACATCGTTACTTTGATTTTAGCAACAACTCTACCTGCAAACAATAACTCATACAATCAATATTGTTGTTGTCCTGTCGGAAGTGACCCATAGCTGACCCTCTAGCAGGGTTTTAGAGGCAGTAAATCACACAGGAAGAGAGTGCCCATCTTTCTCCCATGAAGCACAAGGCCATTTTTGTTTTTACTACAGGCTGATATTAAATGAGTACTTCCTACGCTCCAGGCTTTGTTCTGGTACTTCGTTTTCTTTAAACAACAAAGACTGAACAAGAATTATTGTCTTTGAACTGTGGTGTTGGTGAAGACTATTGGATATATTATGGCCTTCCAAAAGAGCAAATAAATCTGTCTTGGGACATGAGCAACTAGGGTGCTGCTTGGAGGTAAGGATGGTAAAACTTCATCTCACCTGCTTCGGGCATGTTGTGATCAGGTATCAGTTCTTGGAAAAGAGCATAATTCTGGCAAAAGCAGAGGGTCAGCAATAAAGAGGAAAACCCTTAAAGACATGGTGACTGTGACAATGGCCTTGAGAATGGTGAAGGTCATGAGGAGGGTGTAGGAGAGGACAAGATTTCAATTTGTTTACAGTGTCTCTGTGAATCCTCGTTGACTGAATGGCACCCAAGAACAACAACGTAAGGTGGATGAAGTCCCTGAGTAGTGCAAATAGCTAATTCCTTTGGCTGATAAGTGGAAGGTTGGTGGTAGGAGTCCACCTACAGGCACCTCAGAAGAAAATCTTGGTAATCAACCTCTGGAAAATTAGCTACTGAATACTCTCTAGAGTACAGTTCTAGTCTGACATATACGGGGTGATCACAAGGCAGAACTGATTCCATAGCAACTGGCAAAGAAAGGAATATCATCATTCTCTTTAATAATAGGTGAAGAGAGCTCAGTTGGTATGTTGTTATGTGCCTCTGACCTCTGAGTGGGTTTTGAGAGGTTGTAAATTACACAGGAGTCTCTCTCAAAAAGTTGCAAATAGAGATACCATTTGACCCAGCAATTCCACTACTGAGAATATACCCAAAAGAGACCATAACTGACACCCAAGCAGATATATGCACACCCATGTTTATCACAGCTTTGTTCACAATAGCAAGGAGTTGGAAACAACCTAAGTGCCCATTAACAAACAAATGGATAGAGAAGCGGTGGTATATTCACACAATGGAATACTATGCTGCATTGAAAAATAAGGAACTCATGCAATATTATTCAAAATAGGTGACCCTGGAGGACATTATGCTGAGTGAAATATCTCAGTCACAAAAGGACAAATACTGTGTAGTGCTACTGTTGTAAAATGGGACTGACATCACAGTTGGGTGGAGACTGAGAGAGATGGGATAAATTATGTATACTGCATTGAAACTGATGAGGGAGAAAACTATTTAAAAGGGGCTTGTGATTAGGTATTTTTGTCATGACAGGAGTCCATAGTGGAGTGGACTTGCGGGGAGGGATTGTATATAACAATAAAAAATTTTTTCTTTTTTTTCAAAGAAAAGAGCAAACTGGGAGGTGGAGGGGCAGTCAGGGAGAAAAGTGCAACAACGAATAAATGGAAATCCAAAGCCTCTGTAAACTTTCATTAAAATGAATAATAGTTTTTTAAAAAAAATATGCAGGAGGAGCTAGATCATCTTTCTCTTTCAGAGAAGCTAATGGATTTGAACTGCCTGACACTGAGTTGAGCAGCACGGTTCCTTACTACTAGACCACCAGAGCTCCTATATAAAGTTGTGCTGCTAGCTTAAAGGTTTCTTGTATCTAGTGATTCAAATATATCATTGATGGTGGGAATATAAAGTGGTGCAACTGCAATGGAAAACAATTTGGCACATCCTTTGAAAGTTGGGAATGGAAATACCATTCTACCCAAATAATCCTGGTATAGATCCAAAATAAATGAAAGCTGCAACACAAACTTACATTGTCACACTCAAGTTTATTGCAGCTTTATTTGCAATAACAGAGGGTTAGAAACACCTCAAGTGTTCTTCCGTCCATGGATGAAAAGCTGCAAAAACTCTGGTACATTCACCGGGAGTATGTGTATGAGTGAAAACGAGCTAGAATTTGTGAAATGTTGTGCAACATGGATGAATCGACAACAAATTATGCTGAGTGACATAAGTCAATCTTAAATGGATAATTATCATGTAAAAACCCTCAAACTCATTGCCATGGAATTGGAATTGACTCACAGTTTACACTTGAGCGGGTTTTTACAGTCTGTAAATCACACAGGAGGAGATTGCCTGTTTCCCAGGGAACAGCTGGTGAATTTAAACTGCCCGCCTTCCAGTTGACAACATAACTTCTTACCACTAAGCTACCAGAGGCCCCGAGAGCTCCCTAATTATGATATTAGACCACTGATATTTTAAAGCTAAGGTAAGAGTTACATACAGAGTCAATCTTGAAGGTTTAATAGGACTAAGAAGGTAGGGTGAGGAGAGAACAAGTAAGTTGAGTGGAAGAAAGAAAAGACAATACAAAATAAGGATTGATTAGATATTGTAATTAATTATATTAATTGTACTTAATGTTATAAAACAAAATTTGTGTAAATGATTGAACGACACGCCGATATTATTTATACATTTTCACTCACATAAAATCAATCAACTAAAAAAAAAAACCATCCACCAGCAGTTCAGTGGGAGAAAGAGAAGTAGTTCACTCCCATTGTGATTTATAGCCTCAGAATTTGATGGAAGGTCACTGTGACTAGGAACTGACTCATGGGCTGTGAGTTGTGTGGGTAGACAAGGAAACTGAGGTTGGGAGAGGGTGCCGCACACCCTGTGGTCCTGAGCTTCTATCTTGACCCCTTGAGGGAAAGTCATTATCTGTAGTTCCATTGGAGTAGTTAGGCGAGGTGAGGCAAAGAAACAATCATTCAGTTTTCTTTCCCTTTAGTAAAATACTTTGCCTATTCTGTAGAGCTGCTATTTTCTCTTCTGGAAAAATAAACAAAAGAAATTCTTGCCTAATTCATGACTTTACCCCTGCTGAGGGCTCCAAAGAGGTCCTGGGCAGCCCTGTTCAAGGACGTAAATGGGGCTCCCAATTGCTGTAAGGCTGAAGTGTCCTAACCCATTATTATTTTTATTAAGAAAGATCTGAAAAAGACTTTCAAGCCATCAGTAAGGATACTGCTATTCCAAATCTGTTTGTATAAAAACAAATTCTCCATGAAACCATAAAAACTACCAATTACTTTAAGAGCACAAAGACTGGCAGCATTAAGAATTGATAAAACAAACAAACAAACAAACAAACAAAAACAACCCATTTTCCTCAGAGTAATTTATCCCATATGGTCTGTACTACTATGCTTTATGAAATTTCTCAATTATTTGTTCATTTATCTCCATAAGTAAAAGATATGTTTTAAAAATAAGAAAATTCTTGGGACTGTTTTACTTCAAGGAAGCAGATTGGAGTCTTTCCAGATTCCATATTTGTTTCTATTGACCAGAAGTCTTCTGACTTGGGAAAATATTTTTATTTCCCTCCTCCTTTTTAAAATGTCCTACAAAGACCTGTGCTAGGATGGGAAACATTTTCTCCGTCCCAAAGGAGTTCTGCACTTGCCTGAAAGATAGCCCAGCTGAGTGTTGAAAGGAGCCACTCGAGAAGATAAAGAAGATGCCCCAGAATAACTTTTCTAAACATTCTCCACATACTTTCTTCACTCAGGCTCATTCTTATTATTATGTGTTGTTGAGTCGCACTTAATTCATAATGATTCTCTGTACAATACTCTGCCTTATTCTAATCTCATCGTCTCCAACACACCTAAACCCATTACCTCAGTCACTGAGTCAATCCATCTTATCCAGGGTCTTCCTCTCCTGCGCTGTCCCTCCACCTTCCAAGCATGATGTCTTTCTCCAAACACTGGTCCCTCCTGGCTATGTGCCCAAAGTATGTGAAACGGAGTTTCAAAATCCTTGCCTCCAAGGAGCAGTTTGGTTTCACCTTGTGAAGCAAAACCTGTTTGTTTTCTTGGCAGTCCACAGTATGTTCAACACTCTTCTGCACCACAACTTAAAGGCATTGATTCTCCTTCTATCATCTTTAGTCATTGTCCAGCTCTCTGATGCATAGTTAGTAACGTGTGAAGACCATGGCCTGAGTGAGGCACATCCTAGTCACCAGACTGAAAAATGTGACTCTAGACAGCCTTATTGCTTTTTTCTTTAACTTACATCATGAGAGATGAAAAACAAAACACTGTGTTTAAGAAAGCTATACTGTAGTTTTAAAAGGAGCTTTGTTGGCCTCATGGGTAAACAGTTGCATTGCCAACCCAAAGGTACAAATCCACCAAATACTCCCCAGTAAAAGGATGATCAATCTCCTCCCATGCAATTTACACTCTGAAAAGCCACTGGTGGGTTAGTTACAATAACAATAACAACTGATGATGCAGTATGTTCTGTTGTATTGTTAATAGAAAGGCCAAAGAGTTGAATCTACCAGCTGTTCTGAGGGGACTGATGAGCTGTCTCTTCCCACAAAAACGTATAGACTGAAAACCTGATGGAGTCATTCGATGTTGGCTTTAACTCCAGGGCAGTGTAGATGGGTTTGGTTTTGGAGGGTGAGATGCCTTTCTATAGTGCCTTTGCAGCTTGGCCATTTGGCATATTTGCTCTTTGAAACACTAGTGCAGATGGTTAAGCTAGATTACTAATCAAAATGTTGGAGGTTCAAAGCCACTGAGTGCACATCTAAAGAAACTGCAGGCTGTCTACTTCCGAAATATCGGTGCTTCAAGAACCCCGTGGAGGAGTTCTACTCCTCCTTGAGTCAATGTGAATCAGAATTAGTATCATGGAAACTAACAATGACAACACCTTTTTAAAAGTTTTCTTTTAGCTTACCCATAGAATTACACACAGAAACTTGCTTGAAATTTGCAGTTCATTTGCTTGAGATGAACTGTTATTCTGCTCTAAGGAAATAAATGGGAAAAAGGGAGGGGGGAAATTCAGAACCCACAAATCTGATTTTTGCCTATTTTTGCTAACATTCTCATCATCATAATAGCCTAAAAATATATTAAAGAGGAAAACTAACAGAAATAGTGAAATTATCTTCATATGTACCAATGTTGTTGTTGTTATGTGCTGTTGAGTCACTTGTGACTCATAGCGACCCTATGTACAACAGCCCTAAACTCTGCTCTGTCCTGTGCAAATTGCACTGTCTCTGATAAACCCATCCTGATTACCCCAGTCACTGAATCAATCCACCTCATAGAGGGCCTTCCCCTCCTGCCCTGTCCCTCCACCCTACCAAACATGATGTCCCTCTCCAAGGACTGGTCTCTCCTCACAACATGTCCAAAGTATGTTAGCAGTCCATGGTACCTTCAATACTCTTCTCCAGCACCACAGCTCAAAGGCATCAATTCTCCTTCTATCCTCCTTGGTCATTGTCCAACTTTCTGATGCATAACAAGTGATAGCAAAGATTATGGCCTGTATCAGATGCACCTTAGTCTCCAGAGAGACACCATTGCTCTTCAGTACTTTGGAGAGGTCCCTAACAGCAGACTTTCCCATCGTAATACGTCTTTTAATTTCCTGGCTACTGGTTCCAAGAGTGTTGACTCTGGAGCCAAGAAAACTAAAGCTGTGAACAATCTCAATCTCTTCACCATCCATCGTGATGCTGCCAGTTGGCTCAGTGGTGAGAATCTTTGTCTTCTTGACTTTGAGTTTTAATCCATATTGGACAAGAGAACACATGTAGATATACCAATAGAAAAAAATATATATCACATATAAAAAAACCAGAGCTGAACTTTGCCCTATCCATAGTTGTTGTTGTTTTGTGTCTTTGAGTCAGAACGGACCTAGAGCTGACTTACCAGTGGATTTTCAGTGGCAATAAATCCCACAGGAGGAGATTGTCCATTCTTCTTTCATGTAGCAACTGGTGGATCTGAACCATGTGTCTTTGGATTTCAGAGGCAACAAATCACAGTGAAAAGGATTGCCCATCTTTCTCCCATGGATTAAAACCATGTACCTTTGCATTGATAGCTTTTTACCACTTACCCACTAGAGCTTATATGTGTGTGTGTTTGTGTGTGTGTGTGCATATATATATATTCATACATATATATATGTGCTTATATACACACACACACATATATGTGTGTGTATGTACATATATATTCATACATATATATGTGCTTATATACTCACACACACATATATATATATATATCGACTCAAATATGATTGTTTTAAAGTTGAAATTGACTCATAACTGAACTTGCAGTAAATTTTCAAAAGGTATAAAACTCACATAAGGAGACTGCCTCATCTTTCTTCCATGGAGCAGATAGTGGATTTAAACAAGCAGCTTTTGGATTGGCAGCTCAATTCCTTATCCACTAGGCCACCTTAGCTCCATATATATAGAAATATATGTATACATGTACACAAAAAATGTGTGTGTGTGTGTGTGTGTGTGTGTGTGTGTATGTAAATTTTAAAGCCCCAAATAAAAAGCCATGTGTCACAATCTTAACGTGGGGCTGGGAATATAGTCATGAATATCATGGACATTGCTATCATGGAGCTATTCTGAAAGATGGAGAAAGGGAGCGAGTCTACCAGTCAGTAGCCTTAGGTCATACCAGAGCTCATGGCTCTGACACTGCTGCATTGAGGTTAGAAGACATAGGAAATGCCTGACATGAGAGGCAACAAAGACAGCCTCTGTTGGTAGCCTCTACTGAGGCCCCTGTTCTAGCGGCCTGATTAACCCAACCTTCATCATCTGAAGCACTCAGTTCAAAAAGGAGGAATTAAATCAGAGGCTGACCACTGTACTGAAAAAAAGAAACAAAACAAAACAAAACTTGTCAAATAATGAATGAATTTCCCAAGCCTTCTGCTGAAAAATGGTCACTTAATCATATTAGCTTTAGTCAGCATGGCTGCATCAGCTCTCAGAATAATAGGACAATTTACAGTGCATAGATTTTCTTGAGAACGATGGATTTATTATTGGATCTAGAGAGTTGTGATGATCAGGCAACCCTCCCTCCATTATTTCCCATATATAATTGAGTAAAAAGCAGAGTCTGAAGTCTAATTTTCCAATAAGGCTAGAGCGCATTACTCCCTACTTCCAGACAATTTCCACTTCATCTGTGACTCTGTAAAGCAGGACTAAGTCTTTCTGTCTATGTTAGAGAGAGAAGTAATAATTTGCTTTAGTGTCTGAGATTTCTCCAACATGCAGAAGGTAGGAGCTGCAGGCTGGTTTCAACTATTGAAGTAGTTCATCAGTAATGGAATCACACAGCTAGAGGGACTTCCTGACCATGAGATTGCTTGATTTCCAGGATCAGAGTTCAAAGATGTGGGCAAGTGAATTGAAATTCACATTTGGGACTCTGGGCTTGGATGCTGTGATCACATAGGAATCTATTTTCCAGGTAGATCCATCGTCATCACATGTGAACCACTGTTGCCTTTCTTATTAACTAGTGTAACTGGATCCTGAAGAGCAGAAGATGAAATGGGGCCAACCCAGTAGAACTTAAGACCTGCTTATCCGGACCGTATAGAACCAGATGACAGCTGCAGGGAAGCATGTCCGGGTGGCCCAGTTCCATCCCAGGCAGGTGTCAGAAATGCTGGGAGAGGACGCTGAAGTACATCCCCACGTGAGGGGGCCCAGGTGTGGCATGAATGGAAACAGCAGAACAACAGATGTCTTAATAGAAAGGAGGTGGCGTATGCGGAAAAAAGGTGTTAGGCAGTCTGTGAACTGAATTAGGATAAAATGCCAGGTGTTATAGGCAGCGATTCCACCCTCAATTAAAGGCAGTCCTTCACACACTGATCATGTGGAAAGAAGGCACTGGGTAGGAGGGTTCAGCTCCTCACCAAGTGGGACTCCTGAAAGGCTGTCTGAGTGTCCTCATATCAGCTGTCTTCTCCCAGAGCAAACAGTCTAAGAACAAGCCAGATGTTATACTGCCTTCTATAGGCTAATAATCACAAGGATACCATTACTTTCATCATATTCTGTTGGTTAGAAGTCTAACACAAATAATAGGAGAGAGGAGACCAGAGGGAGATAGGTGGATTGGTGATGAATTTGTGAACATCTTTTAAAAACTTTTATGTAGTATTTACCCAGGATTTTGGAAAGTAATAGTATAGTAAGAAGAAGTTATATAAAAGGAAAAAGCGACTTATCTAAAAATTTATTGATTACTTCAAGAGAGAGATAGCAGAGAGCGCTAAACCAAGGCAGAGGGATTGTCTACAGCCCGCATGCCCTGGCCCCAGTCCTAGTATATGGACAGAGCATGGACTGGGAAAGCAAGAGTTTGAATCTCAGACCCACTGCTTAATAACAGGGCAAACTTTGAGAAATTTGCCTATAAGCTCTCTGAATCTCAATTTCTATTTCTCTGAAACGAGCTTGATTCATTTACTTGCCACTTGGGGGGTTTGTGAGCATCAGATGAGGTAAATGCCATGCCTGGCTCATAGAAGGCACTTGATAATTCGTTGGTGTTATAATGATCATCTTTGTACATCACTTCAGGAGCAGGGAGAGCTGATCAATCTCAGGCTCTCTGCAGTATCAACATTTCTTTTGCCTGGCATCGACCCATATGTTCAGGAATCTGAAAAATGTCTGTAAACTGCAACCAGAATGGCTAAGACGTTTTCAAAACCAGAACACAGTCAGCGTTCTAAAAGGTAGGACCAAGATTACTATTTTAAGAAAATCCATAAGCGATCAGTGTTTCTTTGGTTGATTCTATCTAGGCATTTTTCATCACCTTAGAAATGGTTGCTATTAACTACTTTCTATTAATAACTCAGTTGATGAGACTGAATATTAAATGATAACTTCCCCAGAACATTATTCACTTTGGGCAGCTAAAAAAATAAAAGCTGAAACAAGAATTATTCCTGGGTAAAATCATCATTAGACATAAGCTAGTGAGGGGCCACCTCCTACAACCCTACTTCTGCAAACCCTCGTTCCTTCTTCCTGCAAGCACAGAGGGGCTTACCTGTGGCTGACTCTGAAAAGAACGGGAATTCCAGAACATTTGATTGTGCTTATAAGAAACTTATACTTGGACCAGGAGGCAGTCATCAGAACAGAGCAAGGAAACACTACATGGTTCAAAATTGTGAAAGGTGTGTACCAAGAATGTATCCTATCTTCATATCTTTTCAATCTTTATGCAGAGCAGATTATCCAAGAAACTGGACTCTATGAGGAGAAATGTGGCATCAGGATTGGAGGTAGACTCATCAACAATCTGCGTTATGTAGATGACACAACCCTGCTTGCTGCAACTGAGGAGGACCTAAAGCAGAGGGTCAAGGAGTGCAGCTTTCAATATGGATTGAAGTTCAACATCAAGAAAACAAAGACTCTCACCACAGGGCCGACTGGCAGCATCATGATAGACAGTTAAGAGACTGAGATTGTTGACAGCTTCAGTTTGCTTGGCTCTACAATCAGCAATCTTGATACCAGCATCCAGGAAATTAAAAGATGCATAGCATTGGGAAAGTCTGGTGTCAGAGACCTCTTCAAAGTACTGAAGAGCAACGATGTCATCCTCGAGACTAAGGTACACCTGATGTAGGCCACAGTCTTTGCCATTTTTTTTGCTCTGCATCAGCGATCTGGACAATGACTAGGGATGATAGAAGGACAGTAGATGCCTTTGAGCTGTGGTGCTGGAGAAGAGTATTGAATATACCACGGACTGCTAGGAGAACAAACAGGTTCATCCTGGAGAGGATGAAGCCAGGCTGCTGCTTGGAGGCAAGGATTCTGAAGCTTCATCTGACATACTTTGGACATGTTGCAAGGTGGGACCAGTCCTTGGAAGGGGACATCATGCTTGGAAGGGTGGAGCGGGAGTGCAGGAGAGGAAGACCCTCGATGAGATGGACTGATTCAGTGACTGGGGAAATGGGGGTAGGTGTGTCAGAGACAATGAGATTAGCCCAGGGTAGAACAGGGTTTAGGGCTGTTGTACACAGGGTCGCTATGGGTCACAGATGACTCGATGGCACATAACAACAAACAACAACAAAGTCTTCATACTGGCACAGAGACTTTACAAAACACTTGCAGAGCTCCAGGCAGGCTTTCTGCTGCTTTTTGTATACAGCTGAGTGGACCTACTGAGGATGACTGTGAATCTGGTTCAGGCTGTTCAAACTCTTTGACCATGATGACATGTGTAGGGGGTGATGCTCAGCCTTCTGGCTTTAGAGGCTCTCTTCACACTAAACAAGCCTCCTCCTGCCGTGTGTTTCCACATGGACCTTGTGATCCTTAAACTTGTTTGTCAACTTGGCTGCATGTGATTTTGTGGCTTGGCCGATAAGATGTTATCATTCCCTTTGAGAGCTCAGATACATTGTGTTCACTTTATGATGACATCTGCTATACAAGGCCAATCCAATTAGTTCATTGGTAATCTCCTTAGTGGTGTGGCCTCATCAGACATATATGGATATAGCTTGTCAATATCTCACCTCTGGTTCTTCAGACTTAACCAAGCAGCTTTCTGTGCGACATGTCAATCTTGGGTTCATCAGCTCCTGCAGCTACATGAGTCAGGAGAAGCCTCTAGACTGATGTCTGATCCTTGGAATTTAGACTAGCCATACTCTTACAAGCAAACAAGTCATTACCTTGAGATCAATTTCTCCCTCTCTTACTCATTCTCTGACTGCAGTGGAGTCACTTCTGACTCATATCAACCCCCACCATTGGGGTTTCTGAGTCTGTAAATCACATGAGAGGCGATTACGCATCTTTCTCCCTCAGAATTCCTAGTGGATTTGAATTGTCAGGGATGCACGACCTTTGAGTTAGCAGTACAGCTCTCCATAGACTATAGCGTCAGAGCTCCAGACAGATAGATATAGACACACGTTTGGATATAGAGCTAGAGATACACACATACACATTTGATTGCATCTCTGGAGAACACAGCCTAATAAAGACCTCCTACTGCACTCTTGAAACATACTGTTGGGCCAAGACATTTTTGTTCAACTGAGGAAATCAGATATACCAACCCATGAAGTAAAGTCCACAAAATCTGGGCTTTGAGTTGTATCTGAATGGTGACTGAAATAATTAAGGGGACCTTAGGTGATACCTCATTTACCTCTTCAAGAAAAGATGATCTTCTCAAGGACCCCATCAAGACAAGGTAAGGAAGAAAACATGGTAGTTATTTCTCTTGATTAGAATGTAAATAAGAAAAAGAAGAGATTCTTTTCACAACACATTTACACTACAAACAAACAAGCCTGGTCTATATGTGAGCAGATGTTTTTATTTTTTTCCTTAACTACAGGTGGCGTTTTGTTCTCAGCAATAGTCTTCTCTTTTTCTAGGAACTTCTTTATTTATTCCTCAAACTAAAATTAGTTCCTTAATTTGAAACAGTCATAAACAAACATTACTGAAGAAATCTCTTGGGCTCACTTCTCCCACACACTATCCCACACACACATTTTTCCCCCCGATGCTTTGTTTGTTCTTTTTCTCTTTGTGTTCAGTACAAGGATTTGCAGTAATTTGGAGTTCTGAAATCCTTTCATAGTGCTCTTGAAAGATCTTTACATTCCATTTTGACAGGAGAGAATTAGATTCAATTTCACCCCAACCAACTATGTATTACATCTAAACAAACTTCAATAACATTGAAGTATGTATTTTAGTACTCTACTAACTTGTAAGATTGTTTTCTGCTCTGTGGTTCTCTCATTGGCCTAGTCCAGCTACTGCTGTTCAGTGTATAAAAGCATGAGCAACTGTTTTAGGCCACTTAGAGAGGCCCTCTCCTACCTTCTCTTTTTCTCTCTTAATCTTCATCAGCTTTAGCTGCCAATCTAAAGGCTTAAGAGGTTCATATCCACCAGCAGCTCTGCAGGAGAAAATATCCCCCTTGTGATTTGTTGTTGTTGTTGTTGTTGTTGTTGTTGTTGTTGTTATTGTTGTTAGGTGGCGTCCAGTCAAGCACAACTCATAGCCACTCGATAACCAAAAGGTCTGAACCCCTTCTTACCCTGCACCGTCCTCACTTCCTGACACACAAGAGTCCATTGCA
>NW_006399751.1:22212630-22218671 GCF_000299155.1 Elephantulus edwardii | reverse complement strand
GAAGCCTCATCATTCTTGCCTCCAAAGAACACTTTGGCTGCACCCTCTCCAAGTCATATCTGTTCTCTTGGCCGTCCATGGCATGTTCAGTTCTCTTCTCCAACACTGCAGCTCAAAGGCGTCAATTCTTTCTCTGTCATCCTTCCTTATTCACTGTCCACTCTGAGATGCATAGCAAGTGATCAGAAAGACCATGACCTGAATCAGCCCTCATGATTTACAACCTTTGAAAACCTGCTGGAGTTTCAGCTATGCATCAGTTCCAATGCCATGGCGATGAGAGGAAGAGTGGATCTCTCTGTCCTTTTTTACCTTTCTTTTTTTATCTCCTTTCCTCTCCCCATGTCTACAAAGGATTCCTTAACCATGTGACTTTCCTCTTCAGGGTCAACTCCACAGGCAATGTGCTGGTCTTTTTTGATCTGGCCTTTCCCCCTTCTCTACTTTCTGTCATCCAAATCCACAGCCCTGGAGCAAATTCTGACTCATCTGTTCCCAACAGGACAGAGCAGAATTGCCCTATAGGATTTTGAAGGTGTGTCTGATCCAAGTCATGGTATCAATCGCTTCCTATGCTTCTGAAAGTTGAATAATAAACAAAGATGACAGAAGAAGAATCAAAACCTTTGAATTGTGGTTTTGGAGAAGGGTACTGAATATCCCACAGACTAACAAATTTGTCTTGGAGAAAGTGCAACCAGGGTGCTCCTTGGAAGCAAGGAGAGTGAAACTGCCTCATCTATTTTGGCATGTTGTCAAGGGGGACCAGTCTTTGGAAAAAGACATCATCCTGGAAAAGGTATAAGGTCAAAGATTTTTCCTTCACACACGTAACAATTTCCTGCATTAAATTATCTTGGTTTGAAATGCCTAGACTGGTTTCTGACCTTTTTCTAATAGGGCCTTGACGTAATTTTTGTTGAGTGCAATTGAGTTGATTCTCAAAGAATCATCTCATAGGATTTTCTTACCTGGCATCTTTCTAGGAACAGATTGTGGGCCTTTCCCCCATGAAACCTGATTGAAATAAAGCTAGCAAACCCCCTCATTCTTGTGGGGTCAGAATCAACTCACACATGATCTTCCAAAGGGTTTTCAGAGGCCATAAATTGCATTGGAGAAGATTTCCCATCTTTCTCTCACAGAGTCACAAGTGGGCTTCAACAACCAGAGAAGCACCACTTTTAAATTAGTGAACTTTCCTAAAGACTATAGCTGAAATAAGCTCAAAATAATAATAAGTAGCATCATTCCAGGTTAACAGTTCTCTGGAGCACTCATGACCTAGTGGTATGAAGCTGTGCTGCAATCCCAAAGGCAAGTAGTTGGCATCTGCAGGAGGATGGGCAGTTTCCTTCCATGAGATTTCCTGCCTCTGAAAAGCCACTGGAGGAGGGTCAGTGGCCAGTCACTTCCCCCTCAACAGCACACTGTAACAAAAAGCATAGAATGTTGCGATGCAGTAATTTAGTCTATGTTCCTTTTGGATTTTCAATCACATGCTAAACTTTATAAGAAGTCCCGGGTGCAGTGCTCAGCTGCCCAGGTGCCAACCAAGAAGCTGATAATTTGAATCCAACTTGCACTCTCTAGGAAAGAGTGGCATCTGCTTCTGTGAATATTTGCAGTCTTGGAAGTCCTGGAAAGATTTTATAATCTGCTCTATGGGGTCTTTGTGAGTCAGAAGTAACTCTATGGCACAGGGTTTGGTTTTGATAAAGCTTGTAAAGTAAAAACGCAGTGACAATGGTAAGTACGGGATTCACATGAAATCGGGGATCCTAGGAGAACCTCTGGTCACTTGGGCGTCTTGTTATCTGTGTTTACCCCAACATGGAGAGAAGCATCTTCTGTCCTCGCCCTCACCAGCATGGGCTTTACAGCAGCGTGCTCCTTGACAGCTGTCAGGGACTTTCTCTGTCATCCCCATGCACGTGGGCATGTCCCATTTGCTTTGCACCAGGCCCTCGTGACTCACAATAATGTCGTTTTGATCACTGTGTTCCTTCATCTTGAATCTCACCTGGTGGTAACCAACCCCTGTTTATGGAAATATTTGTTATGGAGCAGTGGTTTGTAGCACTTAATGATCAAGGGCCTTTTGAAGAATCCAAGGGCTGGTCTGAATTTCCTCCCCAGAGTAATCTGCATGTGTACTGCGACTGTGACCAAGCCTGTGTTCTTTCACATGAGCACATGTCACATACAGACTATCTGTCCTTTGCCTGGTGACCTCAGTGCTCACAAACTGTGCTTTTACACATAGCTCATCTTCTTCCCATTCCTTCCCTTTTAAGTGATGACTTTCACTTCATGATAGGAAATCTATTACACACAGTTTGGAAAGATGTTTCCTTATTTTGAACTTACCCTTAGACAGCTGGTTCCACATCTTATTTGTGTTACAAGATTTATTTCTCTGATAGTGATATTAAATGTTGCTGCAGATGAAACAGTACTTGCCTCCTGCTACTTCAGGAAATCCCTGTTACTTGCTGGCACCACATGAGATAGAGCTTTGTGATGGGGACAGAGATTTATGGAGTGTTATTGCTGAATATATATGTCTGCTGCTCTCCTGAGGTGAAAGACCCATGACAGGGGCTTCCATCTGGGGATTGATTGGAGGCCCACTGCAATGTGTTTGCTGGAGTAAGTCATGGCAGATGCCGCCTATCTCAAGCCCCATTATCCCCTGTGGGCTCCAGAAGTGGATAATTTTGCTCATTCTTTTGATCTTTGCTGTGACTTGTCAGGGACAGAATTCGAGTTCATAACTCCAAGAAGTGCTCAGCTGTGAAATAAGTACTGAAAAGATGAAATGCAGTTCACCCTAACCCATCATGATCATTCGATCACACATAAGCCAGGAAACAAGTATTGAAAGTGGCCCTATAAATCTCCCTTTTGAGTTTAAGATTGTTGTTGTTGTTGTTGTTATGTGCCGTCGAGTCGCTTGCGACTCATAGCGACCCTATGTACAACAGCCAAAAACTCCGCTCTGTCCTGTGCCAATCGCACTGTCTCTGACACTCCCATCCCAATTATCCCAGTCACTGAGGATTAAATTGGGAGCAGGTAGATTAGGGTGTTCTGAAATGGGGGGGAAACATTGTGAGGCACGTAAGAGGAGCTGGATGGGATCGGCCTAGGGGATCTGCTTCTGCAGAAGTGAGAAAGCTTTAGTGTCAAGACATGAGTGTACACAAAAACTAGACATGAGCAAGTCCAAGTGCACTGCCCTAGAGTCAACTCTGACTCCTAGCTGCGCTTCATCATATTTCCAATGTCATAAACCTTTATGGGAAGAGACTGCTGAATCTTTCTCCTGAGGAGCAGTTGGGGAATTTGAACGGATGACTTTTTAATTAGCAGCCCATCACAGGCATGTGAAAGGGAGTTGAGAAAGAAGAGAAAAATCATAGACTAAGCTTTCAAAACACTTGGCTGGTGAGACCAATAACATTTAAGACTCAGTCTTCCCCCCACCCCTGGCCCCCAATAAACATTAAATTCCATTTCACCACCTCAAAATGTTCCCTAAGGATGGGTTCCTTCTCTCTGAGGATAACTGGCCAATCTTCTAAATACTTCAACCACCAAGTTTTCCCAATTTTACTTACTTTAATTTACATAATGAATACATTTCCATCCCTCACCTAAGTATTTGTAATGTAGCATAAATTATCACCAGCCACCCAGACTTGATATGCCATGCCACCCATTGATGTTACTTATACAGAGTTCAAATAAACAATGGAGCACAGTGCCAGTGGCTGGCAAATGGAGCTGTTAGGTGCCATCTAAGTTATAGCTGGACGGGAGTTATAACCAGAAGTTAGTTATAACTGGAAGGGCTGGCGAAGGGAGTTGTTGTTGTTAGGTTATAACTGGAAGGGAATATAACCATTACATTTCAGGACTGATTTCAAAGCTAATGAGTCGTGGAGAAACTGTCGAAAGGAATCCATGTAGCACTACAGTGTCTGCAAAAGCAACTAACCTAGTAAACAAACAAAACAAGCATACCGCCATCAAGTCAGTTCCAGTTCACAATGACCCTTTTATTGGGTTTCCAAGGCAACTGTCAAGGACCTGTCCAAAGAATTAAAGAGTAAAGGTGTCAATTCGAAGGTGCATCTGATCAAAGTCATAGTATTTTCAATATGCATCTGAAAGCTGGACAGTGAATAATTTCTCTGTCTTTGAACTGTCGTGTTGGAGAAGAGTAGTGACTAACCCATGATACACTAACCCAAGAGTAATGACTGGCGAAAGAACAAACTAGTCTGTGTTTGAGGAAGTGCAGTTAGGGTGCTCTTGAGAGACAAGGTTGCTGATATTTGGTCTCATATATATAGTGAATGTTGACAGGAAGGGCTTGTCTTTGGAAAAGACATTGTGCTGGAAAAGTGGAGAGTCAGGTAAGAGAGGAAGGCCCTCAACAAGGTGGATTGACATAGTGAATGAAGGTTCAGGCATCTCAAAGATGATGAGGAGGCCACAGGATAGAACAAGGTTCAGACCTGTTGTTCATAGGTTCGCTAGGAGTCGCAGTCAACTTGTAGCACAACAAGCACTGTCGTTAGATTTCCAAGGCGATAAACCTCGACCAGAAAAGACTGTCCATCTTTTCCCCTGGTAGATTCAAACTGCTGATTGTTCTATTAACAACATATTTTATGAAATATGTTTTCAGGGCTAGGATTTGAAGATTCCATATTTAAGTCCTCACAAATGTATACTGAGCTAGCTGGTTTTGAGGGCTCTGACTGTATCTATGGGAACCCTGATGGTGTAGTCCTTAGCGAGTTGTGCCGCTAACCCAAATATGGAACCTCTCTGGTGGTTCAAATCCACCAGCAGCTTTGTGGGAGAAGGATGGCCAATCTCCCAGTGCAATTTACAGCTTGGGAAACCCAATGGAGGGTCAATTATGAGTGTGATCCAACTTGACAGCCATGAGTTTGTCAATGAGCTTGAGTTGAGCATTTTTTAAGGGAGCGCTGGTGGACTAACTTGGAGGGAATTGTGCCGCCTACCCACAGGTGAACAGTTTCTATCTACCAGCTGTTTTTCTAAAGCTTTTTCAAAGATGGAAAAACTCCTCCAATCTGGTTTAAGGCCTCTGAAAAGCCACTGGAAGGTAAGCTATGGGTTGGCTCTGACTCAGTGGGGGTTTTTGAGAGCTTTATCTAAAAGCTTTGCTTTTCCCTCTCGTTTGCAGTAAAATAAGACTATCATATTGACCCCAGGATCTTTGTTGTGTCTTTCTAGTCAGATTATATCTTTCCACCTCATGTGTACATTTCCTCATAGCTCACTACCTTCAGGTACAGGGCTTTATGAAGTAGACAGATGGATCATTTTTGTAAAAGCGTGAGGTAAAGAAACCAAGGACCTTGGATCAAAGCAAGTGTGTTATGTAGGTCCTTCCCCAGTCCTCACCCAAATTGAGCTGGTTTTCAGATTTGCTACATTTTAATGCACTCTGAGGGAAAATACTGACAAGAACGGAAGAGAAAAAAGGTGAACAAAAAGTATGTGAACAATCTCTCTCTCTCTTTTTTTTTTCTAAGATTATTTCAGGGTGCATGCAGTTCAAATCCACCAGCTGCTCTAGGAAGAAGAATGGGCAATCTACTCCTGAGTGATTAACTGCATCTGAAAAACTGCTGGAGGGTCAGCTACAGGGTGATTCCAATTCAACAGCACACAATAATAAGATTGTATCAGGGTAATTTACAGGTCACATTTTTTTTGTCCAAGGCTGATCTTTCCTAATTATAAAGATAATTCATATCTATTATTACAAACAATTGACAATTATATAAAAAAATTAAATCCCAAGACAACAGGAGACATGGTTAAAATGATAACAAGGCACTTTCTTTAATAGTTTATTAAATCCATCAGAAGAGAGAGAGAGAGAAAGAAGGAGGAGGAGGAGGAGGAGGAAGAAGAGGAGAGAGGGGAGGGGAGGCGAAGGGAGGGGAGAGGAGAGGAGAAGAGAAGGAGAGGAGAGGAGAAGAGGAGAGGAG
>NW_006399751.1:22187189-22212530 GCF_000299155.1 Elephantulus edwardii | reverse complement strand
AAGAGAAGGAGAGGAGAGGAGAGGGGAGGGAAACTAGGCAGAGCCTACTCAATACCATCTAGTACAATAATGATACCATAGCTTGCTGACTTAATTGACTAGAAGAATGTCAGTGAAAGCCTTTCAGTCATCTGAACAGGAATCTTTGACCAGGAGCATTAAAGTTCTATAATTCTGTACCAGAAACTGTGCTACCACCATTACTGAATGGCTATGTTGTACATTCTTTCTTTCTTACTCATTGCCAAACTGATACTGACTCATAGCTGACTCTCCACTTTCTTTCTGGAGCTGTACATTGCATGGTATGAGATCACCCAACTTTCTCCCACAGAACACCTGGTGGATTCTAACCTCCAGAGAGCCTTGGTATTGGAGTGAGTTAGCAGTGAATCTTTCTATAGACTATCTCACCAGATTACTGATCATTATTTAGAATACTGATCTAAAAACAGGTTTTGTCATTGTTGTTAGGTGCCATCAAATTGAGTATGACCCATAGCAAACCCCTATGGACAACAGGTCTGAACCGTGTCCTATCCTGTGCCATCCTCATACTTTGACACATTTGAGCCCATTGCTGCAGTCACTGTGTCAGTCCATCTGATTGTGGGGCACCCTCTCCATTACTGACCCTCCACTTTTCCAAACATGTAGTCCCTCTCTGGGGAATAGCCTCTCCTAAGCAACATGACCAAAGTATTTGGGGCAAAGATTTATTATCTTTGACTCCAAGGAGTACTCTAGGAGCACTTTCTCCAAGACATATTTGTTTGTTCTTTTGGCAATCCACGGATATTAAATACACTTCTCCAACACCACAGCTCAAAGATGTCAATTCTTCTTCCAAAAACTATTGGAACACTATAAAAAGAGTTTTGGATTGAATTATGTCCTCTGAAAATTTTTGTTGTAAATCCTAACCCCCATATCTGTGTGTTTTTGTTTTATTCTTCTTAGATTCATAAGTTCCATATTTCCGTTTTTAAGCTATGGATATGCTTGTAGTTGTTTTTCCTCATTTTGAGTCATGCCACATCAGTAAAAGAAGGTCCTTCACTGGTTGAAAGCTTTACTCCATCCATGCCATTACTTATCGGAGATTCTATTTTGAAGAGACAACTCTTTCTCAAAAGAACAAATCTTTTCGCAGAGTCGCCATGGTCTCCTGCTTCAACAGTGCTTGAACGGAACCGGCGCTTGACCGCGTCTCTCCTCGCCGGTCATCTCCAGCCAGTCCTCCGCCACCTCCTCACATCAGCACCCCCGGACGCCCCAAGGTCCTCGCCTCCGCTCCAGCACCGCCGCCGCCGTGACCGCGTCCCCTTCGCAGGTGCGCCAGAACTACAATCAGGACTCGGAGGCCGCCATCCACCGCCAGATCAACCTGGAGCTCTACGCCTCCTACGTCTTCCTGTCCATGTCTTACTACTTCGACCGTGATGATGTGGGTTTGAAGAATTTTGCCAAATATTTTCTCCACCAATCCCATGAGGAGAGGAAACACACTGAGAAACTGATGAAACTGCAGAACCAGCGAGGCGGCCGCATTTTCCTTCAGGACATCAAGAAACCAGACCGGGATGACTGGGAGAGCGGGCTGAACGCCATGGAGTGTGCGCTGCACTTGGAGAAAAGTGTGAATCAGTCCCTACTGGAACTGCACAAATTGGCCACTGACAAGAACGGCCCTCATTTGTGTGACTTCATTGAGACACATTACCTGGATGAGCAGGTGAAATCCATCAAACAACTGGGTGACTACGTAACCAACTTGCGCAAGACGGGCGCCCCGGATTCGGGCCTGGCCGAGTACCTCTTGGACAAACACACCCTGGGAGACAGTGATGGCGAGAGCTGAGCGAAGCTTTAGCCCGGCTTCCCCACAGCCACAGGGGTGACTCTGTGGTCACTACCAGGCCACCTGCATGTCTTGTTTATTTTACCTTTTCTATAAGTTGTACCAAAATACCCACTTAAGTTCTTTCATTTGTACCATTCCTTCAAGATAGTCCTTTGGTACCCAGCTGTTGTGTTGGAGATCTTGGTGGGCCAGAAGTCTAAGCCATCTTGGCTAAATTCTTTAATCACCACGGTGTCTGTTTCAGTCACATTTAATAAAATGAAACTTACAAGAAAAAAAAAAGAACGAATCTGTCTTTGAAGAAATACAGCTACTTTCTTAGAAGCAAAGATGTTGACTCTTCTTCTCACATACTTTGGGCATGTTCTCAGGAGGAGTCAGGCCCTGGAGAAAGACATCATGCTTGAAAAAGTAAAGAAAGGGTCTTCAAAAAGAGAGGAGGAGCCTGTATGAGATGGGCTGACACAATGACTAACACAATGGCCTTAAGCACAGCAGAGAGTGTGAGGTCAGCAAAGGATCTCTGCAAAGTTTCGTCTGTTGTACAAGGAGTGACTTTGAGTTGGAGCCAACTTGAAGGCACCTAACAATAGCACAATACCTGTTGTTTGCTGACACTGAGGAGAACCAGAGATGTTTGCTGCAGAAGGTCAAGGACTATAGTCTTCAAAATAGATTGAAGCTCAAAATCAAGAAGAGAAAGATTTTCACCACTGGGACATTTGGAAGCACTATGAGAGATGGAGAAGAGATTAGGTTGTTAATGATTTCACCTTGTTTGGTTTCACAAGCAATACCCTTTGCATTAGACATCAGGAAATTAAAAGATGGATTGCATTGGGGAAATCGGCTGTGCTTTCTAAGGAATAGCCTCTCCTAGCAACATGCCCAATGTATGTAAGATGAAGTTTTGCTGTCCTTGCCTCTAAGGGACACTCTGAGTTCACCTTTGCCAAGATGTAACTATATGTTCTTTTGATAGTTATGGGATAGTTATGGCTCTTCTCTAGCACCACAACTCAAAGGCATCAATTCTTCTTTTGTCATCCTTGTTCACTGTCTATCTCTCAGATGTATAGCAACTGATGGAAAAGACCACGGCCTGAACTAGGTGCACTTTAGTCTTCAAGGTGATAGCATTGCTCTTCAGGATTTTGGAGAGGTCCTTGACTATATATTTGCCCACAGCAATATGTCTCCTGATCTCCTGACTGCTGGTACCAAAGTATTGATTGTTGATCCTTGTAAGATGAGATCACTGACAATTTCAATCCTTTATCATAATGTTGCCTATTGACCCAGTGCTAAGGACCTTTTTGTTGAAGGCTATGGTCCTGACCACAGCAATTATTTTGAGAATAAAAGGCATTCTCAAAATGTGCAAAGAGCTAGAGTCAGAGATGAAAAGGGAAGAACTCGCTTAGCATTTCTGAAGCTGAAAGAACTGAAAAACAAATGCAAGCTTTGACTTGTAATATTGAAACACACTATGGGAAAAATCTTGAATAATTTAGGAAACATCAGTAGAAGATGGAAGGAAGACACAGAGTCACTACACTAAAAAGAATTGGTTAATACTAAAACATTTCATGAAGTACCATCTGAACAAGAGTCAATGGTAGTAAAGGAAGAAGTTCAAGCTGCGTTGAGGACATTGGCAAAAAATAAGGTCCCAGGAATTAATGGGATAGCAGTTTACATGTTTCAGCTAACAGGTGCAACCACAGATGTGCTCACCAATTTATGCCAGGAAATTTGGAGGACAGCTGCCTAGCTAATTGGCTGGAAGAGATTTATATTTGTTTGCATTCCTAAGAAGGGAGATCCAATAAAATATAGAAATTATCTCACAATATTATTAATATCATACCCAAACAAAATATTATCAAAGATTTTCCATAAATGGCTGGAATAATACTGCCAGATTGTTCAAGAGAACTGCCAGAAGTTCAAGCTGGGTTTAGAAGAGGCTGTGACAACAGGGATATCATTGTTGGTGTCAGATGGATCTTGGCTTAAAGTAGAGAATATCAGAAGAATATCTACTTGCATTTTATTGACTATGCAAAGGCATTTATTTTACTGTGTAAATCAAACAAACTATGACTAGCATTGAGAAGACTGAGAGTCCTAGAACACTTGATTGTAGGAAATCTCTGTCTATACTAAGAAGCTATTGTCTGAATGGAACAAGGGAACACTATATGGCTTAAAATCCGGAAGAGTGTGTGTCAGGAATTGTATGCTTTCTCTCTACCATTTCAATCTGTATGAATTTATGAAGTTGGACTGCATGAAGAGGAATACAGCATCTGAATAGGACAACTAATCAGCAGCCTTTGTTATGCAGATGATACAATCTTGCTTGCTGAAAGTGGGGAGAATATGCAAAGTTTGCTGCAAAGATCAAGGAAAGCAATTATAAGGTCACACTAGGGGTCATATAGTGTTTAGGGACCATATATCTGTATGCCAGAAACAAGCAAACAACAAATCAACTTTTTCCATGTCCAGGATAAATATGGACGGAGATAGTAGATTTAAGCTGATAAAAAGAAATTAAAATAACAGAAAAATTTGGAAAGTGGTTTCCATTTCATCCTAAAAATGGATTTTTAGAAACACATATAGCCCTACTTAGAGAGTAGGTGAGGTTTTTTTGGCGTTTGGAGTTTTGGGTTGTTTTCTTTTAAATTTTATTTTAGTCAAAGTTTAAGATCAAGAATTGTTTAAAATTTTTTTATTTTATTATTTTTACAAAAGTTTACAGAAAAGTAGGGTTTTCATACATTCATTGTTCACAATTTACACCTTCCCATCTCCCAGTCTTCTTTTCAATGTACCTCTTATTCTGGACCATTGTCTTACATATAGTGCTTAATCATGTATTTCTTTTAAACAGTTCTCTCCCCATCTGTTCCAATACAGTGTTCATTGTCTGTCTCCTGTTTTCTAATTCTCTTGCCAACCTCCCATGTCAGTACTGCTTCATAATAGTAGTGTAAGGCAGTATTTGTCCTTTTGAGACTGAAACATTTCACTTAATATAATGTCCTTTAGGTTCACCCATGTTGTATAGTGTTTTATGTGTTTTTATTTTTTCAGTGCGGCATAGTATTCCTTTGTGTGAATATACCATACTTTTTTTATCCATTCATTTGTTGATGGGAATTTGGGTTGTTTTCCTTTCTTTGCTATTGTGAATAATGCAACAATAAATATGGTTGTGTGTACAACTGTTTGGATGGCAGTTCTGGTTTCTTTAAGGTATATTCTCAGCAGTGCAGTTGCTGGGTCAAATGATATTTCTGTTTCCAACTTTTTGAGAAAGTGCCAAACAGCCTTCCAAAGTGGTTAAACCATTTTACACTCCTACCAGCAGTGAATAATCTCTCTACAGCCTCATTAGTTTTTTTTGTTTGCTGTTCTGTTGAACTTTGCTATTATTATGGGGGTGAGATAGTATTTCATAGGTGAATGAAAGAATATACCATGCTTACGGATACAAAGACTCAATATCATGAAAATGACAATTCTACCAAAGGCAATATACAAATTCAGTGCAATTCCAATACAGATACCAATTTCATTCTTCAATAAGATAGAAAAGGCAATTTCCAATTTTATCTGGAAGGCAAAGAGACCCTGAATAAGCAAAGTACTCCTGAAAAAGGGAAACAAGATAAGATGCATCATAATCCCTGATTTCACATCGTACTACACAGCCATGGTGGTTAAGACAGCATGGTACTGGTACAGTGACAGACACACAGATCAATGGAATAGACTTGAGAATACAGAAATCATCTCATCTACATATACTCAACTGATTTCTAATAAGGAGACAAAATCAGTCAAGCAGTGAAATGATACCATTTTAGACAAATAATGTTAGCAAAATTGGAAAACCATCTGTAGAAAACTCAAAACAAGACGTATACTTCATGCCATACACAAAAAATGAACTGATGTTGGATCAAGAACCTAGAAGTTAAACTAAAGACTATAAACTTCATCAGAGAAAATCTTGGAAGAACTCTAGAAGTCCTAATCCACATATGAACAGTCTTCCAAAGATAATGAAAATCCTATCACCAGCAGAGAGCAAAATAGATGAATGGGACCTTCTAAGAATCAAATCCCTAGGCACATCAAGAAAACTTCTCCAACAGGGTAAAAAGGAAAGCCACAGACTAGGAGAAAAAAATATTTGGTAATGATATATCTAGATCTGGACTCATACCTAAAATTTATAGGATACTCGAGCACTCCAACAAGAAAAAGGTAAAAAAACCCAATTAAAAAAAATGGTCATAGGATATGAATAGACACTTCAGCAAAGAAGATACTCAGATGGCAAACATAAAGAAATGTTCAAAATCCCTAGGTATTGTTGTTGTTGTTGTTATGTGCTGTCGAGTCGCTTGAGACTCATAGCGACCCTATGTACAACAGCCCTAAACTCTGCTCTGTCCTGTGCCAGTTGCACTGTCTCCAATACACCCATCCCGATTACCCCAGTCACTGAATCAATCTGCCTCATAGAGGGCCTTCCCCTCCTGCGCTGTCCCTCCATCCTATCAAACATGATGTCCATCTCCAAGGACCCGTTCCTCCTTACAACCAGTCCAAAGTATGTTAGACGAAGCCTCAGAATCCTTGCCTTCAAGGAGCCGTCCTGTTTAATCCTCTCAAGGATGAATCTGTTTGTTTTCCTAGCAGTCCATGGTATACTCAATGCTCTTCTCCAGCACCACAGCTCAAAGGCATCAATTATCCTTCTATCCTCTCTAGTCATTGTCCAACTCTCTGATGCATAACAAGTGATAGCAAAGACCATGGCCTGTATCAGACATACCTTAGTCTCCAGAGAGACACCATTGTTCTTCAGTACCCTGGAGACGTCCCTAACAGCGGACTTTCCCATCACAATACGTCTTTTAATTTCCTGGCACTGGTGCCAAGAGTGTTGACTGTGGAGCCAAGCAAACTAAAGCTGTGAACAATCTCAATCTCTTCACCATCCATCCTGATGCTGCCAATTGGCCCAGTGGTGAGAATTTTTGTCTTCTTGACATTGAGCCTCAATCCATATTGGAGGCTGCAGTCCTTGACCCTCCACAGCAAGCGCTTCAGGTCCTCCTCAGTTTCAGCAAGCAGGGTTGTATTATCTACATAACTCAGATTGTTGATAGATCTTCCACCAATCTTGACCCCACATTTTCTCCTCATAGAGCCCAGCCTCCCGGATGATCTGTTCTCCATACAGGTTGAAAAGATATGGAGACAGGACACATCCCTGACGTACACCCTTCCCAATTTTGAACCATGCAGTGTTTCCTTGCTTTGTTCTGACGACTGCTTCTTGGTCCAAGTATAGGTTTCACATTAGCACGATCAAGCAGACACTAGTGATTGAGATCCATGAATGTAGGAAAATTAGATATTGTTAAGGAAGAATAAATATTGACCCTAGGTATTAGAGAGATTTTTTAAAAAATCAAGAATTGTTAAAGAAGTTCTTGGACTCAGTGGATTACTTGTGAAGGGAAAACATTTGGGCGGGCAGTCATGACAGGTTCAGACTCAAGAGATGAGGCAACTTAGTGAAGTTTCCACTCCTTGAAAAGGGATTTAGGGCCTGGCAAGAGTGTCCCAAGACAAGTGTCTTCTCCCACTCTTTAGCCATGCTGGCATAAATGGATAATGAAAGAAATTACATGTCAAATGGGGAAGAAGGTCCATCTCAGGGTAGAAGACACTTTGTTGTGGGTTGTTGAGTTGCTGCACAGTGTCTGGTCTGCATGATCTATTTCTTCTTTAGGATATCGTGGGCTAGCATTTTGGTGCTAATATCTTTAATTTTTTTTCCTAATTTATTCAAATTTAAGTAGATCAGTTATTGTAAATCCATTATTAAAAATCAACTTCTGTTCTGCTTTGCTCCCTGGAAAGTCTTTACAAATGCTGTAAGACCTGTCTGGAAATGCTGACTGAGATTACCACTCACCCACTCACTAGCTCACTCACTCTCATTGCCTTTGAGCTGGGCTTCTCAGGAAGCTGAACCTCTAGTAAGTTTTCAGAAATTACAACAAAGGAGATTTCCTGTCTTTCTTTCTTGGAGCACCTGGCAACCTCCAACTGCCTGCCTTTGGGTTCGTCCTCCAAATGAGTCAAGAAATAACCCTTTGACATCTCACTCGCTCATCGTCATCGTGTCAGATTAACTCATAGTTGATAATCCATTTGGTCTCTCTCTCTTTTCAGCTGACCTCCACTGAGTTTCTGAGGTTGTAGATCTCATAAGAGACTGTCTAGCTTTCTGTCACAGAAAAAGGCCTGATGATCTAGCTGGTGAATTCTAACTGCCTGAAAAGTAGGGCCTTTGGGCAAGCATTACAACTCTTTGTAGACTAGTTACCAGAGCCATCAGTCTCCTTGCCATCAATTTACAGAAACCATCTTATGTGGATCCACAATGAACACCCTTGGCATTAACAGTTAAGAAATCAAAAACATACTACATTGGGAAAGTCTGCTGTTAGGGACTTTCCCAAAATACTAAAGAGCAATGATCAGCTTGAAGACTATGCTTCAAGCACACCTCAAGATGTGCTTGCTTCAACCCATGGTCCTTCCAATCACTTGCTATTCATTTTGACATCTGGACAATGAATAAGGATGATAGAGGAAGAATTGATGCCTTTGAATTGTAGTGTTGGAGAAGAGTACTGAATTCCCCATGGACTACCAAAGAACAAACAGATACGTCTTGGAAAAAGTATCCAGAGTGCTCTTTAGAGGCAAGGATGATGGAGCTTCAGTCTCACATAGTTTGGGCATGTTGTTAGGAGGGGTTTTTCCTTAGAAAGGAACATCACACTTGGAAAGGCAAAGTGTCGGTGAAAGAGAGGAAGACGCTCAAGGAGATGGGTTGACACAGTGACTGCAGCGATGGGCTTAAGTATGTCAGATATAACGAGAATGGCACAGGAAAGGACGGGGTACAGAGCTGTTGTTCATAGATTTGCTATGAGTCTTAACTTGACTCAACGGCATGTAACAACAGGACCACGCAGAACTGCCCCATAGTGTTTCCAAAACTAAATCTTTATAAGAGCAGATGGCTACATCTTTCTTCTATTAAGCAGCTAGTAGATCTGAACTGTCAACCATTTGGTTAGCAGGTGAACACTTAACTGCTGCCAATTGGAGTTAGCTAACATGACAAATTATTTAGATCACTAGCAACAAACACTTATTGAGCATCTAGTACGTGCCAGGAATTATCCTAAGTTCTAGGGGAATAACAGTGAACCAAATCGACAACAATCCTGCCCTCTTAGAGCTTCTAGTCTCTTTATGACTTGTCATGATTTAGAATGCTTCTGAAACCATAGGCAATGTTGCTACTAAAACTTAGCTGGTGTTTCTAGAATAAATTTTTGTTTATTTAGTCAGTAGTTCCTGAATTGGATCATATGTTACACTGCTTGTTAATGAAATGAAGCATTTGAAATTTATTAAAGGCCTGATGACCTACTCCTGGAAGATCATGGCATTAAAACCCATATGAAGTCCAGTCCTACTTTAAAATGAGTGGGTTCTCTGTGTCAGAATCAAGCCAGCAGCAGAGTCACGAGCTAGCACTTGTGATGAATGTGTCCAGCAGACTCAAATAATAAATGGACTTTTAGTTTTAGGGACTGCTGTAGAGCCAGAATATCACTTTATATGCTTGCTAAATTGCTCTTCTTTGATATAGATAGCCAATATCTCTTTCCTTTGTCATAATATTTGCTTTTCTCTGCAGTCCTCCTTGGGTCTCCTCAGTAATGGGCTGACAAGCTCCCCAGCTATCATTAGAAAAATGGAAATGTTTTCTTAAAAAGATTGCAAGAAAATCGAGCCATTTTTCAGATTGATTTATTGGTTAACAGCACAATTGTGCCCTAATGGTACTAACATGCTACAACTTGAGAAGAAATAAAAAAGACAATTATTTTACTACTTGAAATGACAAAATGCTAAATTATAAAATGTCAGCAAAAAGAAACTCAGGCAGTTTAAATTTCCTGGCAATGGGTCTATAATTTATTTAAGGGACATGAGTACTTTGAGCAGTAGATAAGTGCATTTTGTGAGATTTAAAAAAAAGTTACACTTAGAATTTCACTGCATGATTTCAGTGCTCATGACATTGTTATATTTTTATAAAAAAAACAGTTGTTTTCTATTTCCGAATAGTCTTGTACCTATGAGGCACTCTCTATACGAGGGGTTAGAATTCCTGTCTTCATTCTCTAAAAGCTTTAGTAAATTTTCTTGCCCAAAAAGAGTTCCATGAGTCTGTTTAGCATTCACTATTCTTGTTGTTACTTATCTACAGTTTTAAAAAAATATTAAAAGCTTAGAGCTAGAGCTGTCTTTTCAGTGCTCAATCCTGGATGCTGACAATATTATAAAACTATTTTTCAGAATACCTCATTTGAATTTCAGGGACCTCTAGTGACCCAGAGGTCTGATGGCTTAGTGGTAAAGAGTCGAACTGCCAATTCAAAGACAGGAATTTCGAATCCACTAGTTGCTCTGCAAGAGAAAAGTGGGCAATCTCCCCCATGTGATCATCTATTGCCTGTGAAAACCCTCTAGAGGGTTTGAGTTGGTTCCACCTTGACAGCACAACAACAGTATCCCCTTGTTATGTTTGAATGACTACTTCTTGGATCTTGATCAGGTTCCACAGAAGCACAGTTAGGTGTGCATGAATTCCCATTCTCAATGTTTTTAATTATACATTACTACTACGCAATCAAATGCTTTTGCATAATCAATAAGACACAATTAAACATCTTTCTGGTATTCTCCACTTTGAGTCAGGATATATCTGAGACAAGTGGTATCACTTGTTCTTTGGTCTTTTCTGAATCCAGATGAAGTTGCTAGTAGTTCCCTATCAATGCATTGCTATTGCTATAACCATTTTTAAATAATCTACAGTAAAATTTTACCTGGGTTGTTGTTATGTGCGTCAAGTTGTCTGTGACCCTGCGTACAACAACTCTGAAGCCTGCCCTGTCCTGAGCCAGTCTCACTGATTCTGACATATCTACCCCAATTGCCCTAGCAACTGAATCATTCCATCTCATCCGGGTCTTCCTCTCCTGTGCTGTCCCTCCACCCTTCCGAGCATAATATCCTTCTCCAAGGACTGGTACCTCCTGGCCACATGCCCAAAGTATGTGACGGAGCTTCAAAATCCTAGCCTCCAAAGAGAAACTTGGTTTCACCCTCTCCAAGGCAGACCTATTTATTTTCTTGGTGGTCCATGTTATGTTCAAGGCTCTTTTCCAACACTACAACTGAAAGATGTCGATTCTTCTTCTGTCATCTTTAGTCACTGTCCAGCTCTCTGATGCATACATAACAAGTAATTGAAAGGACCATAGTGTGGATCAGGTTGCTTCTCAGTACTCTGGAAAGGTCCCTGACATTAGATTTACCTAATTCATCTTTTTTAAAAAAAATTTAATATTTTTTTTTGTGTTGTGTACCATCAAATTGGATCTGACTGGTACAAGAGGAGATTACCCCTCTTTACCCAGCAGAGCATCTAGTGGATTCGAACCGCACACCTCTGGGATTGCAGTGCAGCTTCTTGCCACTAGGCTACCAGAGCTCCCTGCAATTCATATTTTTATACTATTTAATAATGTCAACATTTTGCTGTTCACATTTTTATATGGACAGGGAACAAATATGGATCTCTCCCTGTTGGTTGATTTGTAGTTGTCTTCTAAATTTTGTGGCATAGTTAGGTAAGTTAGTCCAGAGTTGTAGCTATTTACTGAAATACCTCAATTAGTATTCCATCAATTCCTGGAGCTTTTCATTGTGCAGCACAGAAGCCTTGCTTTAGTATATCACTGGTTCTTGATCATATGCTATCCTTCCTGAGATGGTTCTGTGGCAACCAATTCTTTTTTGTATAGTGACACTGTGTGTTGCTTGAATCTTCTTTTGATACATCCTGTGCAATTTAATATTTTATCAATAAAATCCTTCAGGATTGCAACTTGAGGTTTGAATTTATTCTTCAGTTATTTCAGTTTGAGGCATGCTGAGTATGTCCCCCCCCCCTTTTTTTCTAACTCTAGGCCTTTGAACATTTCATTACAATACTTTGCTTTGTCTTCTCAAGCTGCCCTTTGAAATAGCCTGTTTAGATTTATTTTTATAAAAATTTTTTCCTACTAGTTTATTTACAAAACTGGAATACAAATTCAAACAAATTCTTTCATTTTCCCTCACTCCCCTGTCCATCAAATTGTACAACCCAAAGATTAACCCCTCCCCCCCCCTGCAAATCCATGTCCCCCTGCAAATCCACGTCCCCCTGCAAATCCACGTCCCCCTGCTTCCAGCCTCTCCCACCGCTCCTGGATCCTTATACTCATTCTTTGTTTAGATTTTTTATGTCATCACTTCCCCCTCTCATTTTGGGCTCTCTAAGTTGGACAGGCATTATATCTCTATACTTTTTCAATCTATATGCAGGATGGATCATTGAGGAGGCTGGACTTTATGAGGATAAATGTGGCATCAGGATTGGAGGAAGACTCATCAACAACCTGCATTATGCTGATGACACAACCATGCTTGCTGAAAATGAGATCATGAGGCATTTGTTGCAGAAGGTCAAGGGCTGTAGACTTCAACAGGGATTGAAGTTCAAGAAAGCAAAGATTCTCACCACTGGGCTGATTGCCAGCTTCATGATAGATGGAGAAAAGATTGAGATTGTTAACAACTTCACCTTGCCTGGTTCCACAATCAACTCTCTTGGCACCAGCAGTCAGGAAATCAAAAGACGAATTGCTTTGGAAAAATGTGCTGTCAGGGACCTCTCTGGAGTACTGAAAAGCAACAGTGTCTGGAGACTAAGGTGCGCCTGATGCAGGCCATGGTCTTGACAATTACTTGCTATGTATCAGAGAGCGGGACAGTGACTACGAACAATAGAAAAAAGAATCAATGCCTTTGAGTTGTGGTGCTAGAGAAGATTGTTGAACATACCATGAACTGTCAGGAGAACAAACAGGTCAGTCCTGGAGATAGTGAAACCAAGCTGCTTCCTGGAGACAAGGATTTTGAAACTCAGTCTCACATACTTTGGGGACATGGCCAGGAAGGACGAGTCTTGGAAAAGGACATCATGCTTAGAAGGGTGGAGGGACAGCACAGAAGAGGAAGACCCCAGGTAAGATAGATTGACATGATAACTGGCGTAATGGGGTTAGGTGTGTCAAAGTCAGTGAGACTGGCTCAGGGTAGGGCAGGCCTCAGAGCTACTGTACACAGGATCGTTATGAGTCACAGGTGACTTGATGTCACATAATAACAACAAGTTGGACAGCCAGTTTCAGGTTTCAGAGTCTCCTCTGACATCCGTTTTGATATGTTCTTGCATTCCTATCTCTCTCCTACCCCCCCAGCCCAGCTTTTTAAAGACCTTCTGCTTTCTTCATGTATCATGTCCTTGGAGGCCATTACACAACTTGTCATTAGTGTTCAATCCATCAAATCTATATTTTAGATAGTTTCTAAATTCACTTGGGATAAATCTAAGGTTGTGTTTTGGTTCTCGTGGACATGTTTTCCTTTTCTTCAGCTTTGATTTGAATTGCATATGAGCAGTTGATATTCTGTCCCATAGTTGGCCCCGGCATCATTATTGAGCTTTTCCAGTGTACCTCTCCACAAGTACAGTCAGCTTTATACCTGCATATTCTATCAATTAAGGTCCTTGGGTAAAGTCTCCATTTTTTAATAAAAATATATTTTATAAATAGATGTTAATAAAGACTAAATCACTGAATGTATACAATTCTATCATGCTATTTCCTGTATCATTTCTGTCCTCAAGGCCATATTTTCCAACTACCAATCCTTCCTGAGATGTTGAGATGTAAACCATATTGAAGGCAGAAGTCTTTGATCTTTTGCAGCAAAAATTTCAAGTCTATTTTCTGCACACAAGATTGTGTCATTTGCATAATGCAGGTGGTTAACAAGTCTATCGTCAATCTTGATGCCACATTCTTTTTCATATAGTCCAGGCTCTTCAATTATTTGCTCAGCATTCAGATTGAGCAGGTACAGAGAAAGAATAGAACCCTAATGCACACAGCTTTTTTTTTTAAGGGCACAATGTTTTTTATTGATCATAAATGAAAATGTTCCTTTATCTCACAATGTGAATTTCTTTATTAAGCAGTCTTCTAAGGAGGCTTCTCCTAGTCCTCAGACTCAGATTCACCTTCATCTTGGCTAATTTGGAAATAACAAAGTTGTTAAGTCTCCTTGTCAGAAAAATATGGAATGCTTCACAAATTTGTTTGTCATCCTTGTGCAGGGGCCCTGCTAATCTTCTCTGTGTCATTCTAATTTTAGTATATGTGCTGCCGAAGAGAGCACTGCACACAGCTTTTAAACCATACAGTGTTTACTTCTTCCATTCGGACAACTGTTTCTTAGTCTGTGAATAGGTTTTACAAGAATACAAGTGTTCTGAGATTTTCATTCCTCTTAAAGTTAGCGATAATTTGTTTTGATCCATACAATCAAATGTCTTTGAATATTTTGCTTTCTGCCAAGATCTTTTGGACATCAGCAATGATATCCCTTGTGCCATGATCTCTTTAAATCCAGCTTGAATTCCTGGCAGTTCCCTGTTGATGTACTGTTCTAGTAATTTTAAAAATAATCTTCAGAGGCTGCACAGTAGAGTGGACTTGGGGGAAGGGACTGCATAACAATGAAAGAGTTTTTCTTTCACTTTGCAAGGAAAAAAATGAATTGGGGGGGAGAAAAGTGCAACAATGAATTACTGGAAACCCTAAGTCTCTGTAAACTTCCATTAAAATTAGTAAAAAAATTGAAAAAATAATCTTCAGCAAGCTTTTATTTGCATATGATATTAATTATCTTCATCACTGGACCAATAGGCAACATGATGATAAATGAAGAAAAGATTGAAGTTTTCAAGGATTTTATTTTACTTGGATCTACAATCAACGCTCAAGAAATCAAAAGATGTGTTGCCGTGGGGAAATTTGCTGTGAAGGATCTATCCGAAGTTCTAAAAGAGCAAGGATATCAATCTTATGACTAATCCAAGCCTTGGTATTTTCAATTGCTTCTTATGCACTTGAAAATTGGACAATGACTAAGGAAGGCCAAATAATTTGTGCCTTTGAATTGTGGTGCTGCTAACCATGGGCTGTTAAAGGAACAAATAAGCCTGTCTTAAGGAAGTGCAACCAGATTGTTCCCTAGAGGCAGGGATGGGAAAACTTCTGACTTACTTTGGACATATTTTCAGAAAGAACCAGTATTTAGAGAGAGAGAGAGAGACGTCATCCTGGAAGTGACAGTCACCGAAAGAGAGGAAGTTTTCATGAGGTGGATTGAAACAGTGACTACCACAATGGGCTTGAGTATGACAGTGATCTGAGGATGATGCAGAAGGGGACAAGGTTCAAGTCTGTTGTTTACAGGGTTGCAATAAGTTGTAGTTGATTTGAGGGTTGTTGTTGTTGTTATGTGCCATCGAGTCGTTTTCGACTCATAGCGACCCTATGCACAACAGCCCTAAACCCTGCTCTATCCTGCGCCAACCGCACTGCCTCTGACACACCCATCCCGATTACCCCAGTCACCGAATCAATCCATCTCATAGAGGGTCTTCCCCTCCTGCGCTGTCCCTCCACCCTCCCAAGCATGATGTCCCTCTCCAAGGACCCGTCCCTCCTGGCAACATGTCCAAAGTATGTCAGACGAAGCCCCAGAATCCTTGCCTCCAAGGAGTAGCTTGGTTTAATCCTCTCCAAGATGAATCTGTTTGTTTTCCTGGCAGTCCATGGTACATTCAGTACCCTTCTCCAGCACCACAGCTCAAAAGCATCCACTCTCCTTCTGTCCTCCCTAGTCATTGTCCAACTCTCTGATGCATAACAAGCGATTGCAAATACCATGGCCTGTATCAGGCGCACCTTAGTCTCCAGAGAGACACCGTTGCTCCTGAGTACTTTAAAGAGGTCCCTAACAGCAGACTTTCCCATCGCGACACGTTTTTTGATTTCCTGACTGCTGGTGCCAAGAGTGTTCACTGTGGAGCCGAGCAAACTGAAGCTGTGAACAATCTCAATCTCTTCGCCATCCATCCTGATGCTGCCAATTGGTCCAGTGGTGAGAATCTTTGTCTTCTTGACATTGAGCCTCAGTCCATACTGAAGGCTGCAGTCCTTTTCGTTCATTCTATGAAAGCAAAGACATAGTCAATAAAACGTGAGTGGGCATTCCAGTCACCAGTTGCTAAAGCATCTGGATTGCATGTTTGGCCAATTTTTTATTGCTATGTGTCATCGAGTCAGTGCCACTGCAAACCCAGATTACCTCATCACAGCAAGTTTTCCAGACTAGGTCTCAAATGCCATATTGGAACAACTGTGACATAGGTGTACCAAACACCATAATGAGTACCCATGGTAGTCAGTGTTTGGTGGAGTTCCCAGATTGATTCAAGTCTGGAAGCAGGAGTGGCATTCACTTCCTAAGCCACATGCTTCTGGAAACTCTGTGAACTTGGAGAAACAACGATAGTTACAGAAATGCTTCAGGCCTTTGTTCATAGGGTCACTATGAGTTGTGCTCAACTCAAATGTCAATAAACAACAACAACAATGTGTCATTGAGTCGACAACTCATAGTAACCCTTTGAACAATGGCTCTGAACCTTACCCTATCCTGAGCCAACTTCACTATTTCCTATACATCTGACTCTATTGCCTCAGTCACTATTTCAATCCATCTTATCCAGAATCTTCCTCTCATATCCTGACTCTCTACCCTTCCAAGCCTGAAGTCCTTCTCCAAGGACTAGTCTTTCCTGGGAACATGCCCAAAGTATGTGAGACAGAGTTTCAAAATCCTTGCCCCCAAGGGGCAACCTGGTTTCACCTCTTTAAGACAGACTTGTTTGTTCTCTTGACAGTCCATACTTGACATTTCAATACTCTTCTCCAGCACCACAGCTCAAAGCCATCTCAATCTTTTCTCTATTTATGATACTTCCAGTGGTGAGGATATTTGTTTTCTTGATATTGGCATTATGATACTGGCATGTAATACATATTGAAGGCTACAATCCTTGACCTTCTGCAGCAAATGCTTCCAGTCCTCCTTACATTTGATGTGCAAGATTGTGTCATTTGCATACTGCGGGTGGTTGATGAGTCTTCCTCCAACCTTGAGGCCACATTCTTTTTAAGAAAATCCAGCCTCCCTAATGATCTATTCCGCATCTAGATTGAAAAGGTAAGGAGAAAGGCTAGCTCCCTGATGCACTTTTTTCTTGATTTTGAACCACAGAGAGTTCTCTTGCTCTCTTCATACATCTCTTCCTGGTCCAGGTCTAGGTTTCACATGAGCACAAACAAGTGTTCCAAATTTCCATTCTTCACAAAGTTAAATACAACTTGTTGTGATCCACACAGTCAACTGCTTCTTCATAAAAGCATAGTTGATAAAACACATATAGACATCCAGTACTCTCTGCCTTCAGCTAAGATTCACCTGACACTAAACAGTAATATTCCTAGTGCCATGACCTCTTCTAAACCCATCTTGTATTTCTAGCAGTTCTCTGTTCATGTACTATTCTCGTCATTTTTTGATAATCTTTGGCAAGATTTTGCTTGCATGTGGTATTAGTGATACTGTTTTATAATTTCCACATTCTGTTGGACCACTTTTATTGGGAATGGAAATAAATATGGATTTCTTCCAGTCAGGTGACCAAGTAGCTCTCCTTCAATTTTCTTAGCACAACCTGGCAAACGCATCCAGGGCTGTATGTTTGTTGAAATGTCAATTGGTATTCCATCAATTCCTGCAGCCTTATGTTTTCTAGTTCCTTTAGAGCAGCTTGGACACCCTCCTTTATTATTGTTGGTTCTTAATCATATGCTACTTCCAAAAATGGTTCTGTGTCAGCCAATTCTTTTTGGTACAGTTACTCTGCGCATTTTTCCCATCTTCTTTTGATACTTACCAGAGCATTCAATATTCTGCCATAACATCTTTAAGTATTGCAACTCAAGGCTTGGATTTGTTTTTCAGTTCCTTCAGCTTGAGAAATGATGAATGAGTCCTTCCCTTTTTATTTTCTGACTCCAGCTCTTGGCACATTTCATTATAATACTTCACTTTATCTCCTTGCACTGCCCTTTGAAATCTGTTCAATTCTTTCACTTCCTAATTTCTTCCCTTTGTTTTATCTTCTCAGCATTTTAGTACAATATTCAGGGTGTCTTCTGACACCAGTCTTGGTCTTTTCTTTCTCCTCTGTCTTTGTAATAAACTTTTGCTTTCTTTATAGATGATATTCTTTATGTCATGCCACAACTCATTTGGTCTTTGTTCATTAGTGTTCAAGGCCTCAAACCTGTCCTTGAGATAGTTTTTAAAATTCAGGTAGTACAGACTTAAGGTCATATTTTGGGTTTTGTGTATTTGTGTTAATTTTCTGTAGCTTCAGTATAAACTGCCACATTCAAAGTTGATGGCCTGTTCCGCAGTCAGCAGCAGACTTTGTTTTCAAAGCTGATACTGAGCTTCTCCAACAACTCTTTATACAGATGTAAGCAATCTGATTCCCGTGCCATCCATCAGGTGAGGTCCATGTGTATAGTCATCATTTGTGGTTTTTATAAAAGACTTTTCTAATGAAGAAACCATTGATTATACCAACTTCTTTCATTCCATCTCCAGCCCATATTTTCTGACTACCGATCCTTCTTCCTTGTTCCTAACTTTGCATTCTAGTCAGCAATTATTATTAATGAGTCTTGATTGCATGTTTGATTGATTTCAGACTGCAAAAGCTGTAATATTTAATCAATTTATAAATCATCATTTTTTTTTTTCATCCTTAGCTTTAGTTGGTTGGTATATATATTGGAATAAAATTCTTATTAACAGGCATTCCTTGTATGTATATGGATGTTATATTATCACTGACAGCGTTGTACGTCAGGAGAGCTCTTGAATTGTTCTTGCTGGTGAAAAATGAGACATCATTCCTCTCATTTTGCCATTTCTGGAACAGTGGACTAACCATTTGATCGTCTTATTAAAAATTACCCTCCAAAATATGCAACTGGATAGCATTAATTATGCTAAGTGAACTTAGTCCCATAAGGACAAATACTTTTTTGTAGAACGTGTATGAGGATCCAAACGGGGACTGGGGGGCGGTGCAGAAGGGTGAGGATGGGCAAGGGGTTGGTAATCATAGGGTCACACAATTTGATCGGTGGAGGGAGGGTTTGGTATAGGAATGGGGAAGATCTGGTGTGAAAATCAATGTATACAAACTTTATAAGTAAACCAATATAAAATAAAAAAGTTTCTTTAAATAAAAGTAAAAAGCTCAACAACAACAAAAATGACCACAAATGAAACCACATCAACTCAATAATGCTTAGGTTATCAATCTTTTTACATTCCATTTAATTTTTGACAGGTCTGTGCTGCAATCCCAAAGGCACGTGGTTCAAATCCAGTAGCTGCTCCATGGGTGATGGAGAATCAATCTCCTCTTACACAAGTCACTGCTCCTGGAAACCCACTGAAGAGGCAGCTATGTGTTGGTTCGGACTCAATGGCACACCACAACATTTATCCTAGATTCAAAAACATTTATCCTGGAATATCCCAGTATATTCTAATTATTATTTGATATTTGCACCTGTTTTTCATTTTGTGTCTTGCTGCATCAGCAAATGAAGAAGGCAATTCATTGGGGGCATCGACGTCATTAAGGGAGAGCCATTTATTCTGAGTGCATTCCAACTTAATCTCCGGACGCTTTATAGAACAGTGTTAATGTTCTGTTTCTAGTCAGACTGTTGTTGTTGTTGTATACTGTCCAGTAAGAACAGACTCATAGGTGACCCTTCAGCAGATTTTCAGAGACAGTAAATTGCACAGAAGGAGACTGCCTGTCTTTCTTCTGAGGAACAGTTGGTGGTTTCAAACCACATGCCTTCAGGTTGGCAGTGCGGCTCCTTACTCCTAGGCCACAGAGAGTGTTAGAGGGTGTCATGGAGAGTGACAGTGGCCCAGGAGAGGGCACAGTTCAGAGCTATTGTTTGTGGGTCTGCTATGAGCCACAGGCAACTTGATGGCCTACAACAACAACAGCAGCACTATTTCAGAAAAAAGCTCTAGAGTTGGACTCTGTAGGGAGTTGAGCTGCTAACCCAAAGGTCCTGTCTCTGTGGTGGTTTGAATCCAAAAGTGGCTCCTGTGGTAACCTCCTCCCCATGATTTACAGCTTCAAAAACTAAAAGGAGAGTCAGGTACGAGTGGATTCCAAGTCCATGGCAGTGTTTTCTTAAAAAATATTATTTCAGAAGTAGATGATTTGTACTGTTTCTTGGTCTGTAAGCTTTGTGAAACCCACCCACCCTGGGTGACTATGCTGTACTTGAAATACTGGTGCCATAGCTGCCCGTATCACAGCGATACACAAGGCTCCACAGTATGACAAACTGGCAGATGAGTGGTGGTTCATTGCCTTACTCCAATGTTATTAACTTTGTAACCTCAAGCTAGTAATTTCATATTCTTGGGCATTAGTTTCATCAGCTGTAAAATGGGATGATAATAATAACAACCAGCCTCACTAGACTGTTAAATACGTTGACACATCAGGAAGGTAAGATGTTAGCAGGAGTGAATTAGTTGGGTTCAATGAAAGATGTCCCTCTTAGATGTAGGTGAGACCTAGTTCGAGACCTTAAGAGTAGATGGGATCTGAGTTTGGTCTCAAAGGATAAATAGGTAATATGGGTAAAGAGAAAGTGTTTGCTTTAGTAGTGGAGGACTCCCAGAAAAATAAAAAGAAAAAAAAAAAACCCACTCCAAACCTAAACAGTAACAGATACCCTTGGCCCTTGGAATTTTAGAGCTGAAGGGTCCTTAACCCCTCCAACATGTCACAAGATAACTAACAACAAAGAACAGGAGTCTTCTGGCCAAACTTCTAAAGCTAATTGCAGACATGGCCACAGAGAAATTCCAGATCTATAACTGATAGTCCACTGAAGCTTTTGATATAATGGAAGGAGGCAATAACAGGCCAGAAGACCCTTTCAGCGGTACTTTGCCCAGTATTGAACTCCCCCCCACCACCCCGCCTATTTTATTGTGATTTAAACAAAGTTAACTCGCTAATGAAAATAAAAATTACACCTCAAATAAAAACAACTAACATTCAAATGCCTAGAATTGATTCTTTTTATATATACACAAATATACTTCTCTTTCTATATTTTACAAAGGACGGTAAGATTTCACTCGCTTTAATTTAAATCCCTTATGTTTTCATTGAGGTAAAACACTTGCTATGTTCTTTTGCTGCCGTTTATTTGATCATTTATGGTTTTCATCCTTAACTGGTCTTTCTGCTTCTGCATACTTTCTCTTTCCTTTAAACATGCAGGAGGAGAAAGTGAAAACTGCCTTTGGAGTTATTATCTATTCTTGACAACTCTTAATAACAACTTTCATTTTCCTAACTGAAGTTCAAAGAGTTGTTGATGGATCGATCCGTTGGCTTTTGAGAAGAACTGTCAGGAAGGGGAAAGCATTTTAAAAGTTTGTCTTCAGGAGATTTGACTAGAGATTTATGAAAGCGAGAGAGCTCTGGTGGCCTGCCGGGTAAGGAGTTATGTTGCCAACCCAAAAGCAGGTAGTGTGAATCCATCAGCTGCTCACCTGGAGAAATGAGAAAACCTCCTGAGGGCCACTTGTGAGTTAGTTCCTACTTAAGGGCAAGATAATGGTAAGAGCCCAAGTGGCACAGTGGTTCAGCGTTTAGCAGCCGACTGGAAGGCTGGTGGTTTGAATCCTCTCGTCCGTCAGGGGAGGTGATTGATATGGCTGTCTGTTTCCATAAAGATTCAGAAAAATCAGACTCACTGCCTTTGCTTGGTTCAGACTCACAGTGAACACATCCCACCCCCCCACACACATACACTGGTTTCTGAATTGTAAGTTGCCATGAAAAGAAACTACTTTTCTTTCTCCCTCTGAGAAGCTGGTGGACTTGAAATCTGGAGAGATGTGAAGATTTGGGGTCAGTAGCACAACTTGCCAAACTACACCCCCAGAGCCACCTTTTATAAAGAGTATTGTTATTGTGTACCATTGAGTTGGAAGCAACCCATAGCTGGAAACCAGTGGATTTTCAGAGACAGCAAGTAGTACAGGAAGAGATTGTTTATCCTTCTCCTCTGGAGCGGCTGGTGGCTTTGAACCACGTGCCTTTGAGAATGCGGCACAGTTTCTTACCACTAGGCTGCCACAGCCCTCCCAGGCAGTTCTACCCTCCCTTAGAGCTTTGTATTGCTATGACAATGAATTTGGTTTGGTTTTTATTAAGTTACAGTTATTTTCTAAAGTATTGCTTATTTTTAGAAATATCTTTTGCTTTCTAACGGCTGCTTAGTTCATTTCATCAGTGTTTTTTGGGTGATCTCCATTTTCTCCCCTCCAGTTTCCCTTCCAAATCTGTTGAAAGACAGGGCAAAAGCCTCAAGTATTGCCATGACCGTGACTCCTTCTAGCTTCTGCGTGTTCTTAGGTCCACACTAGGAAGGTCAGTTAAGTCCCTAAAGTTGTCAGTTTTAGCATGCTCAGTGCCTTCATGGTAGGAAAAGATTATAATCTAGAAAAGTCTATAGGGCAGTTTTGCTTAGTTCTTATGAGGTTGTTAGGAGTTGGAATTGACTCAACGGCACCTAACAACTACAGAATCGTTGGAAAAATGACCAAGCTAACTGCTCAACTAAAGAACTCATAAATATCATGTAAAGGCTCCTCAGTTTGGGGACACAAATCTCTTTACCTTGACTCTGCTCTTTTACTCAGTTATCTTAATATCATGTTTCAGTCTCTTAGGAGTAGAATTGTTCTGAAACAGCTAAGCTTTTTAATCACCTTAATCAGTTAGAAACCCAGAAACCTACTCCCAGCTCCCTCCACAGTCCTGCTCTGCACAAACTTGTTCCAAACCAACTTTTTACTAGAAGTTGGCCATCTTCCAAGGTCAGAAGGCTACAAAATTCCCCCACTCCTCAAACCATGTGTTTACATTTTGTATTTGTGAACTTGCCATCTGAATGGCTGTTATTTTTGAAAAGCCAGATCGGACAGCAGAGGCCAGAGGCTTTGCTACTGCCAAACTACTAAAAGGAGTCACTTCGGAGCCTGAAATCAGATGGGCAGGATGGGAAAGTGAGTCTTCAGCATGTGGCCAGGTCCATTTGTTATCTACTGTCCAGACTGAGTGAGACCTTGAGGTTTTTATTCTGAGAGGTTAGCAAGGTTGGAGATTAGGGTGGAGTTAGAGGATCATATTGCATGGGTTTAAATCCCAGCTCTACCACTGTTCTAGGTATCTATTGCTATGTAATGACACTCAGTGTCAATCTTTTTAAATTATTATCATATTTTTCGGGTTCCCCCGAGGACTAACTCAGCTCCTGAAGGGTGTTTTCTGATTCTCTCATGTGGTGGGTGTGGCAGGAGTTCTGCTCTATCTTGTTAAGAATCATCTCAGATGGAGTGAGTTTGGGTATTTTGAGTTGGAGGTGTCCCAAAGGCTTTTTGACTCACCTTGCAGCTGATGCAGGCTCTCAGCTGGATTCTTAGCCTGGATTGTCAAAGAACACCTACACATGACCCCAGCATCCACACAGCACGGTGACTGGGGACCCCAGCATCCATACAGCATCCACACAGCACAGTGACTGGGCTCCAAGGGTGAGTCTCCTGGAGGAGGTAGGTAGAAGCTGATTTAGACTCCACACACTGTAGCCTTACTTCTACTGCATTCCATTAGTTAGAATGGAGTCACTAAGGTCATCCATGTTCAAGAAGTCAATCAGATGCCACTTCTTGACAGGGAAAGTGTCTATGATTTGTAGATCTATCTTAAAAATACCACAGCCACTAATCATCTGGAACACTTTGTTGTCTTTGACTTTCTTGATTTGTTAAACAGAAATAGTGAAAGTTAATTTACCTCACAAATTCTTATGATGATTAAACAAGTAAAGAACGGTACTTGGCACCCAATATCTAGTTAGTTGAGACTGTTAGTTGAGACTGTATCATGCCTTCTGCAGATCTGAATTGACATCAGCGATGGTGTAGTTCCAAGCAGACACAATCTCCACACTTTCGCCAGTGGTATTTGACAAACCCCAGTGCCCATGGTTCTCACTCCTGTGGTGAAAAAGTGACTATATATGGTCTGAATATCTTTGGTTCACCTCATTTTAGTGACAGTTTCCAAATATAGGTCAGTCCATTTAAACCTGGCCCCATTTATGGTAATTTATTTCATTATAGGATAAAGTAGCTGGAACTATGAGTAATAATTACGGTGTCTACAGTGCTTTTAACACCTTAGCCAAGTAATCCTCACCTCGCCCCAGTGAGTAAGTCCGGATGAGCACCCTACCCTCCTCTGGGATGAGGAAACCAGGACCTGGGTCGAACGATTTGCTCTAAATTTTACGATGAGGCTAGAGAAGAGCCTGGCTGGGATGGACAGCTGGAAATCCTTCCAACATGATTAAATACATGCAACCAAACCCCATCAAAGATAGCCAAGTACATCATTGTTAGTGCCAATTAATACATTTACGTTCTGACACTTACGGGTATTTAAAATGTCTTTTATATTTATTTGCAACAGTGTCTGCTTAGCATAATGTGAAATTATTTAGTGGATATTTAAAAAAATCTTGTAAGTAAATGCACACTTGACCATTCAGTATACATTTTTCTGCACCAATGACCCTACAGCAGAATTACAGAGGCTGTAAATTGCATGAAAGGAGTCTGCCCTATCCTCCTCCTGCGGAGTTGCTTGGTGGATTCGAACCTCCAGAGAGGTGTTGTTTTCGGGATAGCTCTGCAGTTCCCAACTCATACAGTTAAATGGCTATTTTCTGATTTCCTGGGCATTTTAACTTTTTTAAATCTAAGGGAGGTCAAGACATTTGCAAGCATTTACCCCCATTTGGTTTCTAGTTGCCAGCGCCCCCCACTCTTCTAGGTCCTACATTTGCCAGAGGATGCTAGTGAATCTGGCAGCTAAAAAAAGGACGCAGATAGAGTTGGGGGTGGAAAGACTAGCCTCCAGGCTTGCCCTGCAGCCACTGAGGGTCGGCCCCCAGGATTTCTCCATGTGGAGGCCGGTGGTCACGCTCGCCCGGGGGCGCTGTAACGCCAGCACCCGGCTGCCGGAGGTGGACAGGATCGGGAGGCGGTGGCTCCAGGTCCCGGCGGCGCGCGGAGGGGCGAATCCTCTGCGGCAAGGTCGCCGCCCCCGC
>NW_006399751.1:22160199-22187089 GCF_000299155.1 Elephantulus edwardii | reverse complement strand
GGCGCCTCCCGCCGCAGCCGAGCGCTCCGCAGCCGCCACTCTGCAGCCCGCCGCGCAGGGGAGCCCAGGAGCGGCCGAGGAGGCGGTGCCGGAGCGTGGGGCGCACGACCAGCCGGCAGCTGCGGGACAGCAGCCGAGCAGCAGCCACCTCCCTACAGCCTCGGGTGCGAGCATCGCTGGGATCGCCGCGCTTCGCAGCCTCAGGAAGGACCACGGTCCAGCGTGCGACCAGGGAGGGAGGACGACCGGGAGGCGGTGTGGCGCCTGGAAAGGTAGAGCAAACGCTTCCCTCGTCCCCTGGCCGATCCCCCTCGCTGGAACAGCGGACGCCCCCGCATCTTCCTGCCAGGGGGCCCCGGGCCCTGGTCAGTGGGGTCTGCACTTCTCGAGGTTGGGGGTGGGAGGCAGCCCCGCAGCGAGAACCCGCGGCCCACGTAGGAGGTCGTGCTCTGCAGATGCTTTGAGGGGGGGGGGGGGGGGCGAGAAAGGCTGGCAAACTAACTTGCTCTCTCACTTTGCCTGTTCCCCGCGTACCTGGGGCAAAGCGGAATCCACGTTTCCCTCCTGTTCACCCTCACCGCTTTCCGTCCCTTTTGCCCCCAGCTGTTTCCTAGTCCCTTGGTTCTGCGGACGTGCCTTCCTCCGGGAAGGAGAGCGGTGGGAAAACAAAAGGGTGTCCTGGAGAGTGGGGTTCAGGTGCGGCGGGCCCCGGCTGCGGCGGCGGGGGAGCGGGGCGGAAGACCCGACGGGGCTCCCAGCGCGTGCAGCTGCGCTCTCCTCCTTTGTTCGGCCGCGGTGGAGGGGCTGCCCCGGGTCGCGTTTCCTGCTCGGGATGGGATTGATTCACAGTCCCAGGGAGGGAAGGGGCGGGGGCGGGGCTGGAATGGAAACCAGATTAGGGACTGGGCCTGGGGGGTGCTGGGGAGGGGACGCGAGCGCGCACTGGGGAGTTGATTATAAACATACATTTTTGTCTAAGGGCTGTGTGGGTTTCTGGAGTTTATTTGTAGTGCTTTGTTCAGGCTGCGGTTGAGCGTTTATTGCGGCAACAAGTTGTGTGTGTGCTTTAATAACTTTGCCGAAATCAAGTCTAGTTAGTAATTATAATGGAAAGTTTCTTTTCTTTCTTTCTAATTACTTTGAATCATGGTGGGTTTTTTCTTCTCTTTCTGTGTAGGTATTTGTGAATCTCTGTGTGTAACTAGTGGAGTTGGCCTCAGGGATAAGGCAAATTTTCTAGACTATTTTTATCTAAAATTTTTTTTTAATTGTGAGACAGTATAAGAGGACAGTTTTAGGAGGGAGACCACCAGAAAATTAGGCTAAATAAATGATTGTGTAACGCTGGGTTGCAAATTATTTTTTACAGTCTTTCCCTGAAAACACGCCCCACATTTGCACCCGTGGGGTTTTCAGAGTTGAGGGAGGAGTGGCCTTCACGTGTGGTGTGCTTTCCTTCTTCCCAAGTGGATTGTCTGAATAAGAAATAAAAACACCACCATGGTTAGTGGGAATTTCCTCCCCACATCCCAGGAGGAGGTAGAACTAAATGGCAAGCATTTGTTAAATGACCCTTTCTAGATTAGAATCAGGAAACCCAAGAGGATTGGCTGACCCTAGGAGCAGTGGGAGAGGGAGTGATGAGTGTATTTTGAATGGAGTATTCCAAGCAAAAGTTGTGTAGAGAGAGGAGGCTGACATTTCCAGGCATTCATGGTTGTACCTATGGGACACTGGTGGAAGGATCCCAAAACTGGACTGAAGGTTAGAATTACCATGGTGCTAATTTGGGAGCTTTCGGGAAAGGTAGTCTGGCTGTAGATAGAACTGAGAAAGGGTTTGATGACAACGCTGACATCCACCATTACAACGCTGACATCCACCATTAAACTACCCCTTTGGCCATTCATTTTAAGATAAACCAACTTGGAAAGCATCTTAACATTAGAAGGCAAATTAGGAACTTAGAGGCAGGGAAGATTTTCCTGCTCACTAAGTGGTAATGGAAAAGAACTGTATGCTGAGGATTTTCTTTTTTTGTGGGGGATGTGGTCAGATTTTTAGGCCAGGCTGAAAAGCAGTGGGACTTTGTCCTCAGGAGCTATCACAATGTGACATTAAAGGGGGACATTCTCCAAGCTGTTTGTCCTTAAAACTAACACGCCGCCGAGGTAAAACATTTTGCCATGGGCAGCTAACAGATGGAGACTTCTTTGTTAATGTTGCACTGTGCTGGAATTTTCATTGACCTTACGAATTATTTGGGAAAAGCACTCTCATTGGGGTCCTCTCAAGTACTCACTAAGATACGTTAGTGTAGTGTAAAAGCACTACAGCTGTGAGAGACACCAAAGAAGTCTTCATAGTTGAGTTTTGGCTTCAGTGGTCCCAGTGCCCAATTGTGGGACACAGCTGGCAGCAGGCTGTACCCCTTCACTGAATAAATCGTCATTTTGTAAAGCCTGGAGGGACAGGCTGACTTTTGTGATGACTGCACAATTACATAAAGCAGCAAGGGCACTCCACCTCTACATAAAATAGTAGGAGGATTTAGCCGAGGAGGTGGTGGTGGTATTTGGCTAAGAATGATCCTCAGAGGACACCATCCACGTTAACATTTGTTTTCTTTTGTTTCTCCCTTCTACTATTCTAATATTGTTCATAGGGTCGCTTGAGTCAGGGTCGCTCCACTCGACGGCACATCACAACAACCACATTCTCAATAATTGGACTTCTGGATTTGTAGTCAGTAGCCTAACAATAATTAGGACCTCGAGTGTGAAGACGTTTTTGTATACGGTATTGTTTTAACTCAATAAGGTGAAATGCAGAGAGCCCTGCTGGTTTACTGCGTAATGTTTAGGGCTGCTAACACAAAGTTTGGTGCTGGTGAATCCACCCCTTGCTTCAGTGGAGAAAGAGGTACCAACTCAGAGCTGACCCGCCGGTAGGTTTCCAAGCCTGTAGATTGCACAGATGGAGTTTTAGGCATAACAATTTGCGTGGAGCAACCCATGGAGTGTCCCTTGGAGTTGTGAACGATGCCACAACAGTGAGCTAAGGTGGGATACAGTACTTTAACTACTGTGTCAGGGGCATTTTATCTCCATTTTACACTTGAAACTGAGGCTCAGAGAAGTTATCACTTGTCTCTTACTGTCCTTGTGTCCCTCTGCCATCAAGTCTGGTTCCTGGTTGGGTTTCAGAATCTACAAATCTTGCTAGAAGGAGACTTGGCCATCTGACTTTCATGGAGTGCCTGGTGGATTTGAACTGCTAGCCCTTCTGTTAGCAGCTCTACATGTTACACAGTATGTCACCACAGCTCATAGCCCACGGATTGGTTACTTTTAAGATTTGGTAAGGTGAACTTTGAACCCTAGGCCTTCTGACTCCAAAGTTCATACTCTTTAAATACTACACTGTAAGGTACAATGAAAGTTGTAAGGAGTCTGCTGCTAACTCAAAGGCACACGGTTCTAATTTACCAGCTACTCTGTGGGAGAAAGACGGGCATTCTCCTCCCATGCCATGTACTGCCTTTGAAAACCTGCTGAAATGTCAACTGTGGGTCTGTTCTGACTCGATGGTACATAACAACAGCAATATATGGTATAAAAACCACTTAATAATAGAGATTCTAGCATTTTATTAACTTTTTAAAGATTTCAAGTAACGTTCATGACAAGTGTTGTCATTGACCCTTTCAACCACTTGGAGATGACAAGCCAGTTATTTTTCATATTTTTGGATATGAAAACTGTTAGCCATAGAGCTAACTGACTTATTCAAGGCCACACAGTTAGTTCAAAGGTAACAAGGATTATAGTTTGGAAGGCCAAATTAAGTGACATCACAACTTTTTTTTTTAATTTGTGTGTGTGTGTGTACCGTCAAATCAGATCTGACTGGTACAGGAGATTTTTCCTCCTCCAGCAGAGCATCGGGTGGATTTGAAATGACATCACAACTCTTAAGATCATATTAAAAAAATCTAGGTTATAGGTATATGAATTAAAGAAGTTGTGTCACATAAGTTTATATAAATTAAGTGAATGAAACTTTACTTTTAAAAAGTAAGCCAGCCGTCATGTAAAAATAATTTCTTCTTTGAAACATTCAGAAGTGATGGAATGCGTTGGAGCTTAGTTTTCAAACGTTTCATATTCATTGAAATCTATTTTGGTTTTTTTTATATATTTTTTTATTTTGAGGTTTTTTTATCTGAAGTGTTTAATAGGACACTGCACTTTGCTTCTTGACTGAGACCCAGTAGCCCAGAGTGTCTTTTTAGAAGAGAACTAAGAAAGGAAAGAATGTGATTATAAAGAGGAAGTGGGCCAGCAGGATTGGAAACGTGCAGCAGCAGGCCATAGATTTTCCCAGCACATGCTTTTTGACCTCGTGCAGTAGCCTTTTACAGAAGGCATTCTTCCTCGGGGAAGTGTCCGGGGTCTCATCTGAGATCCTCAAGATTTCTGAGCTCTGTGGGAACATGCATTCCACATGATTTCTGTGCTCATCTTTTCCCCTAAGAGAAACAAGCTAGTTTAGGTGTCAGTGGGAAAGGAGAACAGAAGTGGTATCTGGGCTTGGTGGGTGGAAGTGTCTGCTGGTTGGAGGCAGCCGACCTTGACATAGGAATGGTTACTAAGTGCAGACAGCGGGTGGATTTTAGCACTCTGACATTGTTAGTTGTTTCTGGATTTTTGGGGAGCTCTGGTGGCTTAGTGATAGAGTTCTTTTGCAGCAAACCTAGAGGTGTGTGGCTTGAATTCCCTCCTGCTCCTCAGGAGAACAGATGGGCAGTCTCCTCCCATGTGATTTACTGCATCTGAAAACCCCTTGAGGGTTAGCTATGAGTTGGTTGAAAATAACAAGAGAGGGCTGGCTCCTAAATACAAAGTCAGTAGTAGATGTACGTTTCTATACTGCCTTGTTTAGTTTTAGGCAATTATGTTCTCAACTGGATGTTTTAGTAGTTAATCTTGAGGGGAGGTAGACACGTGGTCTGAGCCCCGATGTTGTCAGGTGCTGGAGAGCCAAGTTTGATTCAATGACTCTGTAAAGAAGATGTGAACCTTACCCTTTCCTGAGCCATCCTCGCCATCTGTGATGACATCTGTGTTATACTGAGCTCATTGTTACAGTCACTGTGTCAATCCACTTCCCTGAGGGTCTTCTTTTCTTTGATCCTCCACCTTTTCAAACATGATGTCCTTTTCCAAGTCCCCTCATAACAACATGTGCAAAGTATGTGAGATGAATGACGCTTTGCCATCCTGGTATACCAAGAAGTATCCTGGTGGCATTTCCTCCAAGACATACATGTTTGTTCTCTTGGGAGTCTGTGGGATATTCAGTACTCTTCTCCAACATCACAACTCAAAGGCATGAATTCTTCTGTTATCTTTATTCCTTGTCCAACTTGCAAATGCATAGCAAGTAATTAAAAAGACCATGGCTTGAATTAGGTACACCTTAGTCTTTAAACTGACATCATTGCTCCAAAGAACTTGGAATGGTCCTGGACAGCATATTTCCCCAATACACTTTTTTTAAAAAAAAATTTTCTTAACTGCTGCTACTGTGAATGTTGATTGTGGATCTGTGTAAAATGAAATCATTGTCAAATGCAATCTTTTCTTTGTCTATCAAGATGTTGTCTTTTGGACCAATGGTGAGGATTTTTCTTTTCTTGATCTTGAGATGTAATCCATATTGAAGGATATAGTCCTTGATCTTCTGTAGCAAATGTTTCAAACCATCTTTACTTTCAACAAACAAGGTTGTATAATCTAACAGGTTGTTGATGAGTGTTCCCTTGATCCTGATGACATACTCCTCTTCAGAAAGTCCACCTTCTTTAGTGATATACTGAACATACAGATTGAATAAATATGGAGAAAGGATACAGCCTTGATGTCCACCCTTCTTGATTTTAAACCCGTGCTCTGTTCTAACAGCCACCAGTCTTGGTATAGGTTTCTCCTGAGCACAATTAAGTGCTTTGGGATTCCCATTTTACTGTGTCAGTCCATCTCATCTGGGATCTTCCTCTCTTGCCCTGTCCTCCACCCTTCCAAGCATGATGCCCTTCTCCAAGGACTGGTCTCTGCTGGTCTTGTGTCCAAAGTATGTGAGACTGAGCTTCAAAATCCTAGCCTCCAAAGAGAAACTGGGTTTCACCCTTTTGTAGACATACCTATTTGTTTTCTTGGCAGTCCATGGTATGTTTAAGACTCTTCTCCAACAAACTCACAATTCAAAGGCATCAGTTCTTCTTCTGTCATCCTTAGTCATTGTCCAGCTCTCTGATGCATAGCAAGTAATTGCGAAGACCATCGCCTGGATCAGGCTCACCTTTGTCTCTAGACTGACATTGTTGATTTTCAGTACTTTAGAGAGGTCCCTGACAAATTCCTAATGCAATTTGCCTTTTGGTTTCCTGACTGCTGGTGCCAAGAGTATTAATTGTGGAGCTGAGCAAGCTCTTAAGTCCTGTAGTGTCTTCTACTTTTCCAACTGAGAAGAAGGTTGTTTAACAGCATCACATATATAGCTTCCTCCGTCTCCACAAGCTAGGTTTTGTTTAATTATAGTGAAATTGGTGTAATATAAAAGTTAACCATTTACCTAAAAAACTCATTGCTGTCAAGTCATTACCAATTCATAGGTGACCCTCTAATAATGGCTAGGTGCTTTAACAACCTTGACAGTAAGGCTTCTTAATCCTCACCTTTATTCTCCTTTAGGAGTTCTCGGTAGGTAAGGAAATTGAGGGACTTGCCCAGAGGCAAAGACTAGGAGAGATCTAAGCCCAGGACAAGCTAGCTTCCCAGAAACGCACATTTCTTCTGGTACAGTCTTGGCCCAGTACTTTGAAACTTAGGGCCATTTTTAAGACTGGTTCCCCCAGCCGTGGCCTGGGAGCGACTCCCTTCCTTCCTGGCTCTTTTTCCTTTGTCACCTGGGGTCCGCTTCCTGTGAGTAGCCTTGGCTCCTCTTGAGCTAAGAGAATTGACCTGCTTTTCCGTACCTCCCCGACCCCCCAGCCCCACCGCGTATTTTTTTCCCTTTTTTGCTCTTGGCCCAGTGCTTTGGCGGTCACATCCGGTAATTATTGTCTCCCCCCAAACTAGGGAGAGAGCATCAGTGAAACAGGCTTCATCCGGCGTGGCGCAAATGGTTAAGCGCTTGAGTGCCAGCTGAGAAAGTGGTTTGAGTTCACCCAGCAGTACCTCGGAAGACATGCCTGGCGAATCTGCTTCTGCAAGGGGATGGCTTTGAAAACCCTGGAGCAGCTTAACTTTGTACACGTGAACTACTGTGAGCCGACCCTGACTTGAGGAGAGGTTGGAGAGCCAGCCCCTGCTTTGTGAGATTTCTCACCCTCTCCTGGTCGTCTCTTTCTTGATTTTTACAAAGATCTGTGCAGGAATTAAGTTGCGCTCCTGGTGTTTCCAGAGGATTTCCTCTGATTTCTGATCTTGGCCCTGCCAGTGAGTGTTGGTGTGGGGTCTGCGCGAGCTTGGAGCACTGGGTCTGTGTGCATGGAATGGGCTGAGCGCCTCTGCGCTGGGGCTTGGAGCGGGGTGAGGAAGAGAGAAATGCTATGAAATTTCCTCCTCCAAGAAAGGCTGTTTTAGAAATTGAGAACTGGGGAAAAGGGAAAACTAACATTCTTTCATTGCTTATCTGATAAGCAACAACACTGAGCTTCTAAAAATACCAGGTGCCTGGCTTTCCTTGATGGCTGGGAGAAGAGGCCCAAAGACCAGATGTCTGCCTTTTAGCAACTGTCCATCCAGGCCTGTGTGGACACAAGGTGCTTTTGCAATTGCACAGATGGCTTCATCTTCTTGAAATAAAGTTCAAAATGGTATATAACAAGGTTTTAATTTATTTAAAAAAAGACTGACATTCTTTTTTTTTTTAAACTTTATTTTAGTGTGTGTGTGTGTGTACACCTTCAAATCGCTTCTGACCGGTACAGGAAGAGGTTGCTCTCCAGCAGAGCATCTGGTGGATTTGAACTGTGTGCCGCTGGGATTGCAGTGCGACTTCTTACCACTAGGACACCAGAGTTCCTTAACGACTGACATTCTTAAAGAGTTCTTGTTGTTGTGTTCTGTAGAGTTGAAACTGACCCACAGCTGACTGCAGGCGGGTTTTCAGAGGCAGTTAATCGCATGGGAGGAGTTTGCTCATCTTTCTCCCGTGGAGCAGCTGGTGGCCATGAACCCTTGGGACTGCAGTGCAGGTTCTTGCCATGATGCCACCAGAGCTCCCTCCCTAAAGAGTTTTCAGGAAATTGGATTGAAATAACAGTGACTCAGATTAGCAGTTATTGATTTTGTTTTGGCATATAGCTACATCATTCGCTACTCAGTTTCACTGGTTGCATGAAAAGCATTTTATATGCACTACAACTAAGAGAAAACAAAAGTCAGACAATCTTGATTGCAAAATCCCTGCTGGCCTCACTTACATTTTTCCCACGTTCACTTTCTCTCTCTTCCCTCACTGTTCCCTCCTTTTAAACTCTGTGTTAGTAGACTTAAAAATGCTATTTGCAGTGATAGGACTGCAAATATGTTAGGTTCTGAGTTGTGTGTTTTGGGGTGTTTTGTGTTTTTTTTTTCCTCTCTCTCTTTAAAGTACTTCAAAAGGTTTTCGTCACTGCTTCATTTATGTTAGAGAGCACAGCCCAAGCACTCTTAGGGAAAGCTTAATTTCTTATAACTGGGCTTGTGCCAGTTTGCCTGGCTAGTTAATTTTGTCATCCTCAGGCAATCTGCTTAAGGTTTTAATAGGTGGACTGAGTTTTGATCTCCATTTGATGTGTTGAGCCATTTGGGGAAAAGTTCTAACTTGCCTAAAATCTTTCGAGTCTTGCAAAAAATGTGTGTTCTTCCACACAGAGCCAGATCTTGGGGTTTATTTATTTTTAGAGTCGGTGGGATTGTTTGAGGTTATTCTTAATGGTTCTAGGATCTTTGTATCTTTCTCTTTCTCTTTTTTTTGTTGTTTTTGTTTTATTGTGATCTGAGCAAAAGTTACTACTAATACCGGTTTTTCAATCACTTACTCGTATACATTTGTTTTTATAGCATCAATTCCATTACTCATAGTGTTTCATCATTCAGTTATTTGATATTGTCTTTCCCCTCACAGGAGTTCTGGGATATCTCTTGCACATCCGTAATTAGATAATCTTGGAAGAAGCCTTTCCTTTGTATATTTAAATGAATCTTAAATTCTTTATCTTTGCTCTATTTTCTGTATGTTTCACACCTTCTTTACAGCAGAACTTGGTATAGTGGTACATGATTTCAGATGTCTCATTTTTGATATTAGGAACTCTGTCTTGTAGCAAGTTGCACTGCTCCCCCAAAGGCAGCAAAGGTAGCGGGCATCTCCAGAAGCTGAGGCTACCAGTGTCATCGAGGGGAAAAGATGAGCTGTCTCTTCCCAGGCAATTTACAACCTCGGCAACTGGATGGACCTACGAGTCAGAAGTGACTTGAGGGCAGTGGGTTTTATTTTTGGAATGGTAGAATGCTGAAGTTGAAAGCTCTTGGGGTGAAGCCCTTCCTTATACTTGAGAACTGCCAAGACTTGTCAAGTTAATGGTGACAGCTTCAGGAACTCACTCAGCTTTCTCTTTAGGAGAATTTCTTATTGTTTCCCCAAATCCACTAAATCTAAACTTCTTGTTAGCTGCTGTTAATCAACTGTGTCTTGTAGTGACCCTGTGAACAAACAGATCTGAACTGTACCATCCTTATCATCTCTGAGATGCTAAGCCCTTTGTTATAGTCACTGTCAGTCTGTCTTGTTGCAGATCTTCCCCTTTGTCTGATTCTCCATCTGTCCAGCACCATGTTTTTTTTTACAAGGGCTAACCCCTCCTCATAATGTGCCCCAAAGTATGAGAGATATTCATACTCATACCTCATTGCTTTTAAGGAGCACCCTGGTTGCACTTCAGTCAAGATTGTTGTTGTTATATGCCATTGAGTTGCTTGTGACTCATAGTGACCCTATGTACAGCAGTTCTGAACCTTGCTCTGTCCTGAGCCAGTCTCACTAATTCTTACCAACCCTCATTGCCCCTGTTACTGTATCACTCCATCTCATCCTGGGTCTGATTTATTTCTTTTTAAAGTTCCTGGGAGGCAATTCAAAGGAATCCACACTTTGCATCCTTTATTAACTGTTGATCCTCATTTGACTTCTGTTTATGCTAACAGCATTCTAGTGTCTTTTTGCCTTTGACTTCCAGAAGCTGTACCTACTTTGCCATTTTCAGTGACCTCTACATCAAGCCAGTCCCCTGTGTTTTGACTGCTCTTTTTCGTGTTTTCCTTTTCTTTTCAAAGAATGCAGTCATTTTTCAAAGTGGGTTCTGTGAAAGTTAGTGTAGTTGTTGTCAGGTGCCTTTGAGTTGACTATGACTTCTAACTGCCCTGTGAACAACAGCTTAAGACCTTGCCCTGTCCTGTGCCACGCTTGTGATCTTCACCAGGCTCAAGCTCAGTATTGCAGGCAAGATGTCATTTCAGCTCATCGAAGTTCTTCATCTCATACTTTTCCAAGCATGATGTCTTGAGTGAAGACTGTCACCTCCTGACAACTTGCCCTGAGTCTGCGAGTTGAAAAGCTAGTGGTTAGGGGAGAACAATCTATGCAGTCTGTGGGTGTTAATGGAGTGGAGAAAGGAAGGACTCTTGGGTCAAGTAGAAGTTTCTGAGTTTACCATTCGTTAGTTTCTTTGCATTTCTTTATTTGTGGCTATGAACTATGAATCTCCAAGAGAGAGGTATACCACCTCATGGCATCATTTCCAGATATCATTGCTATCTAGATTTCTACAGGAATATTATTCTGTAGGAGTCATGCGCAACACATACTCAAATGTATCTTAGGCTTTTTTGTTGTTCTTTTTGATCTTTCCTGCATCCTGGAAGTTCTTCTTCACCAGCTGCACTCACATCTTTCATCACCCAGCTTTGTTCCTACCTTCTTCATTCTGTTTTCTTCAGATTCGCAGTGTGTGTGATGTTTTATGACTTCAGAACAAAAAGAAATGTTAGAAACAGACAATAAAATACTCAAAATTACATTACAAGCACTTGTAATAGTTAAATTATCGGAATTTACAAAATGGATTTTCTCATCTCTGTGTTTGTTGCTGTGTCACAAAGCCATCCGTTTATTTTTCTCTTCTTCTGCACAGGTTGATTGGAGCATAGATTCTCCAAGTTTATGGTTTATTCTTAAAATTCTGTGTTAACTGAAATTGTAGACATAAATTCTTCAGAAGAGAATTGGTATGTTTATGGTTTCGTAGCTTCCCATTTGCAGACCTGATAAACCTTTCAACTTAGGTTTTTTTATGCTTTTCCATGAAATCCTGTAATTTTTGACTGAAGATTTTCACATCTTTGTGTCAAGGTGCATTGTGGTTTTTGTGGTCTTTGTGAATAAACCCCCAAACCGGCACCTCCTGTTTTCAAGTTGATGCTAACTCAAAGCTCCTTGTAGGATAGGGTGGAATACCCCACAGGGTTCCAAGGCTGCAGGTCTTCAGGAAAGCAGACAGCCACGTCTCCTGAGGAGTAGCTGGTAGCTTCAAACTGCTGACCTTTGATTTCATAGTCTTAGCGGTTAATGATTATGGCCCCAGAGCTCCTGTCAGTATGAATGGAGTTGTTGAATACCTTTCTGACTGGAGTTCCTGGTATATAAAAACCCTATTTGATATTGCACAAGACCATTATTGTAAAACTAGGAGGACGACTAGCTGTATGAGTACAGAGGGGGCCTAAAGGGGGAAAGAAAGGGGACAGAGGGTTGGGAGTTGGGGGGAGAAATCATAGGGTCTCAGAGTTTGGTGGCTCGTGAGAGGAGATGAAGGAATCAGCAAAGATCCACTGGGGATCTGAAAAGATGGGGTAATAGTGGACATAGGTTGATGTTGGTTGTGTTTTTATAAAACACAGTATATGGGAATGATCATGTGGAACACAATGTGAATGAAGGAATGTGGTGAAACGTGATGTATATGAAGGAAGCACAAGGTATACAAATTTTGTATGCAAACCAATGTAAAATAAAAATAAATTTAAAAAGTGCTATTTGGTTCTGTACTTGTCTATATAAATTGTTCTTGATTGATCGAATTCACATCTTGTTCATGATTGATCGAGTTCACATCTAAGTCTTTTTAATATGTGAGCCTGAAATCATGTGACTGTTCTTACAGTAAGTTAATGTCCATTTGGAATATCACAGTTCTCTTTAATTTTAGTGATTTTTTGATAGAAGGGAGGAGATGACTTTGGTTATCTAACACACTCCTTTATTAGTGTAGCAGGTATTTGGGTCTCTACTGTGTGCCAGGCATGTACCGTACTGCATTTTTATTGGTGCACAGCTAGTGTGTTTTCTGCTCTCCTGGTGAGGGAAAGAGCTATCACAGAAATCAACAAGACAGATAGACTTAATGATTGTGTGAAATATTGTGAAGACTGTGGGAATAAGAAAGGTGAGGAGGGGAATTTAGACTGGCACTACAGGGACGGAGTGCTGAGGAATTGAACATTGACTTGAAAATAAGCATTGGTGTGGGAAGAGTTTTTCAGAGAGTGAAAAATATCTTTGGAAGCCCCGAATGGCATTCTTACTAGTAAATGAGGGAAGCTTTTGGTGATCAATGACTAGAATCAAATTACTATTACTTGTGGTAGTAATGATTTTTTGGTGTTAGTAAATCATCAGATTAGCAGTATTTCTTAGTATTGAACTTATCAAAGTATGACGTTACTTCTCTTTGATACCTTCCTTTTTTTCTTAAGTGGAAGCTTTCCGAGTTAAGAAAATGCTTACTCAGTGAAGTGGCTTCAATGAAGTTACTCCCTGTTAGTTTTCTGAGCCCACTACTGCGGTTTCTGCCGGGCCTGGCATCTGTCAGTGGTTTTCTCCTGGCTCTGCACTGGTGGACCACGTTCTCACTGTGATGTCGGGGAGAAGAACGTGATGCCTTTGAGCGGGAACCTGGGTGCACCCTCATGCCACATGGCTTGAGGGTGCTTGATTGGGAGGCTTTGGGGGGAGGATGTGCTGGGGTACAGTTTTCAAGGCTTTATAAGTAAGACTCTTGTACACTGAGATGAATCCTCAGTGAGAGGGAGTGTGGGACAGTTGGCTAGGTGCCGGACAAATTGTTGGTTTTGAGACCTTGACTCTTCTGTGTGTTAATGATTTTCTGTCTTGGCCTTATCTGTTCATGTTTCAGCTTTCCCCACAAAGTGCAAATAAAATAGAGCCACCTTCTTTGTGGATTAATTGGCCAACACAGGTATCATTCATTTCTGTGGTGTTGCAATTGGTTTGTAGCCGATCCTCCAGCAGCTTTTGAAGGCTGTAAACCATACATGAGGAGATTGTCCATCTTTCTCCCTGACAGCCAGTGGTGGATTTGAACTACTGGAGAGATGTCGCCTTTGTGTTAGCAGTGTCCCACCCCATGAACTAAGCCACAGGCTCACCACGTGTTGTTGTTATGTGCTGTATAACTCATAGTGACCCTATGAACAACAGGTTTGAATTCCGTCCTGTCCTCTGCCACCCTTATCTCTGACACACTTGAGCCCATTGCTGCAGTCACTGTGTCAGCCCATCTCATTGGGGGGGGGTGTCCTCTCTTTCACTTACTTTTACCTTTCCAGGGGTGATGTCCCTCTCCAAGGAGGAACCTCACCTAGCAACTGCTTGAAGTATGTGAGATGAAGCTTTGCTATCTTTGCGTCCAAGGAGCATTTCTGGCCATACTTTCTCCAAGGCATAATCTGTTTGAGGTGTTTTTTGTTTTGTTTTGTTTTTTCTCCCAGCCTATTGGATATTCAATCCTCTTTCCAACACTTCTGCTTAAAGGCGTTCCGTTCTTCTTCTTTCATCCTCATTTCGGCTCTCAGATTCATAGCTAGTGACAGAAAAGACCATGGGCTGAATCAGGTACACCTTAGTCTTCAAACTGACATTACTCCTTAGTCATCTGAAGAGGTCTCTGATAGCAACTTTCACAAGGCAATACGTCGCCTGATCTCCTGACTGCTGGTACACAGGGTATTGATTTTTATTGTGGATCCAAGTTAGATGAAATCATGGACAGTTTCAATCTTTTCTCCATCTATCATGATGTTGCCTACTGGTCCAGTGGTGAGGATTTTTGCCTTCTTGATGTTGAGATGTAACCTAAATTGAAGGCTTGGATGTTCTACAGCAAGTGTTTCAAGTCTTTCTCACTTTCAGCAAGTAAAGTTGTATTATCTAGATAATGCAGGCTACTGGGTAATTTTCCTCTGATCCTGATGCCACATTCTTCTTCAGAGCATCCAGCATACCCATTTAATAGATATGGAGAAAGGATATAACCCCAACACACTTTTTCTGCTTTTAAACCAACTTGTGTTCCCTTGTTCTTTTTGGACAGCATTTTCTTGGTGTAGGTATAGATTTCCTAAGACCAAAATTAAATATTTTGGAGTTCGCGTTCTTTTCAGGGTTAGCCATAGTTTGTTTTAATCCACACGGTCAAATGTCTTTGTATAGTTAATAAAACATAAATAGACGTTCTTCTGATATTCTCTGCTTTCAGCCAGGATTCATCGGACATCAGCAATGATATCTCTGATGTCATGACTCTTCCAAATCCAGCTTGAACTTCCAGCAGTTCTGTCTCAGTATCCTAACCATTTTTTGGATGATCTTCGGCAATATTTTGCTTACATGTGATACTAATATTATTGTTTAATAATTTCTGTGTTCTGTTGGCTCATCTCTTTTGGGAAAAGGAACAAATATACCTAGCTCTTCAAGTCAGCTGACCGAGTGTTGTCCTCCAAATTTCCTGGCATAGACTGTTGAGTACAGTCAGGGCGACATCTGTCATTGGAAACGTGTCGTTTGGTATCCTGTCGATAACTAGGGAATTATTTTTTCCCAATTCCTTTAGTGCTGCTTGAACTTTTCCCTTCATTAGCATTGAGTCTTGTTTCCTGAAATGTTACCGTGTCAACCAACCCTTTTTGATACTGTGACTCTATAGTCCTTAGAATACTGTTAATCGCATAGCATTAATGTGTATCATAAATGCTTGTTATTGTTACTCCATTTTTTCTGAAAACAGATTCCTAAGTTTCTCCTCTTCCTCACAAACTCACAGATCTGTTTGTGTCTAAGTTGTGTATCTAACTTGTGAGTTGATGATAAACTTGAGCCATTCTTATGAAAAAGAAAAAAAAATAGGAAGAAAGATATCAGTGAAAGAAACCAAAGCATTAACTCTGATTGTGTGGCTTTTCTGTGTTAAAACTAATAACACTGAATGAAAAAAGAAAGGTCAGGCTGCCAGTTGCCCACAGTGGTTCCTGTGAAGTAGTGGAGAGGAGGAGGAGGATGGGGGGCCTGGGTTCTGTCTGTGCTGACTGCACTCACAGGGTGGTGATATATACTTATAGTTGCAGAAATGCAATGAGATTTAAAAAGCTGTTGTGGAAATCTCCTTAAAAGCCTAGGATGAAAATAGTGCCTCCATGTGAGACCCTTCTTTCTTTAAATGTTTCTTTTTCCATCATTTTCCTTTTTTTGTGGACCACTGACCATTAGTTACTCCTTCTTCCTTTAAAAATTGCTCCTTTTGATTTCCTCTCTTCTCTGCCTCTCAAGCAGGAATGACAGGCACATTTCTTCAAATCATCTGAGGAAATTTCACTTCTTGCTTTTAATTGTAAAAAAAAATATATATAGGCAAATGTAAGTTTTCAACCTTGAAAAAATGAGATTAGGTTGCCTTTTATTTAGTTAGGGAGCTCTGGTGGCATAATGGGTAAAAAGTTGTACTGTCAACGCCAAAGTTGAATCTGCCAACTGCTTTGAGGGAGGAAGACAGCCAGCCTCCTCTTGTGGAGTTCATAGCCTCTGAAAATCTGAAATACTGGAGGGTCAGCTATGGATCAGTTCCATAGCAGTGAGAGGGAGTGTTCGTTTACTCATGTCCGGATTGCTTTAGTTATTAACTCCAGGGCCATTGGTGGGAGTCTGTGACTTCCCAAGCAAAGTGGGAATTTTGAAGGATTGGAAAGCAAACGGACGAGGCGGGTTGAAGGAATACCAGATCCCAAATCCTCTGCTGCTGAGTTGACTCCAACTCGTAATGATCCTGCAGGACAGTAGAACCACTTCGTGGGGTTCCCGAGGCTGTGAGTCTGTGCAGAAGCAGACTGCCTTACCTCTCCTATGGAGCAGCTGGTGGGTTTGATCTGCTCACCTTTGGGTTAACAGTGGAGTGCTTTAACTTCAGTGTCACCAGGGCTCCTTATTATTGTTGTTAGGTGCTCATGAGATGATCATGTAACTCAGTGACCCTGTGAACAGCAGCTCAACATCTTGTCCTGGTCAGTATCATCCTCACGCTCGTGGATATGCTCAAAACCATTGGTGCGGTCCTTTTTATTGAGCGTCTTCCCTCTTTCACTGGCCCTTCTCCTTTCCCAGGATGATGTCTTTCTCCAAAGATTCGCTCCTGACAACATGCTTGGTGTGTGACGCCAAGTTTCACCATCCTTGCCTCCGACAAGCACCCCAGTTCACTTCATTTAAGACAGTTGTGGCTCTTTTGACTTTTTACTGGAAGATTACTAAAGTCTGGTTTCCCTCTTTCTTTGTTTTGTTTAGGATTATCTGTGGTGCTGTCATTTTGGAATGTATTGAGATTTTTCATCTTTTTCCAATTGGATGGAATCAATTTTGGAACGTTACCAAAATAGACTTTCATAAGGAAAACCATGCCAGATCTAACAAGTTTCCTCAAAAGCCAGTTAATTTTATTTGCTTTTATGAGAAACACAATGAACTTTCCTTTCATGCTCCTGCTATTGTATAATTAGGAGAGGAGAAATGTGCTTTCCTAAAGCTTACTTTAGATCCAGGAATTGCTTCTTAAGCGGTGACCTGTGGTAAGTATCTTAGTATAAGACAGACACAGAATTCATGGGAGGAAAATGAGAGAAACCTTTAATGGAGGTGGATTAACAGAATAGCCTCAGCTCTGTTATGCAAAACTGGCTCAGTGGCAACTAAGAATAACATGTGGGGCCAGTGGTGTTGATTAGCTATTTATTTGAGAAATATTGCTAATTTCTATGAGATTACATAGAGGAATGATGTGATCTTTTTTGTGTCTAATGGGCTTCTGGAGGAATACTTGACTACACTTATCCTGACTTGTCAATGATCTCATTATCCAACATTTTGAGTTTATGACAGTAGTAAAAAATTTACTGTTTGACTACTTTGCACTTTTGCAAATGTTGGCAGTAAGGAACACTGACTGAGGTGCAAGACGATGGTGTAATGATATGACATTAGATGTTAGCCGTGATGTTGGAGTTACATCATTTTGTACTCTCCATTGTCAGTCCCTTTGTAGTGGTGACGTTGGGTGGTTATATAATGATGTGGTTTGACAGCTATGCAGTGATTTAGTCATCTGCCAATTTGTGATCTGAAGTGATCATCTGTTTTCTCAGGATTCCAGTTTTTTGCATCATGTCCTGATATCTGCGCCCTAGCCCTTTGAGAAGTAAGCAGGGCATATTTCTCTACTTCTCTGATGGGGAGATGTCCCTTCCTTACCTGGCGGTCAGAGAACTTGCCAGTCATTTAATATGGAGTCAGTTTCACCCTCCCTTGTGGTGTTACTTCCAGCTTTCCTATTTCTTTCTTGGCGGCAGCTTGTACATGGTGATCTTTTCTTTCTAGAATAGTTAAGAACTGTGGCAGATGTTGGAGGCCCACTTCTGCTTCATGCACCTGTTTCTGTGTCCAGTTCGTTTCTCGAAAGAATGAATCAGGTTTTAGCATCTCATGCTGAGGGCTACAAGTATAGTTGGATTAAAGGGAAACCTTATTTTGTGGATGTTTGTATTGGAAGTGATATAGCAGGGAGGTATAGTGGCATGGAAGAGGCACAGACATTCAGTAGTGAACTTCGCATTTATTCTGAAATCAAGCAATTTACAAGGTCCGAGATTACTATCCCTTTCCTTTGGATATTTTGTGGGAGAGAATCATCATAAGAACAGTACAGGGACTTTGAAAAACAACTAAAAAAGCCTGATTTGTGACCCTGTTGTCAGTCAGGCCTGTACACAGTGGAGAAGTGCCAGCTCCAGGAGCGGATGTGAGTCAGACAGACTGCTGAGCCGTAGGACCTATTGCTGGCTAAATTTCAGAAATAGATCTCCTGTCATGGCTTTTGTATTGGTCCATCTTAGTCTGGATGCTCATCCGAAACTTGTTCGCCATCATAGCACCATGCAAATCTCCGAAGCTTGGTAGTGGTGGTCCTTGGAGTGTATTGGCTGACAGGGCATTGGTCCCAGGCCTCCTCCTTGGAAAGTGAGAATTCTGTCGCTGAACCACCAGTTCCTTGTATTCATGGACCTCTTCCCCTACAATATCATTCAGGTGTATTCTTTTTTGAGAATTGTGTGTGTATTTTTAAAAATTAATTTTAATAAAAGTTTACAGAGATTTAGGGTTTCCAGTCATTCGTTGCACAAGAACTGTGTGTATAGTTTTTTAAAAAATGTGGTAAAATACATATAATAAAGCATTTGTCATTTTGTCATTAATTTGGTGACCTTAGTTATATTCTTTAACCATCACCACTGTTTGCTTCCAGTATTTTCATTAAGCTTCTCAGAAACTCAGTGCTTATGTTTAAACATGCTTTTCATCATAGAGAACGCAAATTTCCTGTTGTTGGATAGTTTTTTATAATGTATTTTATAGTTTGTATGTTATTCCGTTGAGTACCATGACTTTGTGAAACATCTTTAGTTATTAGACATTTGTGTTACTTCTGTGGCTTTGTTAAGATTATTTGTAAGATTATACTTTGATAAACATTTTTGCATGCTGATGAGTTTTTGACAATACAGACTGGAAACAAGGTAGATTGTGGTGTCAGCTTGAAGACCAACGTGCACCTGATCCAGGCCACTGACTTTTCTGTTACTTGCTGTGATTCTGAGAGCCGAACAGTGGATAAAGATGAAGAATTGATGTCTTTGAGTTGTGTTGGAGAAGATTACTGAATATCCTATGGACTGCCAACAGAACAAACAGCTGTGTCTTGGGAAGGTGCGGCTAGAGTGCTGCTTGACAGCAAAGATGTTACTCGGTGAGGCTATTCCTTGGAAAGGATTATCAGCTTGGAAAGGTGGAGGGTTGATGAACGAGAGGAAGATCCTCAGTGTGGTGGATTGACATGGTTACTGTGGTAATGGCCTCAAGTATTTAAGAGATGATGAGGATGGCACAGGATTGGACAGGATTCGGGTCTGTTGTTCTTAGGCTTGCTATGAGTTGTACTTGACTGGACGACACACAACAACAATATTTGGATCAAAGTTTGTGAAAGCTTCGAGGTACCTCTTAGGTTTGGTGACTGGATTTGGGGTCTGGGATGACTTCCACATTTCTGGCTTGTTTTTTGGAGGGGATGGTGGTGTTGTCACTTAGAAAGGAAATGAGGCCGCAGATTTGGGGCCAACAGTGAAGGGCTCTGTTTTAAGGAGAGGAACATCCATGAGTGAGTGAGGCTCTGCAGGTGGTTAAAACCAAAGGTCTGGAGCTCAGGCTCGAGATAACTGTGGAATCTTTGGTATCTGAGAGGTAATGGTTCAAACAACATGTTGTGGTTGAGTCAGCACTGACTCACAGCTGCTCCTCAGTGGGTTTTCCAAGGCTGTAAACCGTGCTGGAGAAGGTGGCAAATCTCCCTCCAGAGGACTAGCTAGTAGATTTGAACTGCCTGCCTTTGGGTTGACAGCATAACTCCTGATCCAGTAGGCCACCAGAGCTCCCCAGGTGGTGAATGGAACTGTGGCTATCTTATGGTCCCTTACAACATAGAATTGAAGAGGGGAAGGTTAGTGATAGAGGTACTATTTTGTAACAAGTAGAAGAGGGAGAGAAGTCAGTAAGGCAAGTACGCAGTCGTCAAACGTGTGTGTGTATGTGTGTGTGTGAGAGAGAATCTTGAACTAACGCGTAAGTCTAACCTCACTGATACTGAGCAGGTTGACTTTGTATGTGTAGTGTTGGTGCAGGGCTCAGGCTGATTTGTAAGCATATGTTATTTAAACTCTGTTTGGTTGCTTTATATTTCTGGCATGTATATGTTTACATAGTGTTGGTGGTTTTGGGGTTTCTGGGTGGTATGTTTATTTACATAGCATTACATAGAATGCTCTCAATAGACTTACTGAAATATGACAATATAATTTCTACGTAAAAAAACCCCTATATTTTTGATGAAGAGATTGGATATCAGATTTCTAAAATATGTAACCCATCTTGGGTAGATTTACTATTTGGCTACCTGGAATGGATGAGTAGATTTACTCTTTGGCTACCTGGAATAGATGTACCCAGGTTTTCCTGGGAGAATGTAACTCTTCAGAAGAGTGAGGAAATCTCTTTGACAAGAACATTTGTCTTTCTCCTCAGCATAGTTCTAAGAAAACAGTAATTTAAAACCGTGAAATGTAAATTTCGTTTTCAGCAATACCTTCTGTATTTATTCTTATTACTTTTTAAGAGCCAGGCTATGAATCTATGTGACCTTATGCTTTTCACTCTGGATGTGGGGGTTTTTTTGGGCACTGTTTTGTTTTTTGTTCTTTTGTAATGGATTTAAGCACTTCTAACCATACATTTGCAGGAGGGTGTAATTTTTAAAAAAACAACGCAGACTTCTAAGCTGGTGAGCCAATGGTTATGTGCTTGGCTGCTAACTGACAGGTTGGCGGTTTGAACTCACCCAGCAACTCTGTGAGAAGAGGCCATCTGTTTCCTGAAGATCACGCAGCTAAGAAAATGCTGTGGGGTGTTCTTCGCTGTGAAATGAGGTCACTATGAGTTGGACTCAGCTTGACGATGACCACCCCCCAAAAACCAGCAACAGCATGATAGTACTATTCATTCTTAGAAATATTTGGGCTCAGAGCTTTAGAAAATTGTGCAAACCCTTAGTGACCTCCAGATTTGCTACATTATTATGCTTGTTATAATTTAATAACTGTGGTATTTCTTTGAAAATTCGTTTGAATTCTTTGGAAAACACCTGATGAGACCAAGTTTCTAAAAATTATGATAATTGATTTAGGGGTGACTAATTTGCCAAGTAAACAAGTAGGTTTTTCTTAGAGAGGGTGAAACCAAGTTTCTCCTTGGAGGCCAGGATTTTGAAGCTCCGTCTCACATACTTTGGACATGTGGCCAGGAGAGACCGATCCTTAGAGAAGGACATCATGCTCAGAAAGGTGGAGGGACAGCGCAGGAAAGGAAGACCCTGGATGAGCTGGATTGATACAGTAAGTGGGGTAATGGGAGTAGGTGTGTTGGAATCAGTGAGACTGGCTTGGGATAGTGCAGACTTCAGAGCTGTTGTATGTACATAGGGTTGCCATGAGTTACAGGTGACTTGATGGCACATAACAACAGTAATTTGTGATTTAAGAGTAAGCTAATTATAAAGGATTTGGGAGATCAGAAAAGTGGAAAAGTTACTAAGTTATGATTATATGAAATCAGTCTCAGTGACTCAATGCAGGCATTTGTCTTGCTTGCACTGAGTATGCTTCATGGATGAAGTGGGGGCTCTGTGCCACAGTGTCTGTCCTCCAGGACCCCAGTGCGGGGAACAGCACCTCTGAGCACTGTTGGCCACTGTGCCTAGGCCAACACACTGAGCACTGAGCACTGTGAGCTGGGCACTAGCCGTGTTCGTTCAGCCATCCATGAAGGAGAACAGTCCAGTTGGCTAGGCTGTGTGTCTCAAGTGTTTTTATATTTTCAACATTCTATAACGGATCTTACAGTTGACAGCTCGAAGGGGGTGTATAAAACAAAAGCTACTCATGACTATGCCCATTGTACATTTGTTGTTGTTTTTACATGCCATCAAGTTGCTTGTGACTCATAGCGACCCTGTATACAGTAGCCCTAAACCCAACTCTATCCTGTGCCAACCTTATTGTCTCTGAGACGCCTATCCTCACCACCCTAGTGACTGAATCAGTCCATCTCTTTGGGGGTCTTCCTCTCCTGTGCTGTTCCTCCACCCATGCATGACGTCCCTTTCCAAGGACTGGTCCCTCTGTGCAACATGTCCAAAGTATGCCAGATGAAGCTTCAGAATCCTTGCCTCCAAGGAGCAGCCTGGTCTCACCCTCTCCAAGGATGATCGTGTTTGTTCTTCTAGCAGTCCATGGTATATTCAGTACTCTTCTCCAGCATCACAGCTCAAAGGCATCAATTCTTCTTCTATCATTCCTAGTCATTGTCCAGCTTTTGATGCCTAGCAAGTAATTGCAAAGACTATGGCCTGGATCAGGCGCATCTTAGTCTTCAGACTGACCTTGTTGCTCTTCAGTACTTTGGAGAAGTCCCTGACAACAGACTTTCCCAATGCAATTTTTCTCTTAATTTCCTGGCTACTGGTACCAAGAGTGTTGATTGTGGAGCCAAGGAAACCAAAGCTGTTAACAATCTCTTACTGTCTATCATGATGCTGCCAGTTGGCCCAGTGGTGAGAAGCTTTGTTTACTTTTTAAATTTTATTTATTTATTTATTGATTGATTGTATGTGTGTATACCATCAAATCGAATCTGACTGGTACAGGAGGCGATTGCCCCTCCTTCTCCAGCGCAGCATCTGGTGGATTCAAACCACCTATCTCCAGGAGTGCAGTGCAGAGAATCTTTGTTTTCTTGATGTTGAACTTCAGTCCATACTTAAGGCTGCAGTCCTTGACCTTCTTCAGCAAGCACTTTAGTTCTTCCTCAGTTTCAGCAAGCAGGGTTATGTCATTTGCATAACGCAGGTTGTTGATGAGTCTTCCTCGAATCCTGATTTCACATTTCTCCTTAAAGAGCCCAGCCTCCTGGATCATCTGTTCTTTATATAGATTGAGAAGGTATGGAGATAGGGTACATCCCTGGTGTACACCATTCCCAATTTTGAATCATGCAGTATAGGTTCCTCATAAGCACAATCAAGTGTTCTGGGATTCCCATACTTCTCAGAGTCAGCCACAGTTTGTTGTGATCCACACAGTCAAATGCCTTTGCATAGTCAATGAAACACAAATATTTCCTCTGGTACTTTCTGCTTCCAACCAAGATACAACTAACATTAGCTATAATATCCCTAGTACTACAATCACTTCTAGACCCAGCCTGCACAGTTCCCTGTTGAAGTGCTGTTCAGTCAGTTTTGGATAATTTTCAGCAGAATATTAATAATACTGTTTGATAATTTCTGCCCTCTGTCAGGTCATCAAATATGGATCTCTTCCAGTCAGTTGGCCAGGTGGTTATCCTCCAGATTTCTTGTCACAACTTGGTGAACACATCCAGAGCAGTGTCTGTTTGTTGAAATATGTCCGTTGATATGCCGTCAATTCCTGGGGCTTTGTTTTTTGCCATTTCTTTCAGAGAAGCTTGAACTTCTTCCTTCATCACCACAGGCTTATATCTTTTACCTTCAACTGATTCCTGTTTTGTTTTTAAACTAAGCAAACACTTGCTCCCTGCACACTTGGTTAAGAAGACCTTGTCTTTAGTCTTGATCATCCTATGAGTCCCTCCTCTTTTGTCACAGGTAACTGTGACTCTTCTGCCCTCTTCTTGTTTCATGTCCATTAGTATCCTCCTCACCTTCTTCCACCTGAAGTGCTTGATTCGTGCTCTATCTACTTTTCCTGTCAAAACTGTTTGTTGGATAGCTTATGTAGAGGGCTTTTGTGCCATTAGAAAAAGGTCCCCATTAAGGCAGACATGGTCCTTCAGAAGTTTGACTTGGTTGCACGTCCATTTCCCACCTTGGCTCACTTTTATACTGCACACAAACCAAACCATTCTTCTAGGACCATTCTCTGTCCCCCTAATTCACAGCATCCCATGATTACATTTTCTTTACAACTTCTGTGTTGTAACTATGTATGTATGTAACTATGTTGTCTGTGTTGCTGATCAATTTTAATTATTTTTGCCTTTCCATCCATGTATAATATCAGTCCTTAGTTCCTGTCATCAGATTAGACCAGTGACTTTTGGCCACATGGTTGCTCTTCTGATGCACTGACGTCAGCATCAATGTACAGCATTAGTGCATTAGGTAAAGTATACCTCCTTCTCCTCTCCCTTCACATTCCCACAATACTGACAATGATAGACTCTTTAGTGCTAACTCCCATACGGTCCACTGTTCCCCTTTCCCAGTTTGGCTTTTACCAGGGTACAGACCAGCTGTCTTCTGCCATTATTCTGCCAGGTCGCTGTCTTCTGAACATATTTTATGGTTTGGTTTTTTTTTAAAAAAAATATTTATTTTTTAATGATTTTGTGTGTGTGTGTGTGTGTGTGTGCTACCATCAAATTGGATTTGACTGGTACAGGAGGAGATTGCTCCTCCTTCTCCAGCAGAGCATCTGGTGGTGGTTTTTTGGTTTTTTTTTTTAAGAATTATCTTTGCTGTTTAATCACTTTTTACTTATCATTCAAGGTCAACAGCAAGGTCAGGTTTCTGCTCTTCAGTCGTTCCTATCATATCCTCTCATGCCGTGATAATTTGTTGTTCAGTATTGGTGAGTCAGAACCAACTGAGAGCTGTAAATTGCACAGGAGGAGATTGCCTGTTGTCTTCTGAAGAGCAGCTAGTAGATTCAAACCGCATACCTTTGTGTTGGCAGTGGAATTCCTTACCATTTAAACCACCAGAACTAGTGTCACTTATATATAAGTTGGATGGATTAACACAGTGACTTTGGCAATGGGTTCAGGTATGTCCGAGATGATGAGTATTGTACAGGATAGGACAAGTTTCAGATCTGTTATTTATAGGATTGCTGTGAGTCTTACTTGATGTATATGTCAGTATATATATAGCAACAACATTTATATGGACAGAGAAGAGAGAAAGAGGGAGAGAGAGGGAGCGACATATAGACTTATAGACAGGTGGAGGGAGACAGTGTGAAAGCAAGAGAGTAATACCTCGTTTGATTAATTTTGCTTTATTATACTTGTTTGGAAGCAGCAGTGGCATCCTAACAACATGCCTCTAGAAACTATGAACTTCGATAAATGACAATATTTATAGAAAGGCTTCAGGCCTTTTGTTCACAGAGTCACTATGAATTGTGCTGCAGTCGACGGCAATCAACAACATTATGCTTGTAGGTATTGCCTTTTTAAACAACAACAAACCAACAAAAACCAGTGAAACAAAAAAATTTAACCAGATTGAAGGTTTGTGGCAACCCATATTCACGAAGATCCTCACTGCCATTTTCCCAAAAGCATGTGTTAATTTTTTTGTCTATGTCACATTTTGGTGATTCTTATGTTAAGCTTTTAAAAAAGATATAAAATTTTTATTTTTTATTGGTTTATTTACAAAGTTCCTACACATTATTTTACACCCCAGATCTTTCTCATTTCTTTAACCCACATCTCCCTCCACCCATCAAATTGTGTTACCCCCCACCCTGCCCATCCTCACCCCTCTGTTCCCACCATCCCCCACTTAGATCCTCATACTCGTTTTACTAGTTATCTATTTCTACAATAATGGTCTTAAACAGTATTTGTCCTTATGGGACTGAGTTAATTCACTTAGCATAATACTATTACAAGCTTAATAGACTGCCCACCAGACCTACTGCTGCCAATCTGATAGCAATCTTTTATTGGGTTTCTATATTGTAAATCTTTACAGGAGGAGACTGTACTTTTTCCTCCGTGTAGATCAGATTATTTGTTCAGCATACAGTTTGAATAGGTATGGTGAAAGAATACAACCCTGTCACCCACCTTTCTTGTTATAAATAAAATATATCCTTGCTCTGTTTGAATAATTGCTTCTTGTTTTATGTACAGGTTATGCAAGGGCATAACCACACTTTCTGGGAGTCATATTTTTCAACATATTCTCCATAATCTATGATAATCCACACAATTAGAAAGGCCTTTGCATGGTTAATAAAACACAAGTAAATGTCTTTCTGGAATTCTCTTCATTCAGCCACTATCCATCCAAGGCCAGCAATGGTATCCCTTGATCCATACCCTCTTCTGGATTTCTGACAGTTCCATGTCAGTGTGGTGCTCTAGTGGTTTTTGAATAGTCTTCAGATAGATTTTACTTGAATGTGATAATAATCATATTGTTCCACATTCTGTTCGATCATCTTTGTGGTTTGGTTTTTTTTTTTTTTTATGAGTATTAATATAACTCTCTTTAGGGTAACTGGCCAAGTAACCCTCTAAATTTCTTGGCACAAATAACACATATCCAGGCCTGCATCTATCTGTTTGTTGAAACACTTAATTGATATTTCATCACTTTCTGGAGCCTTATTTTTTGCAAATATCTTCAGTGCAGCTTGGACTTCTTTCATTACAGTTGATTCTTGATCATATGTTACCTCCTGAAAGGGCTTTGTGTCACGGATTCTGTTTGGTACAATGAGCCCTTCCATCGTCTTTTGATGCTTTCTGCTTTATTTGATATTTTGTAACTCTAGGCTTGAATTTTTTCCTTTAGCTCTTCAAATTTAAGAAATACCAAGCGTTTTTTAACTTTTAACTTGAAGTCTTTGCACATTTCTTTCTAATAATTATTTTGTCTTTTTTCGCTGCCCTTTGGAATGCTCTGGTCACCTATTATTTCATGTCTTTCTTTTCACCTTAGCCCCTTTTATATTTTAGAGCAAGTTTTAGGGTCTCTTCTGACATCCACTTGGAT
>NW_006399751.1:22154789-22157959 GCF_000299155.1 Elephantulus edwardii | reverse complement strand
CTAATCACAAGATTAAATACTTGGGAGTAAATCTAACTAGAAGCACAAAGGATCTGTTTAAAGAAAATTATAAAACATTACTAGAAGAAACAAAAAGAGACCTGAAGAAGTGGAAGAATATCCCTTGCTCATGGATAGAAGACTCAATATTGTGAAAAGCACAGTACTATGAAAGGCAATTTACGTGTTCAATACAATCCCAATACAAATGCCAATTCCATTCTTCAGTGAGATGGAAAAAGCAACCTCCAGTTTCATTTGGAATAGAAAGAGGCCCTGAATAAGCAAAGCACTCCTTAAAAAGAGAATCAAGGTAGGAGGCATCTCACTCCCCGATTTCAAATCTTACTACCCTGCTGTGGTGGTCACGACAGCATGGTACTGGTATAATGACAGATACATAGATCAATAGAATAGAATTGAGAATCCTTTCCTTTCTTTTTAATGACCTTTTACTTTCTTCATGGATGATACCCTCTGACAGATTGTCTGGCCTTGGTCATTAGTATTCTGTGCATTAAATATATTCTTAAAATGTTATTCTAATTTCCATGTAATTTTGAGTCATGTGAAGTTGCTTTGCTTTCTTCGTCTTCAGTTTGAACTTGCATAAAATCAGTTGATGGCCTGTTGCACATTTGGCCCTAATCTTCATTCTGACTGATGATACTGAGTTTCTTCACCATCTCACTACCACAGATGTAGTCAATTTGATTCCAGCAGATGAGGTCCATATGTATGGCCACTTCTTGTGTTTATTTAAAAAGCTATTTGCAATGAATGTGTTGTTGGTTGTACAAAATTTCTCAATATGCAGCCTCTGGCTCATTTCTGTCATCAGTGCCCTGTTATCCAACTCTCAACCCTTCTTGTTTCCAAATTTTGCATTCCATTCATCTCTGGTTAATAAGGCACCTTGATTGTATATTCGATCAGTTTCAGAATGCATAGTAGAAATCCTTGGTTTTGTCATCTTGGGTGGCTTTAGTTGTTGATGGACACCAGCTCTTCATCTGGTGCCCATCCCGTTCTTTTTATGTATACCGGGTGCACTGGTCAGAGATGTGGGCTGTGACCATTAGAGAGTCTAGCCTGGTTAATCATAAAATAAAGTCCTGGATGGGTGCTGGGGCAGCTTCTTCCTAGCCACAGAATATTGACCTACTTTCCCCTTCTTATCTGTGTGCAAAATATTTGTTGTACTTAGTGTGTTCTCCCTGTCACAACGAATGTTTGTCTCTCCCTTTCATATGAGCTGAATGCTGAAGTGCCAGCTAACTCAGTGGAAAAAACAATGGCGAAAAATTGGTGAGCAATTTTAACTTCCAAATTAAGGAGAACTTATAATTATGTCTTTTTAAAAAAAGAAATAAACTTTTTAATGCTTATTATGTCTATAAAGATATTTGATTAAAAGGAGGGCTATAAATTTTAGATTTTTATATCTTTTAATTTGATATACAGTGTTTATTAAAAATTGTTTTATAAGCTGTTTGGCAGAGGGAAGCGAACTTTTCTTAATCAGGCTTATACCATTTATTTCACTATTAAATATTGTATTTTTTTACAAAGACTTCCCTTGGGCAAATTTGTTGTATGACTCTGTATGTGTTTAAGCTGTTATACATAAAAAAACCCCAAATTTCTTTTTGTCTATCCTTTCCAGTGAAATGTGTGTTATGTTCAAGGGAAGTCTACCCCTGTTCCCCCATTTTTGTGTGCTTGAGGGAGCATCTGTATGTGTTTTTTTGTAATTATTGAAATAGCAGCTGTATCTTAGAGAACTTTTGAAAATTAGCAAAATTACTGTTCAGTTTTAAGCCAATACTTTTTAGTTATTTTAGTCTTGCTATTTTAATTTGTGACTTCAAACACTTATTTGCTGATACCAGGTCTCACAGATTGATTTGTTATGTGCTGCCTCCTTTTAGCTTTTCATGAGTACTTGAGAATGTATTTAGAGATAAATAGAATCATGATACACTAGATTTAAAATTCAATAATGCTTCCATCATTAGAAAAACTAGAAAAATTTGACCAAGAAAATACTTCCAAGTAAGTGCTCATAAATGATTGTTGATTTTAATCAATTTAGGTGAGGTAACCCACTGTGATTTAACTATTTTCTTTAAAAATTCTTTTGAAATGACAAAGTAGTTTAGCCTTCTTAGTTTATATTTTCAGTGTTTTTTTTGGAACATCTTTAGCTATTTTTGTTTGATCAATTCTCAACTAGTAAACTCTAGAGAAGCTCTAATGTAAATGTATAAATCTCTCTCCCTTTGTTTACATAGTTTATTAGACTATTTTGGTGGATAACTGTTTGAGGAAGCTTCTGAATTTTTATTATTCTAAAACATTTTTGCTTAACTGCGAGTATTATTAAGGCCTTACTTAAGATGGACTGTTGAGTAATGCATATTTTCCCCCCTTTACTATATATAGGTTTCTTAATTTATCACCCGTAGATCTCTCTTTCATCTCAGCTGGATTTATTAAAATAGCCAATGCCTGTTTGCAGCCCACCATGTAATTGTAAACTGTTTCACATGCACCTGGATGACCTTACTTGAAACAGGCCTCTGGGTTCTGTGCTGTGAGTGATCCTTAAGATTTTTTTATTTTTAAAAGTTTTTTATTTTGAGGTCATACTAAAGAGAGCTGCTTTTCTTTGTTTTTAAATAAATGTCATTGAGAAAGATTTTTGTGGATTGATACTGATGTTCACCAACTTTTTTTGTTTTATCATTCCTGTAATCTGGACCCAGGATATTTGGTCATCCAAAATTGAATGGGCTCAGGCTTCCCAGGATTGAGGTTTTGTTGTTGGGTCAACAACAGCAGAAGCGGCACAGTCAATGGGGGAAACGGGGAAATGGAGACTTGGAGGTCTCATTATGAGTAGCATAGTTGTCTGGTGTTGCCATAACAGAAATACCACAAGTGGATGGCTTTAACAAATGGAAATGCTAGCTCACAGTTGGGGAGACTAGAAGTCTGAATTCCCAGTGCCAGCTCTGGGGGAAAGTTTTCTGTCTCTGTTAGTTCTGGAGGAAGGTCCTTGTCTCCTGTCAGCACTTGCTGCTCCAGCATTCCATGGAGATCTCCATACATCTTGGCATCAATCTTTTCCTGCTTCTCCCAGTTTCAGGGATCCTAGGTCTTTTTTT
>NW_006399751.1:22149683-22154509 GCF_000299155.1 Elephantulus edwardii | reverse complement strand
TTCTCCAGGGGAATGTTCATGTGGAAAGTAAAAAATCGTGATAGAAGTGTGCAGGCATGCTCAGAGCACAGTTCCCTGTAAGGGAGGTTTGCTACGAATCCCTCCTGATTAATATAGAAGTTAGGATTTACAACACATAGCGTAATTATATCAGATTATAAAGTGGAGGATAATTGTGTAATAAGAATCATGACCTAGCCACATTCACATTTTTTTTGGGGGGGCGGGGGTGTGGGGACACAATTCAATCCACAACAGTGGGTTAGTAACTGAGGTGTGTCTTCGTTTTGTATCTTCTATTTGATTTTTTCCCTTCTCCTTTCTTATCACCTTGGAACCCTCATGAGTACTCATCCCAGCCTCTGAGTAATTTACATCTTTATCCCAGTGAACTAGAAGGGTATCCTTCTTGTTGTTTTGTGTCTTTGAGTCGCCTGAACTCACAGCGGCCCTGTGTACAATGGCTCTGAAGCCTGCCCTGTCCTGAGCCAGTCTCATGGACTCCGAACCACCTACCCCCATTGGCCCAGTAACTGTGTCAATCCATCTCATCAGGGTCTTTCTCTCCTGTGCTGTCGCTCCAACCTTCCAAGCATGATGTCCTTCTAAATACTCAATATATTTTCTTCATTTATCACTGAAAGGAGCCTGAGATTGAGAAGGTTGGATGAAGGTTGTTGTAGTCTGGTAAATCTGGGGCTATTTTACGTCCAGCCAGTCTCCTTCAAGAGTCTATCCGGGGACACCCTCAAAACTGATAGGTATTAGAGTACCCAAAAAGAATCACTACTATCAAGTCAATTCAGACTCTTGTGTCTCCATGGGTATCAGAGTAAACTCTGCTCCCTAGGTATTCAGTGGCTGATTTCTTGGGAGTAGTTTCCTAGGGCTTGTCCAAAGGCTTCTGGGTGGACTGGAACTGGAACTGTCTATCTTTCTGTTAGCGGACAAGCATGTTAAGACTGTGTCACCCAGGCACACTATGTACATGCCTACTAACTTTGAATCATTGCTTTTTGAAGATTTTAATGAGATATTACCTTGAGTAATTGGCTGATATGATTGTGTTTTGGGTTTTTTTTTTTTATTATTATTAATGCAACCTCAGACCAACAACAGAAAACAAAAGCACAGCTTTGAGTCGGAACCAACTCATAGGCTGCCCACTGCGTGGGAACAGATTGTCCGTTTTTCTCTTGCAGAACTGCTGGTGAATTCGAACCTTCAGAGAGACACTGCCTAGGTTTAGCAGCACACCTCCCTTTGGACTACAGCAATAGAGCTTTCTGCTCATAGAAAAAGAAAACTTTTTTTAAAAGTCTGCAAATGCTGTAGGTGGAGAGGAGGACAAAGAACATGAAGACTTTGGGGAGGAAATAACTGTGCTTGGCACTGTCTGCTTGGCCAGGCCATGCATTCATTTGCAGGGGAAGTGGGTTTTTCCCAGTGGCTGTATGCACTTTAATAATGACTGGTCACATTTAGTGTCTCTGCTCTGTCTAAGAACAAATCCAGGCTGTCAGGTACACTGGTTAAATTTGAACGGTTTTACACTCACATAAGGGGTTCGAGGTCTCAGGCTTGCCAATTTAAACACATTTGACTTCTTGGAATTTTTGTTTTTAAATGCACCTTGAGGGAGCAAGTTGAAAAGGCTGTGCGTTGTAATTAGCATGTCTCACGTGCAGTGGAGTTTGTGTTTCTGGATATAACAGTGATTTATAGTTGGCCAGCCTGTCCCATAGGAACTCGTAGTCTTTTTCAGACATTAGCTCATTAATTCTCGTAACATGCAGTGTGGCTTGTGTAGCGTGACCACGTGTTTCCACCTAAAACCAGACCTGCTTGCTGTCTGTTCTGGGCCTTCTAGCATGGTGGCTGGAGAAGGAAGGTATGGACCTACCCTGGGGGAGGGTTCATATTCTCGCAAGTTGCCTCGCCATTTGTTTTGGTGTTATCTGTCGAATTAGCTTTGTCTGAGTAATTATGTGGGGACAGTGATGCTGGCTGCCTCCTACCCTCAGAGTACTCAGCCCCATGGAGATCGCAAATATGTGCACCTGAGACTTTTAAGGTCATTTACCTAGGTGCACTGTACTGGAGACCTGTCTGAGTCAGAGTCAGGAGAAGGGACTTGGTAAGGGAGGGAACTGAGAAAAGAGCGATTTCTGTGGCTAGCATCTTGGTTCTTTTCTATTAATCTACATTAAAATACTGTGGAAGGTGTTTGGTCAGTTTGTTGTGTCCTGGTTTTATTTTAAATCATACTTTTTACCACGTTTTTAGTTTCACACCTCAGTTGAGGTTCCCAGTCATCAATTTTTATGCAAATTGTTTAATGATTACATTTTTTACAGTACAGTGAGCAGACCATGATTTCCATTCTGGTTCCATTTCCGTTAATCTAGTTTCCCTTTCCTCTTAACTGCTCATCTTGGTCTTAAAGAAACTATAGAACATTTGTTCTCGTAAAGATTGAAAGAGGTGTCGTACTCATGGGTCTTTTTTGTAAATCATTTTATTATTTTGCTGAAAAGTGACCTAAGGGACTAAATTGCAGTTCAGAGTTTAAAGAGTATCTCTGGGCAATCGTACTGGGAGTCCTCTCGTCTCAGCTGTTCTAGTACATCAGTGAGGTTTGTTTTTTGGTTTTGTTTTTAAAGAATTTGAGGTTCTATTCTACATTTTTCTCCCATTCTGTTTGAGTTCATCTTTTGTGATCCTGATCAGAATCGTGGGTAGTTCTATTGAGGTTCTGATCTTGGGTTAATTCAGACCATGGCTTGTGTGGTCTAGCCATGTTGTGTTAGCTTCATATACTTTTTTCTTTCTATGAGTTTTTGGGCCCTTTTTTTTTTTTTTTTTGCTTTGGATGAGTTAAGACTAATAGCTATTCGATGGTTGCTCACAAGCCTTGATATTTTACATAGGAATATTTCAAGTCCAGAGATGAATTCTCTTCCATTTGAACCAAGTCTGATTCAGTGCTATACCACGCTAGGGTGAATCAAGAAAGAAAGAGTTCTTAGGTTTGGTAGAGGATTGCATCAGAAGTTCAGAGTTATTTTCCCCCCTAATGTAGAAGGAATCTCGGGTAATCTGGATGGGTGTATCAGAGACAGTGTGATTGGCACAGGACATAGCAGAGTTTTGGGCTGTTGTACATAGTGTTACTATGAGTCGCAAATGACTCGACGGCACATAACAACAACGACAACAATATAGAAGGGAAATGGAATAATTTTGCTGTTTAATGCTCTGTGAAGTTTAATTGAAGAGACAGTGTAAAATAATAGAAGTCAAAGCATATTATCAGACAGTGAAGTCTATTGTCTAAGTCCAAATAGAATTGTGTTGCTAACTCAAAGGCCACAGCTCTCTCTGTGGGGCCACCAGCTGCCTCCCCGGGAGAAAATGCACCAACCTCTGGTGCGGTGAACAGCCCCAGAAACCCAACAGAGAGTCACCTGTGAGTTAATTCTGAGTTTATAACAGTGAATTTAAATGTTTTTGAGTTAAAGGTGAGAAAGAAAACATCACTCACTGTCAGACTCTTTTAAAAAATGAGATGTTTGGCTTTAGGTTAAAAACTTAACCTCATTTTTGGATTTCTTCCTCTCTCAAAGAAGGTTTTTCCTGGGATCCCAAGGTCTGTCTCCTTGATCTTTAATTATTAAGAAAGCATTTAGACATTTTTTCTAATACATAAGAAGACCTAGTATAGAGTTTTTAATCCAGAACCTTCATGCTGTTGTAGCAGCCACTGTGGTTTTAACTTGAAATCTTTCTAGTTAGCATAGACTATCTAGCACACGGACTTTTGCATTTGGAAAAATTCTTTTTCTTACTGCACTGCAGTCACCAAGGCATGTGGTACGAGGCCACCAGCTGCTGTGCAGAAGGATAGGCAATCTCCTTCTGTGCGATTACTGTCTCTGAAAACCTCCTGGAGGTTCAGCGAAGGGTCGGTTCCGACTTGCTGGCATACAGCAACAATCACAACATCAACTGCTTGTGAAGTTTGTCTCTCAGTCTGGCTTTTCTAGTGTGGATGACTTGACTACGTGGAGGGGCGGGGCTGTGTGTGTGAGGCATGTTGGCTTATCCACAAACGGATTGTTGTTGTACTGTTCTAGGCTTTTTTGCATAATCTTCAGCAATATTTTACTTGTTTGTGATATTAATGGTACTGTTTTATAATTTCCACATACTTTTGGGGTACCTCTCTTGGAAATATGAACAACTAAGGATCTCTTCAGTCAGTTGGCCAGGCAACTATCCTCCACATTTCCTAGCATAGACTGTTGAGCCCAGCCAGAGCTGCATCTGTTTGTTGAAACATATAACTTGGTATTTCATCAATTGCTGGAGCCTTATTTTTTGGCTAGTGCTTTCAGTGCAGCTTGAGTTTTATCCTTCATTACCACTGGCTCTTGTTCATAAGGTTCTTACTGAAATTTTTCAATGTCAGCTAACTCTTTTTGGTATAGTGATGCTGTACCTTCCTTCCATTTTCTTTTGATGCTTCCTGGATCATTCAAGAGTTTGCCCATAGCATCTCTAACTATTGCAATTTGAGGCTTGAATTTTTCAGTTCAACCTAAGAAATGCTGAGCGAGTTCTTCTCTCTTTGTTTTCTGACTCCAGCTCTTAACACATTTTATTATAATAAATATTATATTTGTCTTCTACTCTTTGAGTAGTTTCTAAATCTTCTGAATCAGGAGATAGTGAGTAACAGCCTTGATCCTGCTTGAAGTCTTTTTATTGATAAAGGCCAACCTTTCCGTCCTGACAGACATAGACCTTGACATTGATACTTTTTT
>NW_006399751.1:22126944-22149395 GCF_000299155.1 Elephantulus edwardii | reverse complement strand
TAAACATATTTCATCCAGTTTTTCTCAGTCTTACCCCCACCCCAATGCCAGCCTCATTCTACAACAGTGGCACCATATAGCATTTGTCCCTAGCAAAGACATTGATACTTAATAGTTCCTGACCCAATCATTGCCTTCGTAGAGACATCTCCTGGGTTTAGTTACTTGTCCCTCTTATTCATGGTGAGGAAGCCTGGTGTCATAGAATGCTATGTGTTGGACTGCTAGCCGAAATGTTTGAATCCAGGGGAGAATGATAGACAGTTTCCTCCAGTATGGATCTAGAGCCTCAGAAGCCAGATGCAGGGTTGCCATGAATTAGAATTGACTTGATAGGGATTTGGTTTCTTATTCATGGGTGGTGCTCTGTGGTACAGAGGTTTCTAAAACTCCCACTTACCTGTTATATGTAACCTTGAGGTCAGTAGTTTGAACCCACCAGCAGCTCCGTGGGAGAAAGGTGAGGCAGTGTGGTTCTGTGAAGATTTTTGCAGCCTCGGAAACCCCTTGCTAGGCACTTAGTTCTACGCTGCCCAGTAGAATCAGTGTGTGTCAGGGATGACTCCACAGCAGTGGGTTTGGATTCATACGGTGAGTCCCTGGGTGGAGCAAATGGCCAAGCACTTGTCTAATAGGGAGAGCTGGCAGGTTTGAATACATCCAGAGACTCAACTCCACAGACGGCCCTGGCGATTTGCTTCTGAAAGGTCACCCCCTTGAAATGCTGTGGAGCACACGTGATCACACTGCCATTCAGTGTCAACACCGTGGCAACATTTTCTCAGTCACAGATTTTTTAGTGAAGTTGGTCTTTATGGCATATAAGCTTCCATTTGCTTCTGTCTGTTCTCACAATCCTGTTCAGATCTAGTTTGATTTCTTCATTGCCTGTTGTCTCATAGCCTTTGAGCAAGGAACTCTGTTGGCCCTGCTAAGTAGGGTTTTCTGCTAACCCAAAGGTGCCCGCCTGTGAAAGCCATCAGCTGGTCCATGGGAAGAAGACAGCTAATCGTCTGTGTAGTTTTCTAGCCTTTGAAAACCCACTGGACTGTCAGCCGTGGGTCAGTTCCAGGCACCAGTGAGTTTTGTCCAAACTTATGCATGTTCCTTCTCTAATGCAAGAGTCAGGTTTTGTTGTTTTTTTAAAATTTTTATTGTATTATTTTTATGTGTACCGTCAAATCAGATCTGACTGGTACAGGAGGAGATTGCCCCCTCCTTCTCCAGCAGAGCATCTGGTGGATTTGAACCGCATACCTCTGGGATTGCAGTGCAGCGTCTTGCCAAAGAGTCAGTTTTAACAAAGACATTCCTGGTAGTAATTCAGATACCTTTAAATTGTGGTGTTGGAGAAGAGTACGGAATATCCCACAGACTGACAAAAGGACAAACAAGTCTTGTGGAAGAAGTGCAACCAGGGTGCTCCTTGGAGTCCAGGATGGCGAAACAGTCACGGGGTCCAGTCCTTGGAAAAAGACATCACGCTGGAAATGTAGAGGAAGACCCCCAAGGAAATGGTTTGATAAGCTGACCGTAACAGTGAACTTGAGGATATTAGAGATAATGAGGACGGTGCTGGATAGGACAAGTTCAGAGCTGTGTTTATAAGGGTCCCTTTCAGTGGTCGTCAACTTGATGGCAACCAGCAACAACAAAAGCAGTAGCAAGTCAGCGATTGTATTACATAAAGCTTTAGGGAAGAGGGAAAACCTTCAAGCACTCAATTAAGGGGTTGGAAAATCAGGTATAAAGTAACTACCATGAATGAAACACACCTTAAACAGTTTTAAGAAGTGTTTTGACGTCACTCCATAGAAAAAGAAAGTCACCACCGCCTGAGTGTGTTCACAGGTGTGGCTGGGCTGGTGTTGTCTGAGACCCTGGGCCCGTGTTCTCGTAGACCTGAGGCTGGCCTTCCCATAGATCCTGGGCTGTCTGCAGAACTCTCTCCCCCTCTGGTTCTCGCTGGCTCGAGGGCAGCCACTTCTTCCCTGAGAACAACAGAATCTGAGGATATTATTTGAAAGAACCTGGCTTTATTTCACTCTCTCTTTGGGGTCATGAGTGTTGGCGAGACCCTGAGAAGTTGCCTTGCCTGTTTGTTTCTGACTTGAGCGCTTCGTGAATATGTTCTTAGCATGTCATCTGAGGGTCTCTGCTAGTGAAGAATTGTGTAGGAGGGGTAGAGGATGACAGGCACAGTTGGTTTTTTTTTTAAATTATTATTATTTGTGTGTGTGTGTGTGTGTGTGTGTGTACACACCGTCAAATCGGATCTGACTGGTACAGGAGGAGATTGCCCCTTCTTCTCCAGCAGAGCATCTGGTGGATTTGTACTGCTTTCCTCTGGGATTGCAGTGCAGCTTCTTGCCACTAGGCCACCACAGCTTCCTGTGGGCACAGTTTTGAGAGGAAGAATGGGCTGTGGCTTTTGAATGCACATTCATTTATGTGCTCCATGGACTTCACACAGTGACAACTGCAGCCTACCTTCTCCAGGGGAATGTTCATGTGGAAAGTAAAAAATCGTGATAGAAGTGTGCAGGCATGCTCAGAGCACAGTTCTCTGTAAGAGAGGTTTGCCCACACTGGTTTAACTGGAAACGAATAAAGGACGGGATGTGTAATAGGTAGAAGTGGGGGCAAACGAGTTGCCATCAAATTGATTGACATGCATGGTGACGGTGTATGTTGCAGAATAGCTAGACCGCACTCTTTAGGGATGACTGACCTTTAGGAAGCCGATTGCCTGGCCTTTGTTCTGAGGCACCTCTGGGTAGATTCAGATTGCCAACCTTTTGATTAGTGGGCTTAACGGTTTGTGCTGTCCCGGGACCCTGGTTTAAGTCAGGGCCCAAAGCTTGCTGCTGTCTTGTCAGTTCTGACTCACAGTGACCCTGCGGGGCAGAGGACAGCTGACCCACAGGGCTTGCAAGGCTCCAAATCTTGATGGAGGGAGCTCTGGTGGCTCTCAGCAGCTTGGAGTTGGTCCCACTGGGTGGCAGTGAGTTTGAGTTTTAGATCTTTAGGGAAGAATACTTTCCCTGTCCTCTGGAGTAGCTAGTGAACTCGATTGGCTGACTTTTCTGTCAGCAGACTGTTAGCAGTCAGTGCTTAACCATGTGCCACCACAGCTCCTTTGTGTTAAGTCGAGAGGGCTTATTTAAGAGACAAAGCTCAGCTGAATTTCTCCAAGGCCTAGAGCTGGAACAGATCTTGAGACTAAAGCAGCTTTTCCTTTTGACCTGTATGGCCTTGTGGTCTCGACTTCCCTCTGTACCTGTGTTATTCCTCTCCTCAGGCGGGGGCCTGGCAAAGCTCCTCAGAATTCTATACCCTGTCCCCTAGATTTGTATTCGTCTGGTGCTCGTTGTCATCAGGCTGACGTCCTGATTCCAGATTGTTGAGAGCGGACTTTCTTGGGTCTTGTTAGCTCTGAGGTGTTGTCATCTAATGATGAGGTTGGTGTCAGTGAGAGTTAATCTGTGTGGTTAAGATGAGCCCTTGCAACTGGGAAGGAGATTGTCTGAAGGGGTCAGAGGCTCCAGAACCTCTTGTAGATTGGTACTGCTCCCTAGGCTCGGAAGTGGGTTGGGCAGCCAGGGTAGATTGTCAAGGGGCCCTGGCATCTTGGTGTGGGTTTAGGGTGAGGTGGGACTGAGCAGGAAAGCAAGAGTTAGGCTGCTGGGATTTCTGTTCTCTGCTAAGGAATTTCACTATTGTTTAACCACTCTGGGGAGCTCCTGAAGGATTTGAAGTGAGGGTAATGTGATCAGATTGTGGTTTGAGACAGGTGACTTAGGGACAGTGTGACCTGCTGATGAAGGAGAGGAAGAGTATAAGCTCTGGGGACAATACAAGGCAGACAGATCATTTTAGGAGAATGATGGTGGTTTCAGTGAGAATGGCCGAAGGCAGTGAACGGGGCACTGAGGGGTGGAAGTAAAGATGATGATGATGATGACAGGGGTGTAAACCGTGAGATGGGGAAATGAAACCAATGGTAGTGGCTGTAGTTGTGGCTGTGAAGTTGTGTAGGGATGAGAGGTTTCTTTGCTGTTTGTTTTGTGTTTTTCATTGCTACTTTGAGATCGGTTGGTAGAAAGGACAGGATTTGGCTAAGTGTTGAGATGTTAGAGCCAAATGGAAGAGATTATTGGTAGGCAAGCTGCTGATAACATGGCTGTTAATTTCAGAGAAGGAGGAAAGTTAAAATAAAGGGGCAGAGATGACTATTCAGTTTGACTGTATTTAAGAGCAGTGGAGCTATTGTAAGGAGCCTCGGTGACATAGTGCATTATGTGCTGGAATCCACAGCCACACTTGGGAAAGAGAAATCAGTCTGCTCCTGTAGAGATTTACCAGCTCACAGGCCTGATGAAAGGTCACCATGAGTTGCAGAGTTGCAGTGTGTATATATCTATTTTAATTATTATTACTCAAGCAGCGCCACAATTTCATAGTTGTATGCTAGCTGATCAACTTAATATTCTTTTTCTTTATCAGAAAAAAAGTATACATTTTTATGAAAAAAGGTTATAAAACTCTTGGAATCAGGTTTCACACATTCCTAATGAGTTTGAAAGGATTGAGACCAAAGCATTGAATGTGATCTATATTCTTTTCATGCATCTATGTGTTCAGACTTTTCCCTGAAAGGTCCATGTCTTGCTTTTAATTGTTATAAAAGCCTTTTTAAATTTCCAAAGCAGCTCCCTCTCCTATCCCTCCACCTGTCTTAATTAATATGCCTGCTGAGTTGTGAGCCCTTGAGAGTTGGGGTGAGGTGACTGAGGTCCTGTAATTGTTCAGGGTGAATTTAGCTGTTTGCCAAAAAACCAAACACAACGAGGCTGGAGACTGTTAAATGGTAATTGAACAGAAATTTAAGCTAATCCTTTTCAAAGAGATGGAGTTCAGCATTATTTAAATGATCTACAAGGAAAGAACATTCTTGTTTTTCTCAGTTTTAACTTACCTCCTGGTGCTAAGTATTGACCCCCATTCTAGGGACTTGGCCACACTTTTGTCTTTGATTTGTCGTCAGGATTTACTGAGATTTACTTTGCATTTACTTTGCTGCTGAAACCTTGCCCCATTGGCCCTGCTTGCTTACTTAAAGTTTCTCATGTTGTTTCTAAAACCATTAATGGTCTCATTGGGAGCCAAGTGGCTCAATTCTATTTCCTGCCCTTTGTTTATAATATTGGGGTTTTAGAAGGATGGATCAAAGTGGCTCAAAGCTGCCCTAGGTTGTTTTGCCTTCTGGTCGGCTGTGGCTGAACCGGAAGGATGGCAGCTTTGAGAATAGATACATTGCTGAGTTAGTTGTCTGCTTGCATTCTTGTCTTTGATTTGTGTGCGGCTGACTGCCTACTGTGCGCAAGGGGCCATGCACTGTGTTTTTGTAGGAGCGGAAGTCCAGAGAAGGCTCCATGCTGCATCCATGACTGGTCCAGGGAGGTTAACGAGTGTAACTGGAGTTGAGTAAAGAATGACTGTTAGGCTAATGATGCCTCCCAGGCGGTGCTGCTTCTGGTGTGTCGTGCTAATGACATTGTTATAGATGTGTTTTAAAATGTCTCATTGACAGTTTCCAAAGCACTTCATAACAGCTTTCATGAAGCCTTCTTATAAGCGCCTTCTCTCTTTTTTTGCTTTGCTTTGCAAGTCCTTTTAAATTGAGGAGGCTAGACTTAGTATTAATTCTTGTTGTTAATCATGACAACCTCAGCTCGGGCTTGTGAATATACTTTTAAATACTATAATAAAATGTTTTCATCTGTGCTACTTTGAAGAATTAAGAGTTTAATGGGAGACCTCAGCCCCAGAAGCCTTATTTCCATTTATGGTGCATCTTCTCTTAGGTAATCTTACTTGGGAATAGCCTGGCAGTGTTCTTTGATTTGCAGTGGTGGGGTGCCCATGCATTTGGTCTAGGAGTCTTTGGGCAGGAAGGCTAATGGTCTGAGGAATGCTGTCTTGACACTCCCCAGCTTGATGACGTTTGTGTGGTAGGTGGCTTGTAATTTAAGGTTGCTGCCTGGCAGGCTAGTTACGGTTAAATGTTGGGTTACAGTTGGCCATTTTAAGATGCTATAGGATGTCTTTGCCACTGCATTCTCTTTTGGATTTTGAGGAGTTTAATGAAGTGATATTTTATATAGTATTTTAAGACTACAAAAGATGCCAGTAAATTAGTATACATTGAAATACAGATAGTAATTTTGGAAGTGTTTGGGGACGAGAGTAGGGGGGGAAGGGATAATTACAATTGTATTACAGTTGGCAAGAGCTAGGGCAGCACTGTGCTTCCTGACACCAATCCCTGGGCTGGTGGCGAGGTCAAGCCAGCACACTTAGGTGGAGGGAGCCTGCTTCGGCCACTACTCTGGCTCTACTGGTTCTCCCCTCCCCGTCAGAGGTTCTCTGGGTGTACACAATTGTATTTTGTAGACAGTTTTCACCATGTGAGAGAAAAGGATCAGATTTTATTTAAAAATAAAGATCCCTCACAAATATAGGTTGTTACATGCACTGGAATCTTAATCCTTCCATATTTTGAGCGGAGTCCTGGGTGCTGCAAAAGGCTAGTTCATTTGACAGTTAACCAAGCAGTCCCCCCAGAGGTGCTGCAGATGAAAGGCCTGGCAATCCACCTATGAAAAACTAGTCATTGAAAGTCCTGTGGAGTGGAGTGCTACTCTGACACACATGGAAACTGCGAGAGTTGGATTTGAATCCATGGCAGCTGCTGTATACGTTAGGTACTGTGCCTGGTGTTCATGTCAACTAGGGATCTTGTTTGCTGACCATGAAGGAATAGACACACAGAATGGTGGAGAGGGTGGAAGGCTGGGAAGAATACAGACTTAGAAGATAGAGCTGTTGGAAGGTCACTCACTGCTGGGATCCATAGCAGGGAGCAGAAGTCTTGCTGTGCGAGCCTCTGGTTTCATGCTGTGGCACACAGTAGCTATTATCCGACCAGAAGGGTCCTGGTCTCTCAGTGCCAAGATTATGCTCTTACACTATAAAACTATGAGTGTTTATCACTCTTCAAAAACATGGACAGATGGACCAAAAGAGAGAATAGACTGTGTGACCCCAGCTAAATGCAGTATTAGGAGAGGCACAAGTAACCTGTAGTGACAGGAAGCAGATAGGAGGCGAGGATGGGCAGGGTGGGAGTTTGGGCAAAGTGAGAAGCAGAGATTACAGAAAGCCGTGATGTCACTCTTTGCAGTAGTAGAAATGTCCTTTGTTTTGATTTTGGTAATTTCATTGGTATCTAACCTGTATAAATTCTGTACAATTTAATAAGGACAGTTTATGACATGTCATTTATCCCACGGTAAACCAAAAACAAAACAAAACAATAAGCGAATGATTACCCTCAACCATCATCACCACCTATGATTGAAGGTCTAGGAGTATGACTGGCTGCACATAAGGCATGTACTCACTGCTGCCTATCTGTCTTGGGGTAGAGAGAAAGTGCTCATTTGCATTCTGAAATTTTGCTGTTCACAAGCTGTGTACAATTGGAGGCTCCCTAAAATTGAGATTCTCTTGTTTTCTCATTGCTCTTGGTTCAGAACCAACTCACAGTTGACCCTCTGTTGGATTCCTGAGGCTGTAAATGGCACAGGAGGAGTTTACTCATCTTTCTCCTGTGGAATATTATAATACAAACCCTATTCTGGAGAGTGTTCTACTTTATATAAATAATTGTCTACTGTGACTCTTTTTTCTGCCTTTGAACTGTGGTGCTGGAGAAGAGAATGGAATGGTCTGCTAGGAGAACAAACAAGTTCATCCTAGAGAGGGTGAGACCAGGCTGCTCCTTGGAGACAAGGATTCTGAAACTTCATCTGACATACTTTGAATGTGTTGCAAGGAGGGACCAGACCTTGGACAGCACAAGAGAGGAAGACCCTCTATGAGATAGATCGATTTGGTGACTGGTGTAAGGCGGGTAGGTGTGTCAGAAGTAGTGAGACTGGCACAGGATAGAGCAGGGTTTAGGGCTGTTGTACATAGGGTCGCTGTGAGTCTCATGTGACTTGATGGCACATAACAACAACAACATGACTCTTTTGGTGGTTAACGTTCAGGTGTATCCTTCTTATCATACTTAGACCTAGTAAAGATAATGTGCTCTTTAAACATAAAGCAATGTTCCCTTGTATATAGCAGTTACCTTAATCTGGGAGCTTCTGCTCTTTGGATCATCTTGTTTTCCTCAGACTGGCAGAGCATAGGGATGTACTTTCTTGTCAGGACTGCCAGGCTTTAAGACTCCTTTTGTTCTCACTGTTTGGAGGTCTTGGGGTTGATTAAGAATTGAGTAATTGTAAGTCACGGCCAGCCAGACTTCTTGGGCAATGAAGCTTCCTTAAAAATGCCCTTTGGGTTTATTTGGCCTCATATATCAGTGACTCCAAGATATTACCAAGTCCCAAGGTTTTGGCCTTAGAAGCTGATCAGAGAATTTGTCTCCTTGCAACTGGACCTGGTGTTGGTGCACAGCAAATTGCTTTGTTGCTGTTAAGTGCCGTCAAGTTGTAGATGACTTGTAGCGACCCTATGAATGAAAGACCTGGACTCATATATATCTTTTGTCATTTCTCCAGGTTCATAGGGTTTTCAGAGGCAAGCTATTTCAGAAGTGGATGCCACTCCTGCTTCCAAGCTTGTTTTAATTGGGGGAACTCTACCAAACACTGTCCACCATGGGTAACCATTATAACATTTGACACCTCAGTGTCACAATGTTCAGATTCACAGCAACCACAAGTTACCTCTGTACAGCAAGCTCTCAGTTTAATAGAATAGAAGCATAAGAAGTGTAAGAGAGAATTGCTACTCCTGACTTGCTAGCTACTACTTTTCAGAGTGGGAGGCTTATTTATGCTTTTTCTGAAAAGGGCCATGGATGTAAAACAGAAGGTGTTTGGGCTAGGTCACTTCTACTTTGCGTCTTCTAACTCTGGGCAGGTGTCCCCTCTCAGTGCCATGTGTTCTCCTTCCTGTCTTTTCACACAAGCCCCAGTATTAAAGCCAAACTCGAGTCTGCCAGGGAGTCAGAAATGACACATAGCTGACCCTCCATTGGGTCACCTAGGCTGTAAATCCAGTGAGATGAGATTGTACATCTTTTTCCCTCAGAGCTGCTGGTGGAGTCAAAACTTCCAGAGAGGGGACTGCCCAACCACAGCTCACTGTGCCCCTTTCCTGGTGAACCTGTGAGAAGTAGCTAACACATCCTCCAGCATGCTTGTTCTCAGATTCTAAAGTGCTGCAGGCAGTTAAACAGGTGGCGGTTTAATTATCCATTTTTTGCCAGTCCCAGAGAGCAAGTCCGATGTTCCCCACCAGTGGCCTTAGTTCAGCTTCCTGGTGCATTACTGGTAGCTCTCCTGGTTTCTGGCTTGAGTTTCTTTTATTAGGTAGTGTTTTATGGGGTTTTTTTTTGTTTTGGTTTGTTTTTTTCCATATAATAAAAAGTCCAGTTCAAATAACTTGAACAATGAAGAGAATTAGTTGGCTTACGTGATTGAATGCTTTTGAGGTGTGCAGTGGTGGGCTCCAAGTGCAATTCTATTCAGAGACTGTGTCATCAGGATTATAGTTATAATTCTTCTTTATTTTCTTGCCTCATCCTCTCTGTGTTATCTTCCTCCTCAGGTAAGGTAGATATCTATATGTGACAACAAAAAGGGGTTCCTTTTGCACTACATATATCCTCATTTAATTCTCCCCCTAATTCCATGTGAAGTCTGATGGTTTATGGAAAAACTGAGTTAGCAAGTAATTATGGAGTTTGTTATTGAGGGAAGTGTAACTCCTTTAGAGAAAATCAATACCACTGATTTACTGAAACACTGACTGAGTTGATAAAGGGGAACGAATCAAGGCTGGTGACGGTGGTCACAATATGGAATAACAGTCCATTTGCATGCAGGAAACTAGTCAAACATTCTTCTAAGTGGTATAATACTACTGGTCTGTCCATTTGCTGTACAGAGGTAACTCGTGGTTGCTGTGATGCTGAACACTATGACACTGATGCGTTAAATGCGATAATGGTTACCCATGGTGGACAGTGTTTGGTGGAGCTCCCTGATTAAAACAAGCTTGGAAGCAGGAGTGGCATCCACTTCCGAAATAGCTTGCCTTCAGAAACTCTATGAACTTGGAGAAACTATGAAAATTATACAAGTGTTCAAGTCTTTGTTCAAAAGGTTGCTGTGTTCACAGAGTTGTCTGCGACTCGACAGCACTTAACAACTATCTTCTAGGTTTTCTGTTTTTACTTTGAGAATGAGAGAGTTTATTTTCTCTCTCAGAATATCTAAATCCAAGAAGAAAAAAAACCCCAAACAATAAGATACCTAACAAAACATGGTGATTGAATGACTGCCATTGTTGTTGTGTGTCATTAAATCATAACCTCACAGCTGACGCTCTGGTGGGTTTTCAGAGTCTGTAACTTGCAAAGAAGGAAATTGCCCTGTTTCCCCCCTAGCTGGTAGGTTAGTATTGCAACTTCTTACCTGCTAGAGCACCAGATAAATGAATATTAGTATTGTTATTTTCAGCTGAATTTGTTTTGTTTTTGCATTTTGATTTGCTCAAGGTGTATTTTCAGAGTTTTCACTTACATCATTTGCTTACAATTCAGCATTTGTTTTTACCTTCTGCCTAGTCCCCTTTGGGTTGTAAAGTTAGGATAGGGTGTAAAAGAAATACAGACTTCCTTGAGATTTAAGTATGAAAAGAGGGTGGTGCAGATTTAATTATAGAGAAAGATTGGCTGCTTAATTATTGTTACCTGCAGTGAATCCAGGTTGTCTTCTGCAGCTGTTACTATAAATAGACTTTCTATACCGAAATCTACCCCGCGGTAGTGCATTCCTGTTCAACCTCCTTGCTTAATTTAAATTACTAGTTTGAGATGGTTATTTTTGAAACCCTTCTCAGGTTAACTTCCCCCTTAATCCCTAAACTTTCTTCCATAATCTGCCAAATTATATGTAATGCTTTGCAACAAGAGTGTTTTTGACGTTGCTCAAGTCTGAGAATTTAGCATTTGATTTAAATGGTAATTTATTGTGACAAAAGTTGCATACTCACTCTGCTATTCCTGTGCAGTCTTACCATGAACTTTGCCATTGAACTAGGTATATCCTCTACTTCGCTTGTATCTCTGGAGAATGACAGGCCCTTTTATTGAGGTTGCTATTGTTAGATTAGATTTCCTTGAGATTTTAGTATGAAAAGAGGGCTATTCAGATGTAATTATAGTGAAAGATGGGCTTTTTTAAAATAGAGAAAATACCAGTCTTTCTACCATTTTAGATGTTAGAGAGCTCTGGTGGCCTACTGGTAGAAAGCTGCACTGCAATCTCAAAGGCAAGTAGTTCGAATCTACCAGCTACTCCATGGGAGAAGGATGTATATTCTCCACCTGTGAGATTTACTGCCTCTGAAAACCTGCTGGAGGGCCAGCTATGAGTTGATTTGGACTTGATGAAACAACAGCATTGTTAGGTTTTAGTGAGATCTTTGGACACCATGCTAGTTACGTTGTTGTTATGTGCCATTGAGTTGACTTTCACTCAGCAACCCTGTAAGCAACAAGATCTGAACATTGCCCTGTCCTGCACCATCCTCATGATTTCCGATATCCTTGAGCCCATTGTTACAGTCACTCTTCAGCATGGCAGGAAGCTGTGCTGCAATCCAGAAGGCACGTGGTTCAAAGCCACAAGCCACTCTATAGGAGAAGGATGGGCAATTTCCTCCTGTGTAATTAACTGCCTCTGAAAACCCACCAGAGGGTCAGCTGTGGGTTGGTTTCAACTTTGACAGCACATAATATGTCTATATTTGTTGTTGTTGTTGTGTGCCATCAAGGTGCTTGCGACTTTTGGTGACCCTATGTACAATAGCTCTGAACCCCGCTCTATCCTGAGCCAACCTTATCATCTCTGACACACCTACCCCATTACCCCAGTCACTGAGTCAATCCTTCTCATTGAGGGTCTTCCTCTCTTGCGCTGTCCCTTTACCCACCCAAGCTTGATATGCCTCTCCAAGGACTGGCCCCTCCTTGCAGCATGCCCAAAATATGTCAGATGAAGCTCCAAAGTTCTTGCCTCCAAGGAGCAGCTTGATTTCACCCTCTCCAGGTTGAACCTGTTTGTTCTCCTAGCAGTCCATGGTGTATTCAGTACTTTTCTCCAGCACCACAGCTCAAAGGCATCAACTCTCCTTCTGTCATCCCTAGTCATTGTCCAGCTCTCTGATGCATAGCAAGTAATTGTGAACACTGGGTTTTCATATAATCCTTAATAGGCATTTTGTTTTCTAACATTAATTGCCAACATTTAATTTCTAACATTAACACAAGAAAGCTAAGCCATTTATTTTTTTGTTATATAGGAATTGCTCAGGGAGCTCTGGTGGCTTAGTGGCAAGGAACTGTACTGTGATCCTGAAGGCAGGCAGTTCAAATCCACCAGATGCTATGCTGGAGAAGGAGGGGTAGTTTTCTCTTGTGCCAGTTGGATCTGATTTGATGGTACATAAAAATAAAATAAAAAAATGAAATCGCTCGGCTTGTGTTAAACACCTCCTTCCCTCAATTTCATTGTTTTTTTTAATTTTTATTTTTATTATATTATTTTTACGTGTACCGTCAAAATCAGATCTGACTGGTACAGGAGGAGATTGCCCCCTCCTTCTCCAGCAGAGCATCTGGTGTATTTGAACCACATACCTCTGGGATTGCAGTGCAGCGTCTTGCCACTAGGCCACCAGAGCTCCCTGAGCAATTTCTATATAACAAAAAAATAAATGGCTTAGTTTTCTTGTGTTAATGTTAGAAATTAAGTGTTGGCAATTAATGTTAGAAAACAAAATGCCTATTAATGATTATATGAACAATTTCATTGTTTTTATCTAGAGGAGAACATCGTGGCTTTATCCTGGTTTAACTGTTTTGACTTTTTGGGTCATGTTTTTTATCCGGTGAGGAGTTGATTAGATATTATAGTTAATTAATTAGACTAATCCATGGCAATTAATGTTAGAAAACAAAATGCCTATGAGTGATTATATGAAAATCCAATGTAACATCTAAGCCTGTGCTGAAATGAAAAAAAAAAAAAAAAAGATATAAAAAAACAGGCCTTTAAAATAAGTAGTAACATTCATGTGGGAGGAAAACACTCCAGGGAGGAAAACACTCATGTGGGAGGAAAAGGAAATAAAATACAGTCAGGTAAAGAATATTCTTATGAATTCATGCAATTTGTAGTAATAGTAAGGAACTACTTTTCCCTTGCTCTAATAAAATAGTTTGACTATGACTTACATTGTCTTTAAGTGATCTATAGGATATTCTGAACTAGATAGATGGGCAGGTACTTTAACGATAATGTAATGTACTAAGATTTAATCAACCCAACAAACCTTTATAAAATATGATTTTCCTCAGTAACTCCTTAACAAACTAAAAAATGTCCTCTCTACCTTCAGTATTGGAGGCATGAATATACTAGAGTGTTTGTTTATCTTGAAGTATTTTGCAATATCACTATTTTGAAGTTATATAAATGCTGATGTCTAAATTGGGCTATTCCCTAGAAGTGTATGAGTTTCGTTCCTCGTCCTGGTAGGTAACCTTAGTGAAAGTCACACACGTGCACACACTTTTTTCAGTTTCCTGTATGTGAGTATTTGAAAGAATGTATGTGTTTTGACAAAGATTACATTTGAAGCCTTGGATTTCCCATTCCACTGTTGAGTGGCTGCCTTACATACTGGCTCTGGGATAGAGTACTGCCTTTGTGATGTTTCTCTGTTTCTACGTGGTGGACTTGCACATTCAGCCAGGGGAAAACTGTACTCTTTGATCTGTTTATTGCATATTAATTTTATTTCACTCTTATATTGGTATGTCTTCTGGAAGGAGAATTAAGAACACTGAACCTACTCCTGGCAGCTTATATGGTATAGAAAGCCAGTGATTTATAAGGGGGCTATGTTTTTTCCTTGATAAATCAGTTTTGTAGGTGTGGAATAAAATTTTCCCTCTTAGAGATAATGTTATAATTGATGATGATTGAGTTTTTAAACATTTAATAGCTAGACACACAAGCAGGTGTGAATGGGAAGGTGAATGAGACCATACTCATCAATAAATACAGATTGGACAAGTAATGTGTGTATAAACTGCAAATATATCCGTGAATATAGTAGAGCATACAGGGGAGTCGTTGGATCTGGGGACTCAGGGCTGTAGTCCTGAGAGAACAACTAGGTCAGTTACCATAAGATACTCTACAGGTCCCCACTGGACCCTCATCATTTCCTTCACCTGCTCCCCCCACCGACCAAACTGTGCAGCTCCGCAACTGCATCCTGGCCCATCCTCACCCTTCTGCCCCCAACCCTCACCTCCTTGTACCCCCAATATGTTTTTCCCAATAAAAAAAATATTATAAAAAAAAAACATACTCCACAGAAGGAGTGTTTTATATTCTATTTAGGTGATTGGCAGTGGGGTTTTAAAACGTTTGTGAGTGGTCATAGGTTCAGCAGTAGGTTTCCTCATCTGGAGGAAAGAAGAATGTCACTCTGAGTTGAAACAGACTGGACAATTGTGGATTTGTCCTGTATAGTTATCCTAAGATAGGGCTAATGGTAATAATTCCTACCTCTTGAGTTTATGAGGATTAAAATAATTAAGGCCTGTAATAGTCTTGGTGTAGTTTCTGATAGCTGACAAGTGTGCAATGAATGAGAGCAGTGCCATTTTTAAACGTTACTTCTTGAATAAATGTGGTCTGAATTTTGTAATGAATGTGGTGGAATATCGTTGTGATAGAAGGTAGGTTCAAAGAGTCTGACATTGGGAGACAAGGGATGGTAGAAAGGGGTGGAGTGTGTTGGAGTTTTGAACTTCTGGTTTGGGGAAGAGGACAGGCTAAAGAAGAAAATGGAGACCGTGCCTCCTTAAATGCCTCTCTCTGTAGGTGGAATTTGCCTGGGAGAATGACCTGAGGGGAGGTTCATTTGTGTTGCCAAGTTGGCAGACGGGCTTCTGGTTGCTTTGCAGTAACTGTGGCCACGTCATTGGCTTATGGGGACGGGAGGTTATGACATTTCATAAGGCAGGTGAAGGCCACCTTGGGACTACCAGTGTTTCCTTTCTCCAGTGGTGATAAGAACACAGCATGAAATCATTTTGTTTACTTAAATTGACCTTTTTTCCTCTCTCTCCTTCAGGAGGAGACTATGGCCAAAATGGAGGTGAAAACATCACTTCTGGACAATATGATTGGAGTTGGAGATATGGTTCTTTTAGAACCTCTCAATGAGGAGAGCTTCATCAACAACCTCAAGCAGCGCTTTGACCATAATGAAATATATGTGAGTATACACTGAAGGTCACCTGTGGTGTTGATAGTTGACTTTGTGTTTTGGACCATTTTCTTCTTCAAGCTCTTCTCTTATTAAAACCCACAGATTTTTGTTTATACCCTCAGAAACCATTTTGAGTGTTTGATCTAAAGGGCCAGCTGTGCATGAGTATGCACTGGGCTGGAGGTATACTTAAAGCAAGCAGAGATCTTTAGTTTCTGCCTCTGAAGAATATGCAGAGAAGAAATTTCAAAGTTCATAGACATTTTCTTGGATGCCTTCATAAGAGTAGCAAAATCTAATTATTGAGAAAGGAGCCCTGGTGGTGTAACATGTGGGGCTACTAACATAAAATTCAGTGATTTGAATTTACCACCAGCCAGCCCCTCTGATAGAGAATGGGGGACAGTCTCCTTCTGTAAATATTTAACAACCGTGAGAACCTGCTGGAAGGTGGCAGTGAGTTGGAATTGATTTGATGACAATGGACTTGTTTATTTTTTTTATTAATTATTCATAAGCCATTGTTTAAAATGCAAGGCAGTGAACTGTCAAAAAGAACATGAACCCATTTGACGTTTGTAGTTTTTAGGGTCAGGAGTATATTACCAGGTGAAAATATGAGTCTGGTTTTTAGAGGTTTGAGAATGGCCATGTCATGTGTAAAAATGAAGATAAGCAAATACATTAGTAGTGGAGATTTTTATGTTATAAAAAGTTTTTATTTAAAAATGCATAGAATTCTTTAACTGTCAAGTTCCCTAGAACTTTAAAGAAGTAAATCTACTGCTGCTGAGTTGATTCTGACCCACGGTGACTCTCCATTAAGTTTCTGAAGCTATCCATCTTTGAAGGAGGAGACTGCCCATATTTCTGTCTTAGAGGAGCTAGTGGAGCTGCACAAATGAACTACAGCACCTCCAGGACTCTTTCATGTTCCTTAAGCGTATTTATAACATGAGTATACATACTTTTACATACAGCTTTTCATAAATTTTCATAAAGCACATGGATTTGCATTTGTGGAAATAAAGGTGTGTTCATTAAATGAAGAAAATGGGACAGTGATTCCTTGCTTCGGAGGCTGAGATGGAAAAGGTAGATAACAATAGAAATAGTTTGAATAGGTTTTACCTTGTGTCTGAGTTCTTTAACACTTCTCCTCCCAACGCTGTCTCAAGAAGAATTGTGCTATTGGCACATGCTTTATGTTTTTCTGTCTATTGATGTGAAAGCCAGGGGAGGAAATTGATACAAAGAAGAGTAGAAGATTGTGATTGATATAGGTAGAACCAGCTTTCAGGAACATTATTGTATCTTTAAACATTTTATACCACACTGTATTTAGGTCACATGTCCTTCCTGGGTAGCCAGCTGTGTTTCAGGAATAACTTCAGATAATTAATTTTTTGATGAAGCATTTATCATTAGCTAAGTGTTGACCTGTTCATCCTTCTTGATTTATATTGTTGGAAGTTGACAGTAATATATGTGATTGCTGCTTTTGGAAAATAAATTTATTGCTGGCTGCTAAACTGAGATGTAATTAAATTCAGAGATAGAGTTATTTTAAACATTGATCCAAATGGAAAAAGAGTCTACTAAATGCTCTTTCAAAGGAAGCAGTGGTATTGTTTGGCTTGGCAGTGATGCAGGGTTTCAGCTTCCCCTCTGGTCCAGTAGTTCAGTTTTCAGGTGGGAACGTTGAAGAGTGCTGCAGCCTTAATTCAAAGTATAATCTGATAATCAAATAAAGGGCCGGCTTTAACCATTGGCCTTTGAGATGAAGATAGGAGGACTCAGTTATATCTCAACTAACGTAACTGATCATTTTTCTTTTTGGCTCAGAGAGTACAATTCTCTGTTAGATGAATTGAAAAGAAGACGGAGAGTAGAACATTACATGCATTCAAATACCTGATTTGTTGTGACTACTGGAAAGAAAACAGTCCCTTTTTAACCAAATGCCAAATGTTAACATTCATGAGTCTTTAGCAGACTAAATGTCTGGGGCTTCAGTCCTACATAATTTTATTTATCAGACTATTTTAGACATGCCCTTTCAGTTATAAAACAAAAAAAGCAAAACTGTTTTGCTTCCAAATACTCGTATCAATTAACATTTTCCATCAGCTTTAGAACTACTATTTCTCTGAGTTGTATGTCTTCATTTTATAATTTTAAAACCTGTTGTGCTGGAGGATTGAAGGGTCTCTTAAGTGAAAACAAAACTAAACAACAACAGCAATGAAAACAACCCTAGGCTGTAAAATAATGTATACAGTATGATTTTAATTCTTTTTTTAAAGTGAAGAGTGGTGACTTTATGAACATGTATCTATATTTGTGAGGTGTTCCCCCCCCCCTTATAGTTAGGCATGTTTGGGTACCACAGTGGGATGGAATGTGGGGACAGGGGAAGATTACTCTTTTAGACTTCTGTATTACATGGTTCAGGGAGCTCTGGTGACTAGTGCCAAGGAGTTGTGCTGCCAACGCAAAGGCACGTGGTTCCAGTCCAGCAGCTGCTCCACAGGACAAAGATGGTCAATCTCCTCTTGTGCAATTAACTGCCTCTGAAAACCTGTTGGAGGGTCAGCCAAAACTGTGGACCCAGAGGTACATGGCAACAACATTGTCTGGTTCAATGAACCCTGGAGGGACCCTATCAAAAAGCGTGGTGGTTCGAACCTACGATCCACTTCCTCAGAGAAGATGGGGTAGTCTGCTGCCAAAAAGATTTACAGCCTTGGAAACCCTGTAGGACAGTTCGGCTCTGTTTTGTAGGCTTCTTGTGCGTCAAAAGCTGTTTGACAGGAGCGGGTTTTGGTTTTATTATATGATTATTAAGACAAGCATGTGGCTTTTAAAAGAAAAAGAACAAAACAAAACCCCACACACGTCATGCAATTCCACCCTGTTCTGGTTTTTATTCCAACAGTGCTCCTTGTTTACTTTATTTCACAGATTGCTACAGAATTGTTGAACTTGAGGCCCAAAACTAAGTTACTGTGGCACATAACAGTTGATTTTCTTGGTTTTCCTGTTCAAAAATTCTTTCCCAGAAAATCAATTCCTTGCCCGGTTTAAGTAGTTTTATTTTAAAAAAAATTTTTTTTGTAAAAAAATTTTTTTTGAAAATTCTTTTTTTGGGATTTCATAGCTTTTTGTTGCATGGTGAAAGTGGATGGTGATCTATCATGCCAACATATTGAACAATCATTTGTATATTTAGAAGTCCTGACTGATAAGGGCCAGTGTGCGAACAGACTGGGGGCCCAGACCTTTGCACTGTGGTTATGTGCAAGGCCTCTGAAGCCTTCTGTGTGAGCCTGCTCTGAGTCAGGGGGCCTCCTCCTTCATCAACTCCCTGCATGTGTAGAAACAAGAATCACTTCCATCCTTCAGGCAGCTCTCACGAGGCATTGGCTGTTTTGGGATGTGAATTCCTCAGCTCTACAGAGCTGTTCTAACGCTTGGGACTGCCCTGGCAGCTGAATGTGGCAGGAGACTCCCTGGTGGTCTCTTCTGTTGAACTTGACATTTTTTGAGCTAGTCTGGAGTACCACTTGCATATGGGCTGTTCTTGTTGCAAGAAACAGTCACCCAGCCTGTTCTGGTTTAAACAACAAAAGGGGATTTTAGTCCCTTGTGTACCTGTAAGCCCAGAAGAAGTTAACTCTTAGAGTTAACTTGTTTCTTTGGCTTATTGGTGTTACCAAGGACCTTATTTTTTGTGCCCTTCTGCTCTGCCTTGCATGACTGTTATCTTCATTCTGAAACTACATGGTGGCAAAGCAGTCGCAGTATTCCAGGATACGTTTCATACACCACCCCTCAGGAGGAGACTGGCTGCTTCTAGCCCAGCTTTTCCAGTCACATTCCTGAGCATCTGCCTGGGTAGGCATTGTGAGTCAGGCACTCGCCTCAGACCATTGATGGTGGTCAGGTGACTGGAGTGGATGGGTGGCTTAATGATCTCTTCCCCTATGATTGGGGTTGGATCAGCTTTTTCCAGGGTAGTTCAGGTCTGTGGGACGGGGTGAGTATACAACCATATATGTCTGTTAGAATGAAACGAAAAGAGGCGATGGATGCTGAGGAGGCCACCAGAGATGAGCCCCTCACAGGTTTTGAAAAGGGCTCTCTAATGAGGTGGCTGGATTGATGTTCCCCTTGCCCTTCAACACTGGAAGGCTATTACCACTTGAGGCCTAGGATTCAGGTACATTTAAAACATCTCAGACATTCCAAGGGGTGACAGAGAAGAGATCCAGGAGGCCCTCAGGCATGGTTGAAGTCAATCCACTTGAGTGAAATTTTATTGAACTCTTAGCTTCCAAAGTAATTGAACATTTTATTCCCTTCTGTAAAATGCATTTGAGTTGGATTTGTTTGAATCTAGCATGCTTCTTCTACCCCCTTCTTGGGGAAAGAGGCATAGTCCAGAATATTGGCCTTTTACTTTGAGGAGAGCTCACACATTTGTCTGAAAAGTGTTTGCTCTGTTTGTGGCCTGACAGCGGTCTCTAGATCTGGAATGACTCCAGATATTGATGGAGTCTGTCTAGTGAGATGCGGGAGCTCTGGCAGCCTAGTCCACCGAGAGCTGGGCCTCTTTGTCAGTTTGAATCCAGCACCGGCTCTGTGGGGCCATGGGCAATCTTCCATGCAATCTGCAGCCTTGGAAACTGGCCGGAGGGTCAGCTGTAAGTTGGTTCTGACTGGGTAGCAGTGGGAATTGAATTGAGAGAGTTGTAGTAAGGGCCTCGAGCTGCTCATTGGAGCTGGAGGAAGACCAGGGGAGATGACATAAAAGTTGGGCTCTGAGGTAACCTTCAGGACCAGAGGCTGTTCTGCTTTTGTTCCTCCGTCTTGGCAGCGTGTTCCAGCCGGGAGCAGCTGCAGGCCATGCTGTTTGCTGGAGTGGTCTCTAGGGGTTGGAGCTTGGTCAGCGGCTGGGAAATGCTCACTCGCCATGACATTCCCCAGTGCCGCTCCTCTGTGGGTTTTTTTCCTTTGTCAGACCCTCTTCCGGCCCCTCAGGCCAGCTGGGATGGTGGCAGGGTTTCATGTGAACTTTTATTGTCACGTAGAAGATGGCAGAGCTGAGATCCAGCCAGACATGAGTCTGTTTTTAGGGTGACAGGTCAGGACTGTGGTTCTGTTCAGGAACAGGAAAATGGCAATTTAGGCAAAAACAAGGGCCAGAGAAAATCTGGACAGGGAAGGACTAAGGTGTCTGTTCTCAGACGAGTATTTTTGGTGCTGACAAATAAATATAGTTTGTTTTCTATCTGAATTGTCTGGCTGGGCGTCATCCAGATATAGAGGTCCCAATTAGGCTGGTTTTAGGATTATATGCTCAACTAATTGTAGTTCTCAGAGTTACTGTTTCTCAAATTGAGTAAGAATGGTCTTGATACGTCTTTCTAGAGATTAGTTTTAAAATTAGAATTCCCATAAGGGTGAGATCAAGTGCTTTTTTATGAAGTATACTCAACTGTAAGTACTACTTATTTTGTGTAAAATATTGCAAAATAAAGAAAAATAATACTAGATTTTATATATATTTTTTATTATATATATAATATATATTTTAACATGAAGTTTCAGAGATCCCTTTTTAACTTATTCACGTGAACGTTCTGCCCATGTGACTGTAATATATATTTCGGGGAATTTTGCCTACATTCTGCATTTGTTTTCTCTTCCTGTGCAATAAATCACTGCAGACTTCGTAGCTGAGAGAATCACATACTTCTCTGTATCTATGGGTCAGGAGTCTGTCCATGGCTTAGAAGAAAGCAGGATATCCTACATGGTGCAGTTTTAAACTTCTTAACAGTGTGTCTTCTGCTGTGGAAGTGTGTGACTGATTAGCATGAACTGTCCTGCCGGCATATTGAACAGTCCTGTGTATTTTCAGAAGTCACGGCCAGCGAGGCAGCCGAGGCTTAGTTATTTCCTAGTGCTTGTAGTTGTTGGTAGATGAAGCTGGAGTGCCAATATCTAATTCTGTGTATTCCTGCTCTCCAGACGTTCTCCAAATTTAAAGAAGAAAATTATTGAAGTTTTAAAGACTTTATCAAAGTGGGATAGATGCTTAAAGCAAAACAAGACAGTATGCAATACAGGTATTCATTACAAAAAGGCCTGGTTCTTTTTCTTGGTCCCCGCTCTCTACCCAGTCCCATTTTCTTGCAGTAATAATAGATGATAAAGAGGTGCTATAGACTGTTAATGTGATTAAATTTTTCTCTTTTAGAATTGGAGTTTGAGAGTTCTTTTCTCTCTAAATGGCTGAGCTTTTACCAAGAGAACCTAGACAAACAAGGGTTAAGGGAACAAGAACAGTATTTAATGCTGCTGCCCAGCCCCTGAACTGTTAGAATAAAGTGCAGTGACTTGGTCACATATGAGTAGTTCACTTTGAGCAGCACTCAGTCTACTCAGACTCATTGTTGGCAGGTCTGTACTGAGTTACAGCTGACCCCCCACTGGGTTTCCAGCCAGTAAATCACACAGAAAGAGATTGCCCATCCTTGTCCTTTATAGCAGCTGGTGAATTTGGCTTACCTTTTGGGTTAACAGTGCAGTTCCCAACAGACTAGGCCACCAATGCTCCCTCGAAAACGTAGACAAGAAACATAGCAAATTGTCAGTATTTTCAAGTCTGTGATTTTGGTGTTTTGAATGGAAAGAAAATATTCCAAAGGCTAGATAAAGCTCTGAAAAATAGTGGTTTAAAAAAAATGTTTTGACTAATTTTTGAGCACAATCTATCTAAGGCAGTTTAATAATAATTTTCAAGACCATAATTTTGGATAATAACTTGGGAGTTCAAAATAGACTCTTGAAATCTTTGGTGATAGGAAAATTTCTGCTTATAACTTTCAAAGTTGACATTGTGTGTGTTGACTAAGGTTAGAGTTGTTTCTTCATGCAGATACTTGAAATTGAATAGTACTTGAAATTGTCATATATTAATTTATAATGTATTAATTTATAATATA
>NW_006399751.1:22096811-22126844 GCF_000299155.1 Elephantulus edwardii | reverse complement strand
GCTGTCAGGTCTGCATCTTTTTGAAGTGGCATGATGGGTTCTGAGAAGGAAAGACCTGAACTTCAAACTTGACCCCACCAAATATCTGTGAGACTATGTCCTTGGAGGTATATGATAGCAGCAAACATTTTTAAAGTAATGACAGTGTACCAGGTGCTGCTATAACCACTTAAGATACATTAGTTAATGTTACTTATGAAGCTGTATCAGTAGTGGTAAGGAATTGTGCTGTCAGTGCAAAGGTACACAATTTGAATCCATCAGCTGCTCTGCAGGAGATGGGTAATCTCCTTTCATGCAGTTTACTGCCTCTGTAAACCCACTGGAGGGTCAGCTATGAGTCAGTTCTGCCTCACCTGTACCCAACAGCTCCTGAGGGAGCTCTGGTGACCTACTGGTAAGGAGGGAAAATTCCGACCCACCAGCTGCTTCATGGCAGGAAGATGGGCGATCTCCTCTGTGCAGTTTGCTGCCTCTGAAAATGTGCTGCAGGATCAGCTATGGGTTGTTTCTCACTCGGTGATACATAACAGTAATAACATAAAGTCTAATGAACTATAGTTTGCTCATGCAGCTAGCAGGTGTGTGGCCAAATTTTGAACCCAGCATGGAATCTGGCTCCAGAGTCCATGTTCTTGATATTAATCTTGTTTTCTTTACACAATTGCTGTGATAATCAAATGATAGTACAAACAGAAAAGCCTTTTCCGTTTATGAAGTGTCGTTCAGAGTAATTGAATGTGATGACGAATGTGTAGTTTTGGAACAGGACAGTATCACCAACTGGACAAATATGTTGACCCCATGTAGGCAGAGATGTAGGCTGGTGTGACATAGAGGGAGTATGTTCTGTTCTTTGGTCATAAGTAGCCATTCACATGGTGCCTGCAGTAAGTGGAAGTGACGGCCACCATGTAGTCACTCCACCGGGAATCATGAAGGAGACTCCTCTCTTCCTGGAAGGTGGGGGAAGGATGTTTGTTATATTCTCAGGGTGACATATGGTCCCTCCCCTTTCTGAGGACAGGGCTGAGGAGGAAGAGGAAGCATTTCATCATAAGGAACCAATTCCCTTGACCAATCATGAGGCTACTTCACCTGTTCCCGCTACACATTTATCTATTTCTGCTGCTTTAGCAAAAGTACCGATAAGTTTGAGTGATAATCCCAATTCCTAAAAAAGGTACTGTTTTGTTTATTAAACTCCTCTTTGAAAAGGATAGAGGGTGAGCACCTGTATGGCCTATTGGGAAAGGCACGGGCTTTTGGGCTGACAGACCACATAGTGGGTCTTGACTACTCACAGCCACAATTTCCACTAAGCAATTGAGGGTTCTCTGAGTCATAAAATAAACGAGAGAGGCAAGTGAGTTGCCGTCAAGTTGATTTTGACACATGATGTATATTAGAGAATAACTGGGTTTTGTAAAGTTTTCATATTTATGACCTTTTATTTTTACTTTTAAAAATATTATTTTATTTTATTATTTTTTGTATGTGTACCATCAGCTCAGATCTGACTGGTACAGGGACTGTGATGTTTTAGAAGTGGATTGTCAGGTGTTTCTTCCACAGAATTTTACTCAGTTGGCCAGCCATTTGATAGGCAGCTGAGCATATAACTGCTTATGTCCCCTACTTGGCCTCAAATATAAAGTAAATATTATGATACTTATCTCATTTCACTGTGGAAGAGGCATCTTAATCTTATGCCTGGCACAGCATAAAATGGAGTACTTTAAAAACCTGTACTGATATTTTTTTTTCCCCAAAAAACCCAACATATTTTCTTGTAGTTTAGGTGAACATTTATTTATAGAGCAGATTAGTTTCCCATCTGATGACTTATGCACATTTTGCTTGATGACATTAGTTGCAATGTAACGACATTCTTCCCATTTCCTCCCTGGGTTCCCTGTTTCCATTCACCTGTTTTTCCTGCCCCTTCTTGCCTTCTGTGCTTTTTGTTTTCATTCTGTTTACCCAAAACAGAATGATTTTCTTCAGATTTAGAAACTGAGATTCTCTTGTCAAAGCCGTTTCCCCCAGTCCGCTGCCCTGCCATGTTTCCTTCTTTCTTTCTTCGCTGGCCTTCATTGCACAGATTTTAGTTTGCTGTACTGCTGTGTTCAATGAACCATTATAAAATGAGCAAGGACCATGTGGGAACGGTCGTATCTGACCTCTGCCAATGCCATATTGGAAACTGTCCCCCTTTAACAGCACCAGCAACAAATCCAGTTCCCATGAGGTCAAACATGCCTTCCCCTTCCACACCCCACACTCTTTCTATTCATCCCAAGAACGATCTTATTGCCCTACTGGGTCCAAATTCTGTTGCAATAACTCTCAGACCACACAGAATCATACTAGGGAAGCAAAAAACACTGTCAGTCAGGTCAGTAGCAGAATAGTCAGTCAGGATAGCTTCCGAAATGTGCTCACAGGTACCTCAGCCTTGCTGCTTTAGGCAAATGTTAAAAAGCCCTTAGTCCTGCTAGATATGCCTCCTGCCTCCATCCTCCAAAAAACTTGGGCAAAAGGCTCTTAGCTCTGTCTGGTTCCATGGGGCAGGAGTCCCGAGGGCTGCTCCTGTTCATGTCAGGTTCTCTGCTATAACCATGGAAGCTGCTGCTGTAGGATTAGCTGGTGCAAGCATCTCTGGCCCCATTGACATACTGCATTCTCCTGCTGCTTCTTTGCTGGTGGTGAGATTCTCAAAATCTGCCACTGAATTTGTGCCTCTGAGTAATGGTGAGGCTAGTCATTCTCCTTGTGGGTATCCCCGCCCAGCCACATGACAAAGTCAAAGTCAGAGGCTAGGGAAGCCATTTTTTGAATAATAAACCCTTAACACCACAACCATATATTTTTAAGACTTGACAGTAGTATGTATACCTACAATACAGGATCACTTTGTACCGTAGGTAAGAGAGTTTTACTATACCTGGAGAATATTTGGAAACTATTCACCACATTATAGAATTTATCTCAGGAAAAGCTGGTATTTTTTTGAGTTAATATTAATATCAAACCACTCTTACAGTGTGACATAACACTCGTATATAGTTCTTTAATTCACTCTCTGAAATTGATTGGCAGCAGAGTAAGGAAAGCTCATATGCCAGTGGTTTACAAATGCCTTAGAATGGTCAAAGAATGACCGTGCCTAACAAGCTTTCTACACCCTTTATAACATGATAACATGTTTTATGTGTGTGCTCCTAATCCATACCCACAGCATAGATAGAAAGATGAAATAGGTAAATACTTTCTTTCAAACAGTGAAAAAAGTTCAGTGGAAGCAGATACTGGCAGAAAGAGATCTATGCTGAGAGAGATTGTGATGGACACATGCCAACAGAAAAACTGAGTCTTTAAGGTAGACTAGCCATGGAGCGCAGGGTTAGTAGAGGGTCTGGAAGAAGGGGAGAGGGTATTGTTATTGTTAGGTGGCTTTTAGTTGACTACAACTCATACAGACTCTATGAACAACAGATCTGAACCTTGCCCTGTCCTGTCCTCAGGATCTCTGATACCCTTGAGCCCCTTGTTATAGTCACTTTGGCTGTCCATCTTGTTGAAGATCTTCCTCTCTTTTCCTGACCCTCCGCCTATCCGAATAGGATATCTTTTTTTCAAGGACCGACTGGCGCCTCCTGACAGCTAGTCCAAGGTCTGTGAGACGAAGTGTCACTGTCCTTGCTGCTAGGGAGCATGGGGCCAGGGAACAAATCTTCACAAAGTTCACCAGCTGAGGTTCGTTGAGCTGCCATAGACCCATGATCAGTCAGCTTGGGGTCTCAACTTTTCCTTAAGCTTAGAGGTTTTCTTTTTATTGGTTTTTTCAGGGTTCTTGGATATATTTAGTGTCACTTGAGAACATGTCTGTGATGTGCAGCTGAAGAGCCTGACCAAATAATAACTTTATTCTAGTGTCACAGACTTTGAGTCAAGTCTGTTCCAAACTCCACCTCTGCCATTAACTCCTTGTTTTTTAAAACTTTCTATGCTTTAAGTTTCTTTTGCTTTGAAAAGAAGACGGATAATTGCATCAGTTATTTTATAGCCTTCTTACAGGGATTAAGTGAGTTAGTTAATGTGATAGATATAATAGTAAATATCTGATAACTTTTAGGCTGTCTCTCCTGTTACACCCACACCTGAATATACATTGCATATTTATCTCAGATGTTGAGTATTCAGTTGAGACATTTCTTGATCATTTAATGAAAGCTTTAATTCCCTATATTGTTGTTGTGTATGTCGAATTGGAACTGAGCATGGCTCCAGTGGGTCTTCAGAGGTAGTAAATGAATTGTACTAGAGAAGATTGCTATGTTTCTCCTACGGGACATCTGATGGATTCGAACTGTGTATCTTTGCCTTGAGGGCACAATTCCTTACCACTGAGCCTCAAGACCACAACATTGTGTTTGTTGTGAGTGCCCTCAAGTTGAGTACAACTCCTAGCAACACTATGAGCAAGAAATGTGAATCCTGCCCCTTCCTGTGCCATCCTCATCATCTCTGCTACACTAGCGCCTGTTGTTATAGTCACTGTCAATCCTTCTTGTTTTTGTTTTTTTTTTAAATTATTAAATTTTATTAGTTTTAATGAACATTTACAGAGATTTTGGGTTTTCATTCATTCATTGTTGCACTGTTTTCTCCACCCTCCTCCCCAGTTCATTCTTCTTTCCGCCCCCATGTCTGTTTTAATTGTCCAATTGCCACAGTGCTTGTCAAAGCCAGTTCTGTTCAATCTCCTTTGTCAGTGTGTCCCTTGCCATTCCCTATCACTCCTCCCTGAGAGAGACTTCACCCTGATTCATAAGGAAAGGGGGATGGCGTATTCTCTTAGCTACTTCCTGCTGAAAAGGGATGCTGTGGGTTTCAGGGTGAATGTCTTCTCTCACTACTTTAAAGGGCCCCCTTGGCAGTAGGAAACACATAGACTATTATGGAGATTGATTTTGAAATTTAGATGCACTGTTATCAGTTGTGCTTAGCCGTACATGTTCATATCCTTGAAGATGTATCATGGAATTGTTGCAGCCTAGAAGATACAAATTTAACTAACAAGTTAAAAGTGCATGAGTCAAAAATGAAAAGCAATAATATTCTGAGTAGAGGTTCTAATAGTGGCACAAATCAAGTTACAGAGGTAAGGTGTTTCCATTGCCATCCTTACTCTAACTTGATTCTTTTTTTTAATTTAAATTTGTTATTAATTTCAGTGAAAATTTACAGAGGCTTTGGATTTCCATTCATTCATTGTTGTAGATTTGTCCCCTCCCAAGGCTCCCCCCCCACCAGACATTACCCTCTTGGAAAAGTAAAAGAAAAGATTCTTTCATTATTTTACAAACCCTTCCCCAGGTCCACTCCACCATGTAGCCATCGCTCTAGACTCCTGTCATGACAGAAATACCTAATCATATCTCTTTTAAACAGTTTTCTCCCTTCTCTGTTTCAGAGCAGCATACATTATTGAACCCATCTTACTCAGTCTCTCCCCAACCCCTTCTTGTTGAGAGTCTTCCGCACCGTCGCTGACCCTCCTTTTCCAAGGACTGACCCCTCCTAACAGCTTGCCCCAAATGAAGAGATGAAGTCTCCCCATCCTTCATTTTCAGTAGCATCCTATCTCCAAGACACCATGACAATATGTTGTTGCTATTGTGTGCTGTCAAGTCAAAACTGACTCCTCGATGACCCTTCAGTGGGTTTTCAGATGCACTAAATCACACAGGAGGAGGTGCCCAGCCTTCCCCCACGGGGTAACTGGTGGGTCCTAACCACGTGCCTAGCTCATCAGTAAATTAACTAGATATTGTCTTAATTATCTAGTGCTGCTAATGGAGATTCCAAAAGTGGATGGCATTAATGAATGAATATATATTACCTTATAGTTTAGTCCAAGTTCTAGGACACACCTCTCTGTCAGTCGTGGAGGACAGACCTTGTTTCCTTAGCATTTATGGGTTGGACATTTCCCTGGAGACTTTCATCATGTGAGGGTCAAAAGAACAACAACGACAAAATCTATCTTGGAGGATGTACAACCTGGCTGCTCTTTAGAGGTCAGGATGGTAGAATATCGGGAGCCCGCCCTTTGAAAACGACATCCAGCAGGGAAAGAAGGAGGGTCAGAGAAAGGAAGATCCTGCACAAGGCGGATTGACACAGTGACTGTAATCGTGGGCTCAAGCAGAAAGGGTGAGGTGGCACCGGACAGGGCAGGCTCCAGATCTAGTGTTCGTAGGGCTGCTGTGAGTTCTAGTTGACTCGAGGTGTAGCGCACCTGACAACAGCAATGACTGATGTCAGTTCAATTTTAGATTTGAACTCTACTCTCTGTTCCTTCATTTTTATTTGCCCTTTTTAGTTTTTGGTGTTGCGATTTTCAGAGAGTTTCATTATCTTACCCTCTGTCTACACATTGCCAAACACTTCAGATTTGCCCTCAGAGAATTCTAAATTCTCCGAGGAATCCAGACTTTGTGAAACCAATAAGGCTGGATAAACATCCAAAACTATTGCTCTGAGATGCTTTTAAGTCATAAACCTTAAGTCAAAAATAGGCTCTGTTGTCTTCTTTACACCAAGCTATAAATCTAAACATCCAAATCAAGTTCCAGCTGGGAGGAGACTGCCTCAAGTCATTACATTAGTAAGTAAAGACTGCTTTGAGCAGTGTGTTCTTTTGAGGAACTATGCATGTGGACTTTCAATGGCTTCACATCAAGAGTTGAACAGTCATTAGAGAAGAGTCTATGCTTTTGAATTGTGGTGTTGGCAGAGAGCATTAATATACCATGAACTGACAGAAGGGGAAAAAAAATCTGTCCTTAAAACCAAGAAGGGTGAAGCCATCAAATTAAGTGTTACATTCCTTGAGCATGTTGTCAGGAAGGGCTAGTTCTTGAAAAGAGACATCATATTAGGAAAGGTGAAGGGATAGAGAAAGAGAGGATGACTCTCAACAAGATGGTTTGTCATAATGACTTGTAACAGTAGGCTTGAGCGAGTGAGATCATAGGATGACACAGACTGAGACAGATTGAGACTGGGTTTTGAGGTTTTGTTCATGAAGTAATTGAACTGTGTTACCACACCCAATAACAACAACTACAAATGGGAACAACTACAGCATGGGATCAAATTGACAAGAACAACTGTTAAGGTCAGATAAGAAGCTTTTGAGGCAGAAGAGTTTCCTCTGTGGAAGAAGGAATACTCTGTAAAAGGAAGGTGAGATTGTGAAAAATACAATCAGTGTCATTGAATTATGAATACAGAAATGGCTGAATTGGCATGTGTCAAAAGAATTATTCAGCAGTTTAAAAAAAATATGCTAGAATATCCTAAGTTTACCAAAATACAAACTTGCCAATATATCAAAAGTAAAATCCCCAACCTTCATACAGAAAGTAGGATTCTCTCCTAACCCACAAGGCTTTCTGCCCTTTGATCCCAGGCTGACTTTTGATGACTTCACTGGGGCAGTTTAGCCCCAGGCAAGTTCTTCCTTTCTGTCTCTGAAATGTGGTTGGGTGGGTTTTTGTGCCTCTGTTCTTTTGTGCCTGTAACTAAGGTAAGTTCCACTTGTCTTATTTTTATATAATGGGTTTCCGCCATCCATGATTTCAGATTTAGCTTAACAAAGCTACCTCTGTTTAGCTTTATGCTGAGAATTGATAGCTGTGAAATCATGGAGTTGATATGCAGTGTTTACATTTAGAAAATACACTTTCTCAGTTTAACCAAAAAAAAAAAAAAAAAAAGAAAAGGGTGATACATGTGTAACTCAAAACCATCTCGAATACTGTTGGTGCTTTGCTTTGTATGTGTCACACCCATCTCTCAGACCCTCTCAAGTCTCCCCTCTTCTATCACACCTCTGTAGTTCATAGTGACCTCACTTTCATCTAAACTCGAGGTGCTCATGTAGATAGTATTTAGATAGTATCAGAAGACTAATGACTCAATTAGGTAAACTCACATCTTCTTTCATTTGCTTTGACATACTTAGAGAACTTGGCTGCTACATTTTAAGTGTTACCTTATAAAAATCTAGCTGCTTAAGATGGATTATAAGGAATCTTGGTGACTTGGCACGGTAAACTTGTTGCACTGCTAACCTCAGGATCGACAATTCCCGTCCACCAGGCAGGATAAAGATGAACAGTCTCCTCATAGCCTTACAAGCCTGATGGAGGATGGCCGAGTTAGAATCATTTGAGACACAGGCCATGCTGCTGTTGTTAGATGCCATTGGGCTGACTGTGACTCCGGGATCAGCAGAGTGCAGTCTTGCCTTGTCTCGAACCATCCTCATCATCTTTGACATCCTCAAGTTCAGTGTAGCAGACCTTGGGAGTGTCTTATATTTCTCTCCATTTGCATAAAAAGGGTTCTTAATACATTTGTTGCTTGCTTGTTAAATAGCTGAAGCCATTGTGTAGCCACGGAATGATGTTCTTGTTGCCTGAGTGCTGGCCCATCCTAGATCTAAACTATTAATACTTTAGAGGTAAAAGTAACATTACGTTGAGCCATGGAGACAGAAGAGTTTTACCAGTTCTTTCCTGTATCTTTAGGGAGCTCTTTTGGCTTCGTGGGTAAGGAGTTGCATTGCCAACCAAAGTCAGAGGGTTTGAATCCAACAGTTGCTCCTGAGGAGAAAGACAGGTGGTAGTCTCCTCCCATATGATTCCCAACCTCTGAAAACCTGCTGGAGAATCATCAGCTATGGGTTGGTTCTGGCTCAACAGCAGAGCATTTGAGCTCTGACTTGAATATTTATTTGACTATGCAAAGGCATTTGTGTAGATCACAACAAACTGTGGCTGACTCTGAGAAGAATGGGAATCCCAGAACACTTGATCGTTCTAATGCAAAACTTATACTTGGACCAGGAGGCAGTCGTCAGAACAGAGCAAAGGAACACTACATGGTTCAAAATTGAGAAGGGCGTACGTCAGGGATGCATCCTATCTACATACCTTTTCAACCTATATGCAGAACAGATTATCCGGGAGGCTGGGCTCTATGAGGAGAAATGTGGGGTCAGGATTGGTGGACGATTTATCAACAATCTGCGTTATGCGGATGACACAACCCTGCTTGCTGAAACTGAGGAGACCTGAAGCACCTGCTGCAGAGTGTCAAGGACTGCAGCCTACAATATGGATTGAGGCTCAATGTCAAGAAGACAAAGATTCTCACCACTGGACCAATTGGCAGCATCAGGATGGATGGTGAAAAGATTGAGATTGTACACAGCTTTAGTTTGCTTGGCTCCGTAGTCAACAGTCTTGGTACCAGCAGCCAGGAATTAAAAGGTGCATTGCCATGGGAAAGTCTGCTGTTAGGGACCTCTCCAAAGTACTGAAGAGCAATGGTATCTCTCTGGAGACTAAGGTGCATCTGATACAGGCTATGGTCTTCGCAATCACTTGTTATGCATCAGAGAGTTGGACAATGACCAAGGAGGATAGAAGGAGAATTGATGCCTTTGAGCTGTGGTGCTGGAGAAGAGTATTGAGAATACCATGGACTGCTAGGAAAACAAATAGATTTGTCCTGGAGAGGGTTAAACCGGGTGGCTCCTTGGAGGCAAGGATTCTGAGGCTCCGTCTAACTTACTTTGGACATGTAGTGAGGAGAGATCGGTCCTTAGAGAGGAACATCATGCTTGGGAGGGTGGAGGGACAGCGCAGGAGAGGAAGGCCCTCTATGAGGTGGATTGATTCAGTGACTGGGGTAATTGGGATGGGAGTGTCAGAGACAGTGCGATTGGCACAGGACAGAGCGGAATTTAGGTCTGTTGTACATAGGGTCACTATGAGTCGCAGGCGACTCGACGGCACATAACAACAACAACAACAACAACCATTATGAGACACATAATTAGTGTTTAATTAGGATACGGAGCCTTTGGTAGTTCAGTGGTTGAAGTCTTCCCTTTCATGAGAGAGATCCAGCTTTGCCTCCCAGGCAGAGCACCTCTAGTGCAGCTGCCCACCCATCTGTCAGTAGAAGACTCTGTTGCTGTGGTGCTGAGCAAGTGGGACACTGAGACAGACGAGGAAGAAAGGCTTGACGACCTCCCTAAAAGCAGCCAACAGTTACTCCGTGGATGACGATGCTCTGCGGTGGGTGAGGGCATGGTGCAGGAACAGAGGGCCATGTTTCATCATGTTGTGCATGGAGTCGACGGGACAAATTGAGCGTCCACTGACGACAAACTGATATTTAAGTAAATCCTGACTTTAGTGCCACTTTCTGGCTCCACTTTTCCTACTAATTTAAAACCCTACAGTCAGTGTTCCTTATTCTGTTCAGACAGCCGTTTTTGGTCTTGGTACATGTCACGTGTCACAATTGTTTTAGAATTCCTGTACTTCTCAGTGTTAACCATGATCTGTTATAATCTCCACAATCCAATGCCTTTGCACCACCAATAAAGCACACATAAATATCTTTCTGATTTTCTTTGCCTTCAGCCAAGATCCATCTGATAGCAGGTGTGATAGCACTCATGCCTTGGGCCTCTTCTGAATCTTAGCTTGAATTTCTGGCCACCAGTGTATTGTTCCAGGGGTTTTATAATAATCTTCAATAGGATTTTACTTGCATGTGATAGTAATGATTTTGCTTGCTAATTTTCACGTTCTGTTGGGTCACTTTTTTGGAATGGGAACAGATATGGATCTCTTTCAGTTAGCTGCCCAGATAGCTGTCTTCCAAATTTCTCGGTGTAGATGAGTGAGCATGTGCAGGGTTGCATCTGTACGTTTAAATATGTCAGCTGGTATTCCATCTGTTCCTAGGGCCTTCTTTTTGACGACGGAGTGCAGCTTAAACTTCTTCCTTCATTATCATTGGCATATTGTGCCTTCCTGAAATGATTCAGTGTTGACCACTTCTTTTTGGTACAGTGACTGTATCTTCCATCTTCCACTTTGATACTTTCTGCACCCTTCAAGATTTTGTCCTGGAGTAGAATCTGTCAGTACTGTAAATCGAGGCTTAAATTTGTTCTTCAGTTCTTTCAGCTTGAGGACTGCTGAATGTGCTCTTCTGCTTTGATTTTCTACATTTAGATTTTTGCTCATTTCACTGTAATATTTTACTCTGTCTTCTCCACTTGCCCTTTGACATCTTTTGTCCAGCTCTCTTGCTGAACAATGCAAGCTTTCTGTGATTAAAAATTTGTGGTCACTTATTGCCAAAACTTCTTAACAGCATAGATTATTTGGTCCATTGGCATAAGAACAGATTCTTGGCCCCCTGTCAGTGATTCTACTTTTGCTGATAGTTATGATCATACAACGCAACTTCTCTGCATTCCCTTGTCAGGCCAATAAGACAAATCATTTGTTTCTATCTCAGGAGATTTTAGCAATAATTCCTTTAAAAAGGTACTTAACTATAGGTATGCCAGTATTTTAATAGTTTTGGGGTTGGATTTGAGCTCCAGAGATAAAGCAAATAACTAAAATTCATTCTGTAGAAAACAAGGGAGTTGGTAGCTTGGCAGATGGGACATCTACTTACAGCCCCTGCGTAACAGAGCCGTTAAAAAGGTGTTTTAGAAAAAATTGTTATTTTATTTAAATAAAAAGCACCTCAACACAGTCATCATGGTGAAACAGTTCTTTGTGGAGTTTTATTACACATATTTTATGGTTTATTTTATTTTTAATTTTAAATGGAGAATTGCATTGTAAGCATTTTAGGGCTTTTAGAGTTTTTAAAGATCTAAATCTTATCCTTGGAAGAACTGATGTAAAAGATATGAAACTATTCTTTCTGTGTACATACATCTGTGCTCTATGATATCTGACATTGGAAGAATGTACATGCCATTTAACTAATTGGAATTTGCAAATGGCAAAGTGACCTTTTAACTCAGAGAAAAATTACCCCTTAGGGTTTTCAAGGAAGTATTTTTTTTTAAACCAGAATTTATTGTGAAAGTTTGCTGAGCAGTTCATTTGACTGCTGCCCCCCCCTTTTTTTTTTTTTTTTGCTTTCCAGTGCCCCTTTTGAACTTCACCTGGGGCACATGTTACTCTTGATCTTTAGTGGATGATTCTTTTACCTCATAAGAACCTCCTGTAACTGTCCACCTTGTAGACTTGTCTTCTGCTGACTCTTGAACCATGGGGTAAGTTGTTTTTCAGGCTTAAAAACTGATTAACTCCTTAGTCTTGGGAGTTCAACAGCTATAAGTAAGATGGGCAATCTCTTCCTCAAGGAACCACTGGAGCATCTCATTGGAGGCAGTGAGAAAGAAAGAGAGTTGAAAATCGAGCCATATATTTAAGTTCTGTTCCAGACTTGAAGGATGACTGTTGGAACGATAAAGCTTTGCAGGACTCATCTAGTCAGGAAGCCATTTGATCTTGCCCTAAATATAAATAGCTCCACCTTTACATGCTTTTAGGAACATTTTCTTCCCTTTCCCTTCTTCTCTTGTTCTCTCCTGTCTTGTCTTGCTTAGCTGTCATTTCCTTTTCCTTTGTCTGTCTGCTTTTTTCACCTGAGGTCCTTTAATGAGAACGTGCTTAACTAGGTGTATTCCAAAAGTGATACAGACGTTTATATGCATGCTATTATTTGTAATGTGCATGTTATGTGTCTAGTTTTGGGGGCAGATGATTGAGATTTTTTTAGGAGAATGTTCAGAACTTTGGCATCTAAGAAGGATCAACAATTTAAAAAAATAAGTGGATTGCTTATAATAATAGCACTATGATTTTATGACATTTTTCATACATATATGTATATGTGTATATATATATGTAGCAATCTACATATTTTCACTTGATGACATTTTTCTGCTGTGAGTCATGGTCAGGCATTTGAAACACACAGCTATAGTACGTCCCCTTTTACAGGTTATTGCTGTTATTTCTCATTAGTACACTGAGATACAGCATGATAAGTTTATTAGAATTGTGACAGAGACTTTAAAAAGTGCTTATCTCAGTCTTCTAAGGACTTTGAAGTATAGTCTCTGGAGAAGGGATGCTGGAAGAACTTCTTGTACAAGATGTTTTGTATGTGGTTATCTATTGAGAGAACCGTTCTTCTGGATTCTGATTTTGACCTTGAGAGCTGAGGTTATTGAATCAGTTCTCTTCAGAAAAGGCTTGTTTTTGTTGTAATCACAACAAGACTGCTCAAGTATTACTTGATTATTTACTAGGCATCTGTTCTGGAATGTTAGTGATATCTGAAATATGAAGATGGAGATTGGTTTTGACTTTGGAATGCTTGCACATTCTTGATTTAATACCTGTTCTTGAGAAGTGAGAGAGAAGCTTACTTGGATGAGTCTGTATAGAAAGAACTTTCCCCATTCTCGCTTCCTTTCTGGTACTTCCTTCTCATCTTCCCTTCCTTCCTGTGCTCCTCCTACTTTCCTTCTTTTTCTCTTCTTTCCCTTTCTCTTCCTGCCCAGGGGTTGGAAGCTGATCCCACAGTGTAATAGGGGGCGGGGGTGGGATGGCGTTCATGTTGGTGGTTATAGCAGACACCCTGAGAACTTGGGTTGGTTGAGAGATGGGTTACATTGAACAACTAAATAAATTATGAGAGTCATGCTTTTCTGTGTTGGAGAGGTGTTCACAGTAGACAGGAAAAAAAGATAGAGAGGACAGAACCCCATTGGAAGAACATCTTAGCCATTATGTGTAAGGGGTCCTTCCAGTATGATTAACCTTATCCAGCCTGATTTGGACTTGAGTAAGAGTTTCATGTTCAGGAAATGAGCTCAGCTCAGAAATGGAGTTAGCCAAACTTCAGGTTTTTTGAAGAGATTGTTGGTACAACTATGACATCTAAGCATTTCTGATGAGAGCTCATGAGGGTGTGGAGCGCGTTGTAGATTGTTACAGTTGTCTCGGAGAATATGTATGGTGCTGCCAATAGAATGTTCCTAGATCTCTAATGTGCTCTAATGAGGCTTTAAAAGAAAATAAGGGACATGTGATTGGATAATTGAGTAAGGGCAGTACTCTTTATACAAGTGACAGTTAACTTGTTTGAGGTATGTGAAAATGTTTGATGGTAGGTAGAACATTTAAGTGACCTTGAACATCTGAATGAGGTTATTTCTAAGTAAGATTATAAAGTGACCACATGGCTTCTATTTACCTTGGTTTTGGTGAAGAATGAGATGGAAGAGGTGCCTTTAAAAGGAGCTGTCTAAAATGAAAACAAAAAGTTGTGCACACAGGACTAGCAGTCAACATTTATGGTAGATGGAGAAAGGATTGAAGCTGTCAGTGATTTCATCTTACTTGGTACAGGTGGTCAGATAATCAGGAAATGTATTGCATTGGGCAAGTCCACTGTCAGGAACCTCTCCAAAATGATGAAGAGCAATGACATCAGTTTGAAGCCATGGACTTCTCGGTCACCTTATACATATCAGAGAGCTGACAGAAGATCAATTAATGCCTCTGAGTTGGGATGCTAAAAAGAGTACTATCGTTAGTGTTGGAAAAAGTGAAGCCAGAGTGCTCCTTGGAGGCAAAGATGATTTGTCTTTCATACCTTGGACATGTTGCTCAGTGAGGCTTTACCTTAGAAAAGGACATCATGCTTGGAAAGATGGAGGGTCATCAAAGGAGAGGAAGACCTCCCATGAGATGGATTGACACGATGACTTCAGCACTGGGGTCTAGTGTGCCAGAGATGGTGAGGATGGGTTCAGGGGACCTGACCGTGAACATCGGGTCACTATGAGTCATACTAGACTCAACAGCACCACCTAACAATAATGAAAACAACAGCATTAAGGACGTGTGCCCTGGTATTTGCACCAAAGATGCCCCTGTACAATCTTTTGTTAAAGTGATTAAACATGTGACTGATGAATGCCATCAATTACTAACGGCAGAAAACCCATCAAATGGACTGAAGGGAAACACTGACAAAACCAAAGAAAAGAAGGCTGCTTGCCTCTTGGAATTCTACAGTCAGGAGTTACATTTGGCCTGCAAGAAAGGCGAAGGACTATCCTTGGAGCAGCTCAGAGATCAGCAGAACCAGGGAAAGGGCGTGAGAAGCAGGGCTGCCTTGATTTCAGAGGGTGAGCCCTTGTGGTTGGCAGCTCGACATGCTATGAGTTACACCACTGAGTTGCCTAGTGCAGCCATAACAACAGAGTTCCACAAGGGGTTGGCTTTAAAGAGCGGAAACCATTGTTTCACAGTTTTGGTGTCCTCACTGGTCTAGGTGGGCTAGACTCCCTTCCATGTGACCTCTTCAGCAGGCTAACTCAAGCTCACTCACAAAATGACTTCTTGCTGGTCACAAAAAAGGGATACATTCTAATAATACACATATATTTTTCAAGCTTTTGCCAAAATATTTCGCTTTGTTCCTTTCGTCAAAATCAAGTCACAGAACAAGGCTATATTCAAAGGTGAAGAAATAAACGCCATCCCTTGATGGGGTGACAAAGTCCCATTACAAAGGGCATACATACAGGCATTAGAAGACCTATTTGGGTATCTTTGCCAACAACAGTTCACAAGAGTAAAAGAGAAGGAACACAGGCGAAGTATTTTGGTTAAAGATTTGTTTAATAGTAACACATGGCACACAGACTTACAGAAATAGTAGGCATTGTATGTATGTAGTGTGTTAGTGTTATATGCCGTTGAATAGTTTTAGACTGAAGGGGTCCATGTAACAGTAGAACTACTTGTCAGGAGTCTTCATAGGAACAGACTAGAGATATTTCTCTAGTGTAGATATTGCGTGTGGCTCTTTGGTACAGTGAATGTCTGATGCTGCTTTCAAGCTATAGTCACATGGCTGGGGGGTGGTGGTAGTGGTGGTGGTGGTGGTGGTGGTTGTAGTGGTGGTGGTGGTGGTGGTTTTAGTGGTGGTTAGGTTCCCTGGAGTCAGCTCTGATTCATAGAGACCTTCAGTACAACAGGATGGAGCCCTACCTGATCCTGGTCCTCCCAGCCGTCTGTGCCCAAATCCACTTGTTGTAGTCATTGTATCCTTCTGTCATTTGAGTGTTTTCTTCTGCTGACTTTTTCAAGGAAGCTGGGCTTTTCTGATAACACTCCCAAAGTGAGTGAGATGAAGTCTCACAGTCTTTGCTTCGAAGGAGCTCTCTGTTCTGTTTCATTTTTTCCAAATAAAAGTTTTGGTTTTTGATATTGTTGTTGTGTGCCATCACATCGGAACTGACTCAGCTGATCAGTCCTCCAGAGGGTTTTCAGAGGCTTTAAATCACATGGGAGGAGATTGCTTATCCTTCTCCTGAGGCGCAGCTGATGCATTTGAACTGTATACCTTTGGGATTGCAGTGTAACTTCTTACCGCTAGGCTGCTAGAGTTCTTGCATAGGACATGGTATACTCATTATGCAAATGTGGGGTGTTTGTGGCCCACTAAAGGATTGAAGAGCTTGCTAAAAATGTAAATAAGGTAAATGACACCTTTCAGGTGGGATTGTTCCAAATGAGTGGTGTTAGATGCTTAACTTGAGCATTGGTCAGTTTTGCCGTATCGACACAGCAGAAGTGGGAAAATGGAGAATTTTCCTACCATCAAAAAAAGAAGAGCAAGAGAGTATAGATCTTAGGATCCAGGACCTCTGTGGAAACCAGAGATAGTTGTTGTTACTGTTGTTATATGCCGTTGAGTTGCCTGCAACTCATAGCGACCCTTCTACAACAGCTCTAAAGCCTGCCTTGACCTGAGCCAGTCTTACTGACTCTGACACCCCTACCCCCCATTGCCCCAGTTACAGCGTCAATCCATCTGATCCCAGGTCTTCCTTTCCCGCACTGTCCCTTTCTAAGCATGTTGTCCTTCTCCAAGGACTGGTCCCTCCTGTCCACTTGTTTAGAGAATGTGAGACGGAGCTTCAAAATCCTAACCTCCAAGGAGAAACTTGGTTTCACCCTCTCCTCGAGAACAGCAAGATGAGATGGCAACATTGGTGGTTATGGTAGAAATGACATAAACCAGGAGAGAGCACTGTGGGCTCCTAATCCATGGATTGAGAACACAGAGTGCTTGGTAGGGGAGTGAATGTCTGTGGGGATTTGCCAGGCATTTTCAATCTTTGGAACTGCAGCTGGGTACTTTTGGGTGCAGACTTACTGGCAGGGAAGATGAAGATGCTACTGTCATCTATTACTTGGGCAGAGCCGAAAAAGCTTTGTAACACTTGACTGAGCAGGCCAGAGGGCCAAGGGACATAGCGAGAAGGGCCTGCCTGTCAGCATGGCTGGGGAGAGGCTGTGCTGAATGAACAACTGTCTCCTGACTTGTCCTTGATCCTGATTCCAATGGTCATTGAATGGAATAACCCAGCATGGAAATAGTGAGTTCTTTGGGAGCGTTGGTATCAGAAGTGAGGCTAGAGAAAAAAAAATTAGATTGTGGAGGGTGGGAGCCTATCAAGTCACAGAACAAGACCATGTTCAAGAGGTGAACAAGACCATGTTCAAGAGGTGAAGATTGCGTATCACCCTTACAGAAACTGGTTTTGTGCTTTTGTGGTTGGTGAAGTTAGTGGAGATCTGATGATACACCTCCACACCCTTAACACTGTTCTTACAAACTCCAGCCATTAACCTTTCAGTTATAGCTTGAGAATTGAGCTATTATGTCACCAGGACTCTTTGTAGTGTACTTGACATTATATTTGAGTACATGAATAATTGTATGACAGTCAGTGGTTTGGATCGTGTACTTTCTTAGTGATGAACACACCCAGTGTGAGTAAGTCATGAGTTAACTATTTATTGGACACCATCAAAGGGTTACACACTGTTCTAGGTAATTGGGACGTGGGGTATGGGGATGTGAGAGAAGCAGACGTAATTCAGAATTATAAAAATCACGAGTAACAAAGAGAGGCTTGCACCTTATTTGTGTGGCTTTCACTCCTGGGTTTGAGGCAGCAGAAATTGTTCTCTATGCAAGAATGCCACAGAGGCAAATTCTTATCAGGAATTAACCACTGTAAAATTTGGTTTTAAAGAGCAATTTGGTAATGGAGTTCTTTGCTTTCAGTAAATACATATTATTTTTTAAAATTTACCAAATTCAAGAAATTACCTTCAGGGTATTCAGATTTATTTCTTCCATTAGAAAAAATGATCTTTTTCAACCAAAAGCTATTAAATATTTAATATATTAAATAGCTTTTTAAAGATAAAGTTTTTATCTGCTAGTATATTGATTAGCTTCCATTGTCCTCAAGTCAATTCCCACTAGTAGCAACCTTCTAGGACAGAGTGGAGTTGCCCTGTAAGATTACCAAGGCTACAGTCTTTACAGAGGGAGCTCTGATGGCCTAGTAAGGAATTGTGTTGGGAACCCAAAAGCACACAATTCAAATCCACCAGCTGCTCTATGGGAGAAAGATGGGCAGTCCCCTTCCATGTGATTAACTGCTTCTGAAAACTCACGAAGGGTCAGCTATGACTCAGTCCCAGCTCGATGCACACAACAACAATCTTTACAGGGAGTTTGCATGGCAAATCCTCTGTGGTGGTTCATATCCATCTGTGACTTTGAGGGAGAAAGATGGGCAGTCTCCTCTATGAGTAGTTGTTGTTGTGTGCCTTCGAGTCAGAACCAACCCACCGCTGACCCTCCAGCAGGTCTTCAGAGTCAGCTAATTCAGAAGGGAGAAGTTTGCCTATCTTTCCCCCTTGGAGCAGCTGGTGAATTTGAACCATGAACTTTTGGGATTGCAGCACAGCTTCTTACCACTAGGCCACCAGAGCTTCCTCTTCTTGTATGATTTAAACCTAGGAAAGCCAGTGCGGGAGTCAGCAGTGAGTCTGTTTGACTTGATAGCAAGGAGGTGAGTGGATCGCGACAAAAGCAGTCTGCCACATCATGTCTCACTTGAAGTGGCTCTTGGGATCCATCTAGCAGTTTTTTTGGTTAGTAGCCAAATGCTTAATCATTGCACCACCAGTCCCATTTAGGCAGTCTGTTAATCTCACGATGTCCCCCATCTGCTTGTCTGGGGGAGCTGGACTGTCAAGGCACCAGGAAACTTTCTTGGGAGCATCCTCTCCACATTGAATGAGTTAGAAAACTTGGTGTGATTCTTTGTCAGACCAAGTTAATTGGATCGTAGTGATAAATTTTCAGGGAAAAAAAATTGGAAAAATTACATACAACTAAGTTTTCTTTTATAGTGGTAGTTTTTCCTATTGCTAATAAGATTATTTTCTTATTGGATGAGTGTTTTCTTAGAAGATGAAAAAAAAATGTGGACCTTTAAGTTTTCCAAATTGAGGGGAGAAATCAGTAGAACAGTTCTACTGTTCCTTTGTTTGCTTTTCAGTTTCATTTTCTAGAATGAGGTACAAATCTCATTGAAACCATTCAGTGGTGGTAATACTGGAAAAGCTTGTTTCTCTAAAAATACCACATTTTGTTGACTGACATTTGAAAGGTATAGAATTTGGAATTTCTCCCACCCTCACATCTAGCTTTCTTCCTTTCATATATCTTTTTTTATTAAAAATTTTACCAGTGTTGGAACCAGTTTAGAATTATTGGAAGGGAAAAGATAAAGAGGGATGTCTTGGTTTCAAAGGCCTCTGGTGGCGTAGTAGGTAAGGAGTTGCGCTGCCAACACGAAGGCAGGCAATTTGAGTCAGCCAGCCTCTCTGCTGGAGAAAGGTGACAGAGATGATCAGGTATGGTTCTGTTCTGACTCGTCATCTAACAGTAGCAACAAGAAGAAAGTTTCAAAGAGTCATATCTTCGCCAGCTTGGTTCCAGAGGGTGGGACAGTGGTTTCTAGGAAGAGAGGGCATGGGACTGATGCTTAACACTGGTATGTGGAGTTCCCATGCCCTTGGGGCAGAAAACCAGGACCAGGCAGAAGGGATGAGGTAGCTACTCAGATGGGACTCAGAGGATACCTCCTAGAGTCAAGGAAGCTGCCCCACTGGGCCTTGAAGATGGAGCTGTAGCCCAGGACCAGGGACACCCAGAGTCTGGAGATCCTGGTCATTGCCCAGAATGTCTCAGAGAAGAATGGATTCTTTTCAAACCTTGAGAGTGAATGTTACAGAGATTAGAATTTGCTTGATGCTGGTTTATTCGTTTTGCTCCCCAGTTTTCTCCCATGTGTAATGGAAATAACTGCCGCCTGCCTCTTCCGCCTTTGTCATTTGGAAACACTTGTATTCTAGATTTCAGGCTTACAAGATGAAGACGAATGTTGACCCAGGATAGATCCTATTTGATTTGGATGTCTCAGGAGATGAGATTTTAGGCTTAAAGCTAAGATGTTTATGGGATGAGTAGGTTTTACATGTGGGAAGGGTATGAATTTTGAGAGCCCAAAGGGTGGAAATGTTAAGGATTGAATTGTTCTCCCCACCCATCCCACCCCCGCCCAAATATGTGTGGTCGGCCTGTGGATTTAATCCTTGTTGGGACTGGGTTGTCTTTACTTTAATGAGGCAGTTTTAGTGCAGGGTCTGCTTGGAGTTATTCTCTTACAAGATAACGAATAAAGTGGGGGAGTGGGGGAAAGCGTTCATGGACAAGCATCTACAAGCCACAAAGCTCAGAGACAAGGACTTCGATTTCTATCTGACAAAGTAACCCTTCTTTTATAGCCAACACCTTAAATCCAGATTTTGAACCTACTAAACTATGTGACCAAAAAAAATGTGTTTGTTAAATTGTGAGAATTCCATTAAAACACTGAATAGCTAAGACTCAGAACATCTGTCTTTAAAGATGTAAAACTTTCTCAAAAAAATATAAGATGAACAACGAAACATTAGAATGAGTGTTATTTTGAAAAGGATAAACTAGTACAATTCCAGAGTCCGAGATCTTGAAATAATACATCCTGTTCACTCATGGGTGGTTTTTATTCTTCTTTTCGCAGACGTATATTGGAAGTGTGGTTATCTCCGTGAATCCGTACCGGTCATTGCCCATTTACTCCCCAGAGAAAGTGGAAGATTACCGCAATAGAAATTTTTATGAACTGAGCCCTCACATGTAAGTATACTGTTAAAGCATCAAATTTCACCTTCACTTTAGAGATGTGTGGTGGACAGATGTGTCCAGCTGTCTCCTTTGAGGAAAAGGGTTTTTTTTTTTTGTCACTTTAAAATATATCAGATAAAAGAATATTGGTATCTTTCTTTAAAAAGAAAAAAAAAAAAGAAGTCAGAGCTAAAATCCAGTTGGTGTTCAGCTCTTTAAATTTTGAAATATTTGGGTTCAGGATGGAAGATATTTTCTGTTAAAAAGTCTGTGTTAAGTAGCAGCTGTTGCTAATTATTTTTGCAAATAAAACAGGAACATGCATTGTTTATTATTATAAAGAGCCCAAGAAGCATTTTCATGGTCCCACTGGTCCAGGAAGGATCCAAGTCTTGAGTTGTATAGTGGTGTTTGAGTAAAAGGACGAAGTAATGCCTTTGATTTCTTGTGTATGCATTCAATAGGCCTGTGATCTTCCATTCTCTGAAGTTCGCTGCTTGTTTGAGTTCTCTGAAGGTCACTGGTTAGTGTAAATATTTCCTTTCCAATGTCTGCTGTTTCCAGGTGAATTCTGCAGTGATGTTTTTAAGAGATCTGCCAGTTAATGCCATTAGACTTACTTTTTAGTCTGAAGTCTGAGAGGTAAGACTGCAAACGATTTCTTAGCAACAAAACTGAAAACAAAGTTGGAAAAAACCCAAAACAAGCAGAAAAAAAAAATCCCTTTTTCCAGACTAGTTGCTATCAAATCAATTGGGATGCATGACGCTTGGTGACCCTGTGTGTAGTTTCAGGAGAGGCTTGTGCTCCATGGAATTTTCAATGACTGTGACTTTTTAGAAGCAGACCTCCAGTCTTTTCTTCTAGGTCATCTTTGAGTCTATTTAAACTGCTGATGTCTTGGTTAGTGGCCCAGTGGATAATTACTTTTGCCACCCAAGAACTCCCGAAGTAGAGATTTTGCACTGAATTGGAACCAATCATAGCTGACCCTCCAGCAGTTTCAGAGGCAGTAAGTCACATGGAAAGAGATTGCCTATCTTTCTCCCTGGAGCAGCTAATGGATTCGTACCCCATGCCTTTTGGCTGGTAGTGCAACTTCTTACCACAAAGCTATCAGAGCTCCCTGTGTTGGTGGTGGTGCCATCAAGTTGATTACGACTCTTAGTGACCCAGTGAACGACAGATCTGAACTATCCTCAATCCTGCACCGGCTTCGTGATCTCTCCATGTTACAGTTACTGTGTCAGTCCACCTTGTTGAGGTAGAAATGCGTTCTTAGATCCTAGAATTTATGATGTCCTGAAGGACAATACCTGAGAAACAAGGAGAAGAAAAATCAAACTGTGGCTCGTAGAGTTCTGAGCGCATAATCTGTGGGAAATCATGCTGCTAAGCCAGAGGGTATTTCTCTGTGGTGGTTCCAATTCTTCAGCACATCTGTGGGAGAAAGATGGGCTATCTCCGTCCATTCAATTTATAGTCTTGGAAATCAGTGCACGTTCAGCTATGAGTCGATTCCAACTCAGTGACAGCGAGCATTATGGGAAATGGTTACAGTGCACGTTAGGAAGAACAGTGTCGGAGTGGAGGTATGAGTTACTTTATTAAACTGGGTGGCCAGGGATGATGGTACCTCAAGGGATGGATGGGAGCCCTAGGAAATGGTAGGAGAATGATGTTCTAGGCAGCATAAGTTTATTAGTCTGAAGGTAGACATAAATATCTGTGTTCAGTCCCTCTTTGATGAATGAGCTCCTGAAAAGTTGAGTAAAATTAGAATTGTTCTTCAATGTGTGAATTGTCTGTGTTGACGTCCTTATATATTCACATTCAGTGAACCTTAGCACTTAGCTCAGAGGCTCTCTTTGCTTTGAGTGGAATAACTTCCTCAGGTGTTTCAAGTCTTTGTACATCATCCCACTCCCATCTTCCTTTTGCGTTGAGGGTTCTTGGGTAGACATGTGTGACTTTAAGTGTTAATATTTTTAGTCTTTAAACCTGGATACTTGAAAGTTCAGTGCTGAGGTAGTTACCTCTGTCATCAGTTGCCATGGTCCTCAACCTCCGTTCTGTATGTCCCCTGTCCCTCAACTTAAGAGGCGAAGGATATGTCTGTGCATGACTCTTAGAGCATAGAAAAAGATTTGCATTTCAGCTGCTTGAAGCCAGGTTTGTGTTAGAGTTTCTGTGTGGTGTCCTAGTAACCTCAATTAATGGTCTTCCTTTTTCTAAGAAGTATCTCAGGGTAGTTCAACAGCTCAGTAAACCTTTGAGTGTTACGGAGGCCCAACAATCCAGTTCCTATCTAAGACAGCTCCTCCACATATGCCTTGGAGCCCATCCAGTCCCACTCATGGTCCTTTTCTCCTTTCATTTTTATCAGCATATGTGTTGTTGTTGTTATGTGCCATAGAGTCGCTTGCGACTCATAGTGACCCTATGTACAACAGCCCTAAACTCTGCTCTGTCCTGTGCCAATTGCACTGCCTCTGACACACTCATCTCGATTACCCTAGTCACTGAATAAATCCACCTCATAGAGGGTCTTCCCCTCCTGCGCCGTCCCTCCACCCTCCCAAGCATGATGTCCCTCTCCATGGACCTGTCCCTCTTTACAACATGTCCGAAGTATGTCAGACGAAGCGCCAGAATCTTTGCCTCCAAGGAGTAGCCCAGTTTAACCCTCTCCAGGATGAATCTGTTTTCTTGGCAGTCCATGGTATAGTCAATACTCTTCTACAGCACCACAGCTCAAAGGCATCAATTTTCCTTCTATCCTCCCTAGTCATTGTCCAACTCTGATGCATAACAAGTAATTGCAAAGACCATGGCCTGTATCAGATACACCTTAGTCTCCAGAGACACACCGTTGCTCTTGAGTACTTTAGAGAGGTCCCTAACAGCAGACTTTCCCATTGCAACGCGTTTTTTTGATTTCCTGACTGCTGGTGCCAAGAGTATTGACTGTGGAGCCGAGCAAACTGAAGCTGTTAACAATCTCAATCTCTTCGCCATCCATCCAGATGCTGCCAATTGGTCCAGTGGTGAGAATCTTTGTCTTCTTGACATTGAACCTCAGTCCACACTGAAGGCTGTAGTCCTTGACCCTCTGCAGCAAGTGTATGAGGTCCTCCTCAGTTTTAGCAAGCAGGGTTGTGTCATCTGCATAACACAGATTGTTAATAGATCTTCCACCAATCCTGACGCCACACTTCATATATATAAAATAATATTTTTTCTTGATTTCACATATTTTTCTTTGTTTTTTAAAAACTAATATTTTATTGTAGATTTGTTTTTCTTTCTTTCTTTTCAGTATTGCGTTAGGTATTTGTGGTCAAGCTGTAGTGGCATGTAGTCCAGGGGGAATTGTACTGCTAACCCAAAAGCCATGCCTCTGGAGGTTCGAATCCACCAGAAGTAGAAAGGTGGGCCTCGGAAACCCAATAGAGGATTAACTGTGTGTCGGTTCTAGCTTAATGGCAGTGAGTTTTGAGGTTGGAGATTGGTTTCTTCCGTCATTAAAGAGTTGTTGGATCAATGTAGTCTGTATATTGATTACTTTTGATAGTACTGACCTGGGCATCATGAGCTTCTGGTTATTAGTTGACTCTAGAGGGGTGTATCTGTGGATTTCAGGTCAGGAGATTGGTCACTAGGGAGAGGGTAGGAAAGAGGGGTAATGTGTGTGATCCCCGTGTCTCTAAAGGGTTGACCGGCTACTCTCCATTGTGTGGACTTGGAGGTCAGGCCTCTCTCCCCACTTGTAAGGAGGTTGGGAGCCTGTCCAGCTTCTGAGGCTGTAGAATGTCTCTGGCTATGATTCTAGGAATCTTCCACTCAGAGAGCACTACTCAGCCAATGGTCACAAGTACTGCTGTTGAACAGGGGTGTTCATTCTCTGCATTCTTCCTGCTCTGGGTTCACCTGGATCCTCACGGTGCTAGCCCTTTCTACACTTCCCCTGCTCAGATCTGGTTTGTACTCTGTACACTTTGCTTCACTCCAGCCTGACAAGTTTCTCTGTCTCCTGTCAAGGTTCTGTGAGTTTGCCCCATTGTTCAGAGTGGGCTTTGTCTCAAGAGTCAGCTGACAGGGCACTGCAGTCTGTAATTGTCCTCTTCAGTTGTCATTCAGTTTTTCATCTGTCCAGTGCTCATGTAATTTTTTATTCTTTCTCTTGCTGTTCTGGGTTCCCAGTTTAGTCTATAAGTCTTTGTCACATAATTTGTTGGCTTCTTGCAGTCAGGATAAGTGACTAAATCACCGTCTTGGGCTACCTGATTGCACATATCTTTCTTGATGTTACATCTCCTTCCGTTCCTACACCACTCACTTCCCTTTATGACAAAATCTTTGCAAATGTTACAGATACTCATTGTCTATCCTTTAGCTCCTTATTTTCAGTAAACCCACTCTAATGAGGCCTTCACCATCCTATTCCAGTAAAATGGCACTTTTTTCTTTTTCTATTTTTTTCTTATTAATGTTAATGAAAGTTTATAGAGACTTAGGGTTTCCAGGCATTCATTGTTGCACTTTTCTCCCCCGCCCCAGTTCACTCTTCTCTTTGAAAAGAAAAACTCTTTCATTGCTATGTAGTCCCTCCCCTCAAGTCCACTTCACTAGGCAGCCTTCACTCTGGACTTCTGTCATGACAAGAATAGCCATTCATACATCCCTTTTAAACAGTTCTCTCCCTCATCTGTTTCAATGCCGTATACATCATTCCTTCCCTCCTTTTCTGTCTTCTCTCAACCATGATGTCAGTCCTGTTTTATAACAGTGGCATTATGCCGTATTTGTCTTTTTGTGACTGAGATATTTCACTCAGCATAATGTTCTCCAGGGTCATCCATTTTGTATAATATTTCATGAGTTCCTTGTTTTTAATGCTGCGTAGTATTCCGTTGTGTGATTATACCAGAGCTTCTCTATCCATTTGTTTGTTGATGGGCACTTAAGTTGTTTTCAGCTCTTTGCTATTGCGAACAAAGCTGCAATAAACATGGGTATGCATTAAAACAGCACTTTTTAAAGATCATTCAAGATGTCAGATTTAGTGATTGGTTTATCATTTGACAATCTGATAAGCTTCTTCCTGAAATCTTTTTTTTTTTTGAAATCTTTTTTTAAATTTGGCTTTCTGATCTCCACATTTCCTACCTAAAATGATTGCTCCCCACTCATCACCTAATACCACTCTTGTTCAGGACCTGCAGTGACTAGGGGCTTGCCCTTGGAATGTTCTCTTTTCTCCTTTGTAGCCACTATTTACCTGATCCCATTTTGGCAGTTGGAATTGACTTGATGGCAGCTAACAACAATGTAGGCTGACAGAGGTCTCTGGTGTCATGTAAATGGTTAAGTGTTTTCTGTTGTTCTGTGCCGTCAAGTTGCTTGTAGCTCATGTACAATAGCTTTGAAGTCCTGCTGAGTCAGTGTCACTGATTTTGATACACCTTCTCCCATTGCCCTAGTTACTGTATCAGTCCATCTCATCCAGGGTCTTTCCCTCCTACACTGTCCCTTCACCCTTCTGAGAGCATGATGTCCTTTTTCAAGGATTGGTCCCTCCTGGCCATATGCCCAAAGTATGTGAGACGGAGCTTCAAAATCCTAGCCTCCAAGAAGAAACTTGATTTCACCCTCTTCAAGACCTGTTTGTTTTCTTTGCAGTTTGTGATATGTTCAAGACTCTTCTCAGCACCTCAACTCAAAGACATCAATTCTTCTGTCCTTAGTTCAGCTCTATGATGGATAACAAGTAATTGCAAAGACCATGGACTGGATCAGGCACACCTTAGTCTCTAGACTGACATCTCAGCTAGGAAAACAAACAGATTCATCCTGGAAAGGGTTAAACTGGGCGGCTCCCTGGAGGCAAGGATTATGAGGCTTCGTCTAACATACTTTGGACATATTGTAAGGAGGGAGCGGTCCTTGGAGAGGGACATCATGTTTGGGAGGGTGGAGGGACAGTGCAGGAGGGGAAGACCCTCTGTGAGGTGGATTGATTCAGTGACTAGGGTAATCCGGATGGGTGTGTTGGACACAGTGCGATTGGCACAGGACAGAGCAGAGTTTAGGGCTGTTGTACATAGGGTAACTATGCATCAGTCGCAAGTGACTCGACGGCACATAACAACAACAACAAGACGGAGAGGTTGGCACAGGATAGAGCAGCATTTAGGGGTCTCGACCATAGGGTCGCTGTGAGTCGTAAGTGACTTGACGGTACAGAACAACAACAGCAACTAAAAGCTTGGCAGTTTGATTCTGTACAGATATATCTTGAAAGAAAGGCATTTAGTGTTATGCTTCCAAAAAATCAACTAGTATAAACTTGGCTCTGGCACAGTTCTACTCATACATGTGGTCACCACAAACTGGAATCTCTGTGGTGGCTTTTAGTTGTGCTGGTGACTCACAAATTCAGATCTGTAGCCTGGACCTCTCCTCTGAATTCCAGATGATTCAGTTATATATTCCACTCCTCAGTTTCTCCTGGGATGTCTACGAGGCAGCCTCAGACCAACACTTCTGACTCCCTTAATCCTAACCCCCTTTCCCATTTCAACTAGTGATAACTATCTTTGAATTAAACCAAAATGACAAACCAAACCACATTCAAATGATTCTAACTTTACAACCCTCTGTCAGGATTCTGGGCTGTAAACCTTTACAGGGAAGTATTGTCCATCCTTCTCCTTTTTCTTCCCCACACCACCCAGTCCCTCATGTGGCTTTTCTTTATATATGATCCTGACATCTTCCCATCCCCTCCAAGCTCATCTCAGCCGCTTTCCTCTTGTGTTTAGATGATGCCATCATCTAACTAGGCTCCCTGCTTCTCTTGTCTATTTTTTCTTCATCCCAACAGTCTTTTTGCCACAGAGATAATGATGACTTTTTTTTTTCTTTTAACAAGTGCCCATCCCATTTTGTTTGCTGCTTGTAAACCTGCAGTGGCTCATATGGGGCCCAGAAGCTCCTCTGGGTCTGGATGCTGACCACCTCTCCGAGCGCACAGACACCACCCCCTTAAAGCTCCAGCCACGCTGGCCTCCTTGTTGCTCCTCTCATGTGCGGACATTCTCAGCCCTGTAGAGAATGATTATTCTCTCAGTGCAGTCAAGGAACCATTCAAACACCAGAATAGCCTCCTTTGAGGACAATACGTAAGCCAACAGTCTCCACTCTCCTCACTCATTATCCCCGGAGGTGCTTTCACTTCTTTCCCCCCCACCCCTAGCATTCATCATTCCTGACACTTGGCCATGAGCTCATTTGTTTGTTTTATTATTTGTTCTGGGCCATCTCCAGGTGAGCAGAACATTTGTTTATTTCATGCTTCCAGGTAGCCACAGCAGCTTCAACAGTGCTGGCTCAGAGCAGCCGCTCCGTTAAGTAGTTGTTAAGTGAGTGGATGAATTCAGGGGCTTCCAATTTGTTAAGATATTGTGTGTTGAAGGCATAGTCTTTGTTCTCAAGGATCACCCAGTCTAGTTGTAGAAAGTAGTTATCAAAGTAATTTTTATATCATAGAGTGGTTGCTAAGACAGGAAATAAGGGGGAAGCAAAAAAAATAAAAAAAAAAATTGGTGGTTAACAGATTCTGAAGATACTCCCAGTGTTGTGTTTTGAAAATGCAATTCTCAAAGTCAGTGGCCACTGTAGTGTCATTACTAAATATCCAGAAGATACAGCAAAAGCCCAGGTTTGTGGCACAGTAAACCAGAATGATTGGAAAGGACTAAGGGATTTGAGTTGCTACAGTACTTATATATAGAACTTTTCTTCCTTTTTTTTTAAAATCAGACATTCAAATACCAGTCTGTTTGAATCATTGGGAGGGTTAAAGGATTATAAGGATTAGCTTTCCTCAAGAATAATAAGAGGAGGATTTGGGATGAGGAACTTACTGAAAATGACAAACTTATGTGCTTGGAAAAATGATCATTTTTAATTACCACCACCACCACCACTGATAGCTTAGTGGGTAGGGAGTTGTGCTGCAAACCCCAAAGCAGGCAGTTTGAATCCACCGTCTGCTCCATGGGAGAGAGATGGGCAGTTTCCTCACGTACAATTTATAGCTTCTGAAAATTCCCTGGAGAGTCAGCTGTGGATTGGTTCTGATTCTCTGGCACATAACATCATTACCACTACTACCACTAAAAAACCTTAGTTACCAAGATTCCAAGTCAGAGTGACCCGATGGGACAGAATAGAGCTTTGTAGGATTTTCTAGATGCTAATCTTGACAAGGCTGCTCCGTGGAGGCAAGGATTCTGAAGCTTCGTCTGACATACCTTCCACATGTTGCAAGGCGGGTCAGTCCTTGGAGAAGGACATCATGCTTGCGATGGTGGAGGGACAGTGCAGGAGAGGAAGACCCTTGATGAGATGGATTGATTCAGTGACTCAGGTAATGCGGGTAGGTGTATTAGAGACAGTGCGATTGGCACAGGACACAGCAGCGTTTAGGGCTGTTGTACATAGGGTTGCTATGAGTCGCAGGCGACTTGATGGCACATAACAACGTCAATCTTTACAAAAGCATGTGGTTCAAATTCACAAGCTGCTCAGTAGGAGAAGGATGGCCAGTCTCCTCTTGTGCCATTTACTGTCCCTGAAAACCCTCTGCAGGGTCAGCTATGAGTCGGTCCCAAATTAACGTCATATAACAAGAAGTCTTTACAGGCTAAGACTGTGGAGATGACATAGGATTAGGGCAGGGTTCCCATCTGCTCTTCACAGGGTCCCTATGAATTATAGTTAAGTGCATGGCACCTTTCCCCATGGCAATGCGCCTTTTAATTTCCTGGCTGCTGGTGTCAAGACTGTTGACTATGGAGCCAAGCAAACTAAAGCTGTGTACAATCTCAATCTCTTCAAAAGGCGCATTGCCATGGGAAAGACTGCTGTTACGGACCTCTCCAAAGTGCTGAAGAGCAGTGGTGTCTCTCTGGAGACTAAGGTGCGTCTGAT
>NW_006399751.1:22093593-22096471 GCF_000299155.1 Elephantulus edwardii | reverse complement strand
GATGGGAGTGTCAGAGACAGTGCGATTGGCACAGGACAGAGCGGAGTTTAGGGCTGTTGTACATAGGGTCACTATGAGTTGCAGGCGACTCGATGGCACATAACAACAACAACAGCCTGGCACCTAACAACAGCAACAACCATCATTACAGGAACAGCCTGTCACACCTTTCTCCTGGTACATTCAGACTGCCAACTTCTCATTTAACTAGATGCCCTGAGAGCTCCCTTTTCAATCCACAGCTGGTAAATGTTTTTAGATTTGTTACATATGTCCAAATGTGTGCAGATATAAATGCAGTGTTTTAGTGAATGAGTGGTGAGTGGCCAAATGTTGAAATGACTTTCCTAAACATAAACAGATTCTAGTTTATTATGCTTTGTGACTGAGCCACTATTTGCTATTGGTGACAGACAATAATGAAATTTGGATTGTTTGCACCATGGACCTGTAACTTTAGAGAACATATTCAGACATATGTTAACTACTTAATACTTCAGTACCTAGATGCAGGATTATCTGTTCTCTCTTCATGAAGCCTGGGCCATTGAGGAAATCCTGAATGCTTGTTTGGGAATTGGTAGTTTTTAAGCCATTACTTAAATTGCTTTTAAAAGATATTGTAATAGGCACTGTCTCTCATATGTAATCCTACATTACTATCTATTTTTTCCTGTTAAAATTATCTTGGTCATTGCCCATAATACTTAGGTGTATTTATTCTTGTAGAAAGCAGGATACATTAAAAAGCTAAGGTATTAAAAATGGTAAAAGTCTCATCTGAATTTCGAGAGCCACAGTAGGGGAAAATGTTACTAAAGTATAAAGTTGTTAAAGATGCAAATGCTAAGATTTACACATAGCCATTTAAGATTGTGTTAAATATGTGAGTCAGTGCTGTGTGGTTACTCATTACCTGGGACCACAGACATAAGGAAGGAGGAAGTGTGAAACATAAGTATGGGTGTTTGTTGGGCATTGTTCCTAAAGTAAACAGAAACTCATGTAGAACACTTTGAACATTTGCTTCCTTTTTCATAATTATCTAGTTATCTAGTGCTGTTCTCATAGAAATACCAAAAGTAGGTGGCTTTAACAAACATTTCTTTTCTCACAGTTTAGGAGGCTAGAAGTCAGAATTCAGAGTGCAGGTCTTAGGGGAAGGCTTTCTCAGTTGGCTGTGGGTGTAGATCTCTGCATTTCAAGTTCTGGCTCTTTGGAGATCTCAGTTTGCCTTGACATCTATCTTGTTTCATCTTTCTTTTTTTTACATGGGTCATCTTTGTCTATCTCATGAGATTAACTGGGAAACTCTATGCTAATCTCACTTTATTAACATAACAAAGATAACTCATTCCTAAATAGGGTTATAGCCATAGGTAACAGTGGGTAGAATTTATATCACTTAGTTTGGGGGACAAACACACATTCAATCCATGAGAGTAAGGCAGCATAATTTCCATTATGATAATGTCTTATTTCTAATTGTAAATGTCATATTTTATCATGTAGGCACAGTTTAAATCACATGAATAAACCTTAAAAGTTGGAAATATTTTCCTTGCCATTTTCTCTATTTAGGAACTTTAATATTTTTCTTTGATTTACCCCCTGTTCTTTAATAATCATTGATCTTGAATGAAACCTTTAAAATGAAACCAATCCTAAGTGAACATGCATGTATTTGAAGGATCGTGGTATTCATTGGACTTCCTTGTGTGCATATGGATATTATCCTGTTACTCACAACATTGTATTTCAAGATGGATCTAGTAATGTCATTCTGGAGACTAAGGTGCGCCTGGTCCAGGTCGTAGTCTTTGCAGTTACTTGCTATGGGTCAGAAAGATGGACAGTGACTAGGGATAATAGAAGGAGACAATTCTTTTTCTGCCTTTAAGCTGTGGTGCTGGAGAGGAATATTAAATAACCCATAGACTGCTAGAAGAACAAAGAGGGTGAGACCAAGGCTGCTCCTTGGAGGCAAGGATTCTGAAGCTTTGTCTGACATAGTCTGGACATGTTACTGTTAGTGAATGCAAGGAGTTCTTTCTGGAGTCAGTGCCAATAAAACAGACGGACTGCAATATCCATATGCACTTTATTACAGATCTGGGAGGACAGCGAGTTCCCCTCAAAAACTGCCTCTCGGTCTTGTAGTGATCATTAGGCTTTTATACCAGGTGAGACATCAACTCACTTAACAATGCACTTTTGTTAGTAAAATTAATTTCTGTGTTTGAGAAAAACAATTCACACCTAAGTACTAGAAAACAGGTGACCTATGTGCTAATTAATGTATGACTGAGAAAACAGGTCCTGAAAGATAAAGGCAAACTCAGGAGAAGTATACCTCCTCTCCTACCTAACAGGCAGATATGGATACAATTTACATATGACCGGTTAAAACAGTTTCAAAGAGGTAATTGTCAATCTAGGAAAGAAGCATTTCTTCTCCTAGTAAACTAGACTACTTAAACTCCTTTACATGACTAAAGAAAGGAAATGAGGAATTCAGAGGCCAAGTAACCAGTTTTGTAGACTGAAGAAAACTGATGTCAGTTTTTGTTTTATAATAGATAGATAGATAGATAGATAGATAGATAGATAGATAAATTCTGGAATTATTAATACCACCCCATCATTACAAGGAGGGCCCAGTCCTTGGAGAGGGACATCATGCTTGGGAGAGTGGAGGGACAGTGCAGGAGAGGAAGACTCTTTTTTTTCAATTTCCTTATTTTTCATTTCAATGAACATCTACAGAGATTTTGGAATTCCATTCATTCATTGTTGCACCCCTCTCCCCGCCTCCCCACCCCCACCCCCCGTTTGCTCCTCTCCTTCAAACGCAAAAGAAAAACTCCCTCATTGGTAC
>NW_006399751.1:22063029-22090015 GCF_000299155.1 Elephantulus edwardii | reverse complement strand
ACCAGCATTTGTTGCTTGCTGTTCTGTTAAATTTTGCTAGTCTTACTGGGGTGAGATGATATCTCATAGGAGAGGAAGACTCTTGATGAAATGGATTGATTCAGTGCCTAGAGTGACGGGGGTAGGGTAGGGGAGTGGGTAGGTGTATCAGAGATAGTGAGAATGGCACAGGATAGAGCAGGATATAAAGTTGTTGTATGCCACTATGAGTCACAGGAATCTCGATAGCACATAACAACAACAACAAGACGTGAACATGTTCTTTGTGAAAATGCAGCAGTTGAATGTGAATGACTTTGTTGTATGTTCTCCTTTATCTGCTCTCGTCTGGCTTTCCCCATTGTTTCTTTCCTTTCTAGGCACATTGGTCTTGCTCTGTTCTTACACACATGCTTAAATATTGCTCTTCTTTTAAGATGAGCTTCAAGTACCATCTGCCATGTGGAATCCTTTTTCCAAAAAGTCCGCCAAAAAACAAGTAATGTAAGTTGCTGAAGAGAAGCAGAATTTTCCTTTCTCTTGCCAATTAGGCTTAGAAGTGATATATATCTTTTAAGGGGCTTATGATGTGAAGAATGTCATCATAAGCAACACCACCCTAAACATGCTTGCAGAAAGTAGAGCAGTGGATATGTGTGTGTGTACCGTCAAATCACATCTGACTGGTACAGGAGGAGGGCATTGCCCCTCCTTCTCCAGCAGAGCATCTGGTGGATTCGAACCGCATTCCTCGATTGCAGTGCAGCTTTTTGCCACTAGACCACCAGAAATCCCTAACAGTGAATATTTTATATCACTGCTTTTTATAGCGTCACTAAGTGGAAGCGGAAGACCTAACACATAGCTCAATCTAAGAAAAGCAATCATCTCTGAAAGCCAAAACTATGTTAGAAGTTAGTGATCTTCAGCCTACTCAATCGAATCACATCAAAATGAGATGAAAAGTCAGCTCCACAGGAGATTTCAGTATTTAGTCAAAGATGTGAAGCCCTAGTACAAGGAACTGGAAAATGAGTCTGATTGCTTCTTGAATCACCCCCCTTTCACACAAGATCAGAAGAACTGAATGAGACCCAGCTAACATTATAGAATGTTCTTTTCAAAGATTTTTTTAGAAGAATCCTAATCAAAGTGGGATAAATGGGAAACAGAATTTTTAAATTTTCAGGGTCTCTAGCCTTTCTGGAGCCATGGAGGCTAGATCACCATCAGAACTGTTGTCTTGAGGTAATCTTTACCCTGAGACCAGAGACTCCCAAAAGTGTTCTTTAAACCAAACTAAAGCTTAGCCATTAATGCCTGCCTTGAGTATTGTGCTCTATTAAAGAATTTTCTGTTATGTGATTACCTTGGCAATAGCAACTTGAAATGCTAGAGGAGAATCTTTGCAGGAATATTGATTTTATGTTAATGGTGGTGGAATAATTTAGAAAAACATTATAATTAGTGGTACTGAATTGTACATTTAGGAGTTTTTAAATTAGTGTGTATTTTGCTACATATATTTTCACCTCAAAAATAGTGAATGCAAAAAGAAAACTGGAGCACAGTTTTACTTTGCAACACATGGAGTCTCTAAGTCAGAAGCAATGATTACTAGTAAAAGAGCATTGTTTTTAAAACCTACTGCATGATAGCCTGGGCTGTTGTCCTTTTATGAATATGGAGGAAGCAAACCAAGACACCTTTGTATGATGCCCTCTCATCTCTGTGAAGGGTGGTCATCAGACATATCATAAATAGGACATTTTCCAGAGTGGAACGAGCCGATGGTGACAATAGCAGTGTTTTGAATTTGAAGCTGAGAGTTATTGTAGAGATTGGTAATCTCTTTATTAGTAGACACGTGAAGTGAATATATTGGGATAGGACAGTTGTGTGGGCTTATGTGCATGTGTGCTTGCCTTTTTTTTCCTCCTTACTAAATGCTTAAATAAAACACAAAATATCTGGGAACCACTGGGAACAAATAGCTCTAGGAATTACAGTTTCCTTTTTGAATGACAAATTGCAGGGAAATATTTCTTTACTGTATGTTCAGAACTTCCTGAGAGAAGTGAATATCTTCCTTCCAAACCTTAGTGAATGTTTTTCTCTGTCTCTAAGCCTGCTCTGTATACAGGCAGCTCCCAGTTGGATCATCTGGCATCATTGTAGGATATGTCAGAGCTCGGTGGCATGAGGGCCCCAGCAGCGGAAGGTTCATGACCACCAGAGTTTCTCTAAACCCTCTTCCAGCAGTTTAAGTTATAAAGATTTTGTGTGTTGCATCTTTGACGAGTTACTGGTTAATTTATTCAACAAATACCTTGAGTTCCTTATCTCGGCAAGTCCCAGAGAAGAGATGCTGTGAAGGACATAAATGCCGGACAGTGGAACTTTGCTGTCTGGTAGGGAGGAGGAGTTATTTTTTTTATTTTATTTATTCTCACCAGTGGGCCAGTTGGCAGCCTCAGGATGGTGAAGAGATTGAGATTGTTCACAGCTTTAGTTTGCTTGGCTCCATAGTCAACACTCTCGGCACCAGTAGCCAGGAAATTAAAATATTGCCATGGGAAAGTCTGCTGTTAGAGACCTCTCCAAAGTACTGAAGAGCAATGGTGTCTGTCTGGAGACTAAGATGCATCTGATACAGGCCATGGTCTTTGCTATCACTTGTTATGCATCAGAGAGTTGAACAATGACCAAGGAGGATAGAAGGAAGATTGATGCCTTTGAGCTGTGGTGCTGGAGAAGAGTATTGAGGGTATCACAGACTGCTAGGAAAACAGATTGATCCTGGAAAGGGTCAAACTGGGCGGCTCCTTGGAGGAAAGGATTCTGAGGCTCCGTGTAACATACTTTGGACATATTGTAAGGAGAGACAGGTCCTTGGAGAAGGACATCATGTTTGGGAGGGTGGAGGGACAGCGCAGGAGGGGAAGGCCCTCTATGAGGTGGATTGATTCCGTGACTGGGGTAATCAGGATGGGTGTATCCGAGATGGTGCAATTGGCACAGGACAGAGCAGAGTTTAGGGCTGTTGTACATAGGGTCGCTATGAGTCTCAAGCGACTCGACTGCACACAACAATGACAACAACAACAATTTATTTTAATGAAAACAGACTTTGGATTTCCATTCATTCATAGTTGCACACTTTCCTCCCTGCCTACCCCTCCCCCCAGTTAGCTTTTCTCTTTGAAAAGTAAAAAACAAAAACCAAAAAAACGCCAACATTTCGAGGAGGAATTTTTTTATGGGTTATGCACGGTAGGAGGGCACACTGGTGGTGTAATCCATAGGGAGTTGTACTGTTAACCCAAAGATGATGCCTCTCTGACAGTTTGAATCCAGGAATGGCTTTGCAGGGAAAAAAATGGGCAGTGTCCTCCCATGCAGTTTATAGCCTCTGAAAACTCCTTGGTACTATGATAGGAGTTGGTTCTGACTCAGTGGCAATGAGTTTGAATTTTGAGTTTGGCTGCACACAGGGAGGAGGCAGGGAACTAAGGTTGGGTGAGTCCCAAGATGCCATGGCAGTGGGAGAGCTTTGAACTTCCAGAGAGCAAGCATGACCTCAGTTTTTTCATCCTCAGATCTTTCTATAGCTGACTCAGTTCTTAATGGATTCTTTTTCTTTCTTTCTTTTTTTTTTAAAAATATGAAATGCTTCGTGAATGTGTGTGTCATCCTTGCACAGGACAGGGGCTGTGCTAATCTTTGCTGTGTTGTTCCATATGCGCTGCCAAAGAGCACCCTTATGGATTCTTGATGAATAATGCTTTCAGAACTGGAGAACATTAGAATGAAAAAGTGATGGTTTGTGGAAGGAAGACCTAGAGAAGTGACCATTTTTGTTGAGAAGAATGGTTTCAATGGCTAGAGGCAATAGCTACGCATCCCCACCCCTCAGTCGTAGAGTTCTTTCATATTTATAGCCACCGTGCATTGGGTCTCTGAGGATGTAAATCCCTGTCAGGGGAGACTGACCAGCTTTCTCGCATCCTTATGAGGAGTGACTGGTGAATTCTAATTGCTGATCTTTTGGTTGACTGTTGGACATGTAGTACACTATGCCACCAGGCACTTCTTGGGCAGGTAATATTCTTAATTGTCAGACTTGAAGATTATAATTGTCTCTGCTTCCAAGTTCAAGAATTCGGCCCTAACAAAGCCCTAGAATGTTACTAGTACAATCACAATCCCTTATAGTTTTTCCCTTTAAGTAGAAAACTTCTAGGTGACTATTTGCCTATGTGTTCAGATAGAATTTATGCAGACTTAGAATCAGGGAGAGTTACTAGGTGCTAAAAAAATGATCTGTTTTGAATTTCTGGCAATTCCCTGTAAACATACTGCTCCAGTCATTTTTAATTGGGTTGAGAAAAGGCCAGGGCATGAGGGATACCAGTGCTGACATCAGATTGATCTTGGTGGAAAACAGAGAATGCCAGAATGATGCTTTATTGACTATGCAAAGGCATCCAACTGAGTGGATAAAAAAAAATTATGGATAGCATTTTGAAGAATGAGAATTCCAGAACACTTAATTATTCTTGAATTCTTAGTGACAGTTTAAGTCGTTGAGTGGTTTCTCAAAACAGAGGTAGGTTTCTCAGAGTTAATGCCCTCAATTGACTTTTACTCTTTCCTGGTATGTAGTAAAAAATACTAACTGCCTCTTTGAAAATGTGATTATTTCTTGTGTGGATGTGAATTATCTACTTATGTGACATTCCATTTTGGTTTTATGGCTACTGTGCAGATACACTGACATGGTCAAACAAACAAACAAACAAACAAACAAACAAACCCAAAACCTAAGAAACAGACTCTGAATATATACACATATACGTGTGTGTACACTCATGTAGATATCCGAGTTTTTGACTATTAAGCATTTAGGTTCTTTAAAGCCTTGCTTTCTGTGTAATAATGAGTTGTTTCCGACTCTTTGTACTTTCTTTGTAGTAAACATTAAGTCTTCCTTTGTCAGGTACTAGTAGCTTAAAGCACTGTTGCTTATTTAGTTATAAGTCTGGTGGAGAGGTGGTGGAGCACCTCTCAAGTTTGGGAAAGGGAGTAATAGGGCTTGTTTGTGTTTACAGGGTCATCCAGCCAAGTTGCCTGAAAGTCAGCCTGAAGGCCGAAGGGTTATTTATAAAGAAACATTAGCTTACCCTTTCTCCACTTTGGAGTCATTTTGATGTGTTAATATTCAAACTTTTTTTTAAAAAAAACCAACACAAAACACCCTAAAACTTAAAATATAGTAATTGAGTCCTAGTTTTATTCTTGAGCTTTTCTTGCTTTGTAGAAAGCCCTTCCCGGGCAGGGCGCAGACTAGGGAGAGGGAGAGAGCGGAAGTGAGAACCATCTGTAAGACTCTCCAGCGAGGAAGGAGCTGTGACATATTGACCACACTTGCTCTTCTCAGAGGCTTGTTGTTCTAAGATCAGAGCCTTAGAATTCTCTGTGGGGGACTTAGGTTTCAAAGGTCTGAATCACATCCTCTAATTCCCCCTGCGAAGCACCAGTTGTATTTTTAAAATGAGACTTGAATTTGATGTGATAAACTTGTTTTGTCTTTGGAATTCTAAAGGAAAAGATCCTGAGTTTTGTTTGTGTTCTGAATTTGAAAACCGTATTTGAATAGGTACATAAAACCCCTTGATACCTGTAAGGAGGAGGTACCTTTGGATCTGCCTTAAGACGGTTATTGTAGAATGAGTATCAGGATGCAGGAGGGGCGGGAGAGGCTGGAAGCAGAGGGATGTGGATGTACAGGGGGAAGAGGGGATTAATTATTGGATTGTACAATTTGACGGGAGAGGGGAGGGAAATTGAAAGAATTTGTTCGAATTTGTGTTAAAATTTTGTAAATAGTAAAAAAAAAAAAGAAGATTCCATTAGCTTAATCCAAGCTACCAAGATTGTCTCTAACGCTTAAATTTAGGCTATTCTTTTTTAATGCAGTTTGTGAAGACAGGACTATTACACTCTTGCTTTGAACTTTAACAAATTTGGGGGAGAATGTTGTTGTTAGGTGCTGTTAGGTAATGCATTTTAAAACTCATTGCAGTGAGGAGAGGATTGTTGTTATTGTTGTTATGTCCCATCGAAATGCTTGCGACTCAGTGACCCTGTGTATAAGAGCCCTAAACCCTACTCTATTCTGTACCAACATTATTGTCCCTGAGACATCTACCCCCATTACCCCAGTGACTGAATCAATCCATCTCATTGAGGGTCTTCCTCTCCTGCACTGTCCGTCCTCCCACCCAAGCATGACGTCCCTCTCTAAGGTCCGGTCTCTCCTTGTAACATGTCCACAAAATATGTCAGACGAAGCTTCAGAATCCTTGCCTCCATGGAGCAGCCTGATTTCACCTTCTCCAGGACAAACCTGTTTGTTCGCATAGCAGTCCATGGCAAATTCGGCACTCTTCTCCAGCACCATAGCTCAAAGGCATCCATTCTCTTTCTGTCATCCCTTGTCATTGTCCAGCTCTCTGACACATAGCAAGCAATTGCGAAGACTATAGCCTGGATCAGGTGCACCTTGGTCTCCAGACTGATGTTGTTCTTCAGTACTCTGGAGAAGTCTGCGACAGTTGACTTTGCCAATGCAATTTGTCTCTGGATTTCCTGGCTGTTCGTACCAAGAGTGTTGATTGTGGAGCCAAGCAAACGAAAACTCTTAAAAATCTCAATCTCTTCCCCATCCATAATGATGCTATCAGTTGGCACAATGGTGAGAATCTTTGTTTTCTTGATGTTGAGCTACAATCTGTATTGAAAGCTGCAGTCCTTGATCTTACGCAGCAGGCGCTTCAGGTCCTCCTCAGTTTCAGCAAGCAGGGTTGTGTCATCTGCATAACACAGATTGTTGATGAATCTTCCTCCAATCCTGATGCAACATTCCTCCTGCTTGTACATACCCGACTCCCAGAAGTTGATCTCTTGTGCATATAGTTTGAAAAGGTATGAAGGAGAAGATTAGGAAGGGAGAAAGTATTGCTTGCATATAGAAAACCCCAATGCGAAGTTCCCAAAACTCGAGGAATACTCAGTATTGATGTTAGGGAGGAATAGACTGGCTTGGCAGATACTGAAGTTTGGATGAAGAAGCAGAAATTATTTTGACTAGAATGGTTTGGTTTTGGGTGGTTTCCCCACTTGTCTTAGCCTTCCTGTTGCTTGCCACTTCATTGGCCCTCTTGGCTTTGGGGTTGCCATAAAGTTGGAAGCAGGAGTGGCATCCACTTTCTAAACATGCCTCTAGAAACTCTGTGAACTTTGATAAATGTTGATAGTTATAGAAAAGCTTCAGGCCTCTTGTTCATAGGGGCCTATGAGTCATGCTTGACTTGAATGCCATCAGCAACACAACAAAACTGGAAGCAGGGTTCTCTATAGTGGACAAGTTTCAGTAGGGTTTCCAGACCATGGCAGACTGCTGAGAAAACGTAGCCATTTAAACATTGCCTGCTGTGGTGCCAGAAGATGACCTCCTGAGGTTGAAGGTGTTTCTGTGACTACAGTAGTGGGCGTGAGCACAGCCATGGTTGTGGGGCTCAGGCAGTGTTTCATTCTGTTCTCTGTGGTTACTATGAGTGGGGGGCCCACTTGATGCCTTCCAACTAAGTGTTCCTTGTCTTCAAATGACTAAATTACTCTCTAGATTGATACTATGCAAGTTCTCTAAAATGTGTATTCTGTAGTTGGGATAATTCCCTCTGCCCAGACTCTGGTGACCTAGTGGATAAGGAGTTTGGCTGCCAAACCACATGCAGGTAGTTTGAATCCACCACCTGCTCCGAAGGAGAAAGATGGTCAGTTCTTATTGGTGTGATTTACAGCCTCTGAAAACCCACCAGAGTGTCAGCCATGACTTCATTCTGATTCAACGGCAATGCATTTTTAAAACATTCCTTGCTCATAAGTGATACTCAAGAATTATTTCTTGGATTCATGAATAATGAATTATTTTAAGATAATTTCTTAAATGCTTGCATCCATGGTATGAATTTAGCTTGTTAAGCTATTAATCAGGAAGAGGTTGATTCTGATCTAATTGTTATTTTCTTTCTCTATGATATGGATGCATCCCTAACATGCATTTGTATGTATGAACACTGTGGTCTCTGTATTTATGTCTGTGTCTATGTGTATATGTGTATGTTATTTGTTGTTGAATGCCATCAGGTCAGAACTTGCTCACAACTGACTCCACCTGTCTTAAATCTCACGAGAGGAGATTGCCCGTCTTTCTCCTTAGGAGAAGGTGATGGATTCAAGCCATGTACCTTGAATTTGGCACACAACCTCTTAACCACTGGTCCACCAGAGCGAGCTGCCTATACTTGGAGTGTAATGAATATTTAGGAGTCTTGGTGGTGCATTGGTTAAATGCTCACCTTCTACCTGAAAGGTTTGTGGCATAAACCCACTCAGAGACTTCTTGGAAGAAAGGGCTTGATTTTCTACTCCAGTGAAGATTACCGCGAAGAAAACCTCCAGGGCAGTTCTTCCCTGTCACACAGGGTCATTGCTCGGAAATGGGCTCAGTAGTGGCTAACAACAAAATGGTATTTGTTGCTTCTGTTTCCATACTGTGAAATAACTTTGAATCTTACTTTCCAAAATAGATTTGTATGTTGATTCAAAATAAAAACCTGTATTTTGCCCAGGTCTTCGGGTGCTGGAGGAGGTGGTCGGGAAGTAGTCTTCTGCTGTTGGGCTTCTCTCCGCTCTGCGGCAGAAACGCCTTCCACACAGGGCATCAATGCAAGCCTGAAGAGGAAAAACAATTCCTTCCACCTAAGCCATGGCTTATCAGTTATACAGAAATACCACCTTGGGAAACCGTCTTCAAGAGAGCCTAGATGAGCTCATTCAGTCTCAACAGATAACCCCCCAACTTGCTCTTCAAGTTCTCCTTCAGTTTGATAAGGCTATCAATTCAGCATTGGCTCAGAGAGTCAGGAACAGAGTCAATTTCAGGGGAATTAAAAATCATTTCAAGAAACATCATATTACTTCCCACAACCTCTTGGATAACCTGGCATAGGAAGATGGAAATACCAGTGGACAGTGATGTGTTCTGCTAACTGGGCTCTTTAAATACGTACAGATTCTGCGATAATGTGTGGACTTTTGTTTTGAATGATGTTGAATTCAGAGAGGTGACAGAGCTTATTAAAGTGGATAAAGTGAAAATTGTAGCCTGTGATGGTAAAAATACTGCCTCTAATACTACAGAATGAATGGGGGGAAATGGCTTTTTTATGCCATTCTCTGTTATTACTCTTGGCCTTTTGAAGAGAAACTTAGAAGAGACTTTTTTAATTTATTCTAGCAATGCAGAAATTACTCCATTGTGCTGTGCTGTCGGAGAAGTCCAGTAGAGAGCTCGTAACTTTAGCCGCTTCCATTCACTTACTACGCAGCATGAAGAAACCCAATTTTTTTTATTAACAAATCAAAAGTTGTTACCTTCCTATAAATATTCTTTAATAAATGAATTTTAAGACATAAAAAAAACCCCTGTAAAGTTAGCCCCAGCTTTATTGAGCACCTGATATATTTTGGATACAATTTTGGGTATGATGTATACATTTTATCCCAGGAAGGCTTACCGTCCAAATTGAAGCCTGGAGAAGGCGATAATTTGTGGTCATTCCTTTTCCATTACAACACATTCCCTGTTGTCTCTCTCAGTCTCTGTCTCTTTCTCAAAAAACCAGAGCATTGTCTTTTGGGTTTGCAATTCAAATGCAACCTCTGGTTGGGTCTGCAGTACAGGTTGCTGTACGAGGCCACTGTTCAGTGACTTCTACCAGGGTGTAACTGCTCCCCCGCCCCTCCCGCCCAGTTTCACCCAGGATGCTGGACGGAAAAGCTCCCATGTCTTTGCAGGCACCTGGGGGCATTTAAAGTTTGATGATGCAGAGTGGTTTACACTCAAATGTTACAGAATGAAAGGTTAGTTTTACTGAACTGTCTGAGCCATTTGGAATGTGGGTGTAAAGTAACATAGATCAGAATGTGTGTTTTAAAGTTAGACAAATGTTAGATGCAAAAAGTGGTATTTGAGTGGTGCTCTTATAGGCTTTAACTCAGGAAGGAATATGTGCAAAATCAGTTTGCATTTTGAGAAACTGAAACCAGTCCTTTTACTTACAGTCCTTTTAATTTAATAAGTAAAGCATTAAGTAGAACATAACGTACTCAGGACAATTTGGAAAGTCTCTAGGGGAATTTATCTTAGGATGGGGTTTTCTGGGATTTGCCCTTAGACGCCTTTGGGTCATCCTTGACTTAATGACACCCCTACAGCAGAAGGGATGCTACCTGGTGCTGTACCATCCCCAAGACCATTGCTAATTACACCATACTAGGGTTTAGTTGCCTGCAGTAAAGTTATAAAACTTGACTCTGAGTTAATTGCCATAAGCCCCTTTTCCAAAAAGTTTTAGAACATTTGTGCTGACACTTTGCTTAAATCACATTTATTTTGAGTGGGAAAGGCTACTTTTATAGATGGTCGTTCTCTAATTATCTTTATGCCTGGTAATAAATGATGATCATTAAAATTCTTTTGTTAACAGAGATACTAAAAATACTGTAAGGGCTTATTGAATTTTAATTAAGAACTCTGATTGTCTACTTGTTTTTCACTCCTCCAAATCAGGTGTCTTTTGTTAATTTCTAGGCAGAGGAAATAACACAATTTCCTCCTTGCTCTGTTTCCTGCCAGCTTCTATCTGTTGGAGCCCAGTGTTGTTTGGGGTCCAGATTTGGCAGCTTTCCACTGACATTCCTCTCAGTAAATATCATCTTTTTCTTTTATGAATATTTGTGTGCTTCAAGTCCTCTATGCTCTCTGTCTGATCTAAGCTATAGTATTTTCAGACTCTTTGTATGCATCTGAAAGTTGCACAGTAAATGAGGAATGGCAGAAGAAGAATTGATCCCTTTGAATTGTGATGTTGGTCAAGTGTGTTGACTATCCAACGGACAGCCAAAAGAACAAAGAAGTATGTCTTGGAGGGAAACTTTGCATTTCATACTTGGAGTATGTTGTTAGGATGTTCCTGTTCTTGGAAAAAGATATCTTGCTGGGAAAGGTTGAGGGCCAGAGAAAGAGAGGAAGACTCTCATTGTGGTGTTAGTTTAAAAGTTGATTTTTCTAGCTATTACGTTAGTGCACTCTGTTCTGCAGCTAACTTAACTGCAGACACATAGTCTTGCAAATCATCAGCATCTGTGGGAATGAGATAAGAGAGACAGAGTGAGAAAGAGACAGAGGGAGAGAGAGAGACAGAGACAGAGGGAGACAGAGAGAGAAGGGGGGAGAGAAAGTGTGTGAGTGCACTGTCTATACTGAACAGCAAGATTTGAGGAAGACTGGAACAAAATCCTGGTGAGAGCCAGACCAGAGTGAGATGCTGACAAATGACAGTGGCAGAGGGACTGTGGCAGGGTGTATCCTGGGGCTTTTTGCATTTGTGCCGGCTACAGTTAAAGTTTTGTTTGCCTGATGATTGAAGGGAAACCTGATTTATAACTAACTGCTCTGACCAAACCTTGCTGGATGATTGAGGAAACCAGAGGCTTCTGGTTTGTGTTGCTGAACTGAAATCAAGGCTTTTACTAATTTCTTAATTATGCTTTGCTGTTAAACTGGTTTGGGACTACTGGTCTAAACCTGGACTTACATTGTGAGATATTCTTTGCCTCTCCCACTCCTCAATCTGTTTCCCTAATAAACCCCACTCTTGGGTACCACAACTGTGAGTAAAGTCTGTGAGTTAACATCGAATACTGAACCCAGTGTTTGGTGGAAATAGGTGCAGGAGCATGGGAGTGGCATATCTCACCTAGTAGCTGTCTGTTTGCTGCTATGGATTATTATTGATGGGGACAGTTCCCCTTTATGAAATGGATAGAGGTCAAATTAAGTCACTCCCACATTGCTCCTTTTGTGCTCAACAAAGTGGACTGACCACAGTGATTTTGACAGTTGTTGTTATGTGACTCATAGTGACTCTATGTACAACAGCCCTAAACCCTACTCTATCCTGTGCCAATCGCACTGCCTCTGACACACCCATCCCGATTACCCCAGTCACTGAATCAGTCCACCTCATAGAGGGCCTTACCCTCTTGTGCCGTCCCTCCACCCTCCCAAGCATGATGTCCCTCTCCAAGGACCTGTTCCTCCTTACAACATGTCCAGAGTATGTTAGATGGAGCCCCAGAATCCTTGCCTCCAAGGAACAGCCCGGTTTAGCCCCCTCCAGGATGGATCTGTTTGTTTTCTTGGCAGTCCATGGCACCCTCAATACTCTTCTCCAGCACCACAGCTTAAAGGCATCAATTCTCCTTCTGTCCTCCCTAGTCATTGTCCAACTCTCTGATGCATAACAAGTGATTTTGACAGTAGGCTTGAGCATATCAAGAGATTGTGAGAATGGTGCAGGGCAGGGCAAGGATCATTGTTCACAGGACTGCGGATGAGTCGTAGTCAACTGGATGTTTGTTACCTAACAGCAACTGCAGCAGCAGGGCTTAGGAAGGAGCTCTGGTGGCAAAGTCAGGAGGGAGCTACGCTGCTCATTCAGAGACAGCACCTCTCTGGTCTTTACATACCAAACTCCAGACCAAATCCACCAACTGCTGTGAAAGAGAAAGCCTCCTGTGTGACTTACAGCCTCTGAAAACCTGTTGGAAGGTGAGTTATGAGTTTGATCTGATTTGATGGCAATGAGTAGTGAATTACATTTTTATTGTTTTTACCCATTTTTTAGAACATTTAGAACATTCCTACTAGAGTTTGTCTATTTTCTTTTGACTTAAATGATGCCCCTATGTGTGTCAGAGTAGAATAGTGTTTCATAAAGTATTCAGTAGCTAATATTTTAGAAGTGGATCATCAGTCCTTTCCTCTGAGTCCTTCTGACTAGATATAAATTGGTAACATTTGGGTTAGCATATTGTTAAATAGGGAACACTGGTGGCCAAGTGGCAAGAAACTGCAATCTGTCTGGCGCTGAGTTGGCTCCATCTCATCCCTTACCCTCCAGTGGGTTTTTCGAGGCCACAAATGGCATAGATATGGCCCATGTTTGTCCCACAGAGCAACTGATGGATTTGAACCTACTGCTTTTGGATTGGCAGATCAACTTCTTATCTACTAGGTCACATACCCACTCAAAGCATCAAGCATTTGCACTTCTCAGGAATGTATAAACATCTGGAAGGTAGATAATCTTTATTGTCTAGGATCATTACCTGTGCAGCAGGCCTCCTGTGAACTCAGATGGACACCACTCTGTGAATGAATAACCTCAGTTTGCACCTATGCCTTCGCTTACTCTTCCTTTGTAGTTTCTAAGCGATTAATTCAAGACAATAGAAACCATTTACACTGAGGACAAAGCCTCTCAGCAGCTAGGTGAGCCTCCATATTTTTAATGATTTGCTAGCACCAGGCAGGATGCTGCCCCTGTCACTGGAGGACTTATCCCCTCTGGTGTTTTGTGTGCTAAGCTAGTCTGGGTGCTGTTTCCTTTGAAGCCCCATTTACAGAGGGCAGTCATCAGCAGATCAGGGATCTCTGCTGAATGGCCAGGAGGGGCAGCCTTCACGCTCTGAGGGCAGATGTTTCCTCTAAATGGCTTCATCTAATTAACCCAATTCTTTTCCTTCCTAGAATAATTCATTCTCCCTAGGAGCGCTGGAGATGAATGGTGTTGGGCTGGTAACTGTAGGGATGCGATCACTCCATGTCAGGAAGCTGGGCAGTCACCTTCCACAAAGACTCACAGCCCTGGAAGCCTGTGTATTGGTATTGACACAGTAGCAGTGGGTTTGATTTTTTAAAAGCCTCTTAAGGAGTCCCTAGTGGGGAAAGAATTCTGGTGCCAACCCAAAGGCGGATGGTTCGAACCCACCAACTGCTTTAAGGGAGAAAGATGGATAGTCTCCTCCCGTGCTGTTTACAACCTCTGAAAACCTGCTGCAGGGTAAGCTATGGATTCATTCTAATTTGACAACACTTAACAACAGCAATAAGGAGCATTAGTGATGCAGTGGTTAAAACTCTCAGCTTCTATCCAGAAGGTTAGCACTTCAAAGCCATCAGCCGCCGTTCTGCAGAAGAAAGATGAAGCAGTATGCTTCCGTGTAAAGATCGTTGTTGTTATGTGCCGTTGAGTCACCCGTGACTCATAGTGACCTTGTTTACAGCAGTACTAACCCCTGCTCTGTCCTGTGCCAGTCTCACTGTCTTGACCCACCTACCCCCAACACCCCAGTGACTGAGTCAGTCCACCTCATCGAGGGTCTTCCTCTCCTGCACTGCCCCTCCACCCTCCCAAGCATGACATCCCCCTCCAAGGACTGGTCCCACCTTATAATATGTCCAAAGTATGTCAGACGGAGCTTCAGAATCCTTGCCTCCAAGGAGCAGCCTGGCTTCACCTTCTCCAGGACGAACTTGTTTGTTCTTCTGGCAGTCCGTGGTATTTTCAATACTCTTCTCCAACACCACAGCTCAAAGGCATCAACTCTCCTTCTATCATTCCTAGTCATTGTCCAACTTTCTGATGCATAGTAAGTAATTGCAAAGACATGGCCTGTATCGGGCACACCTTAGTCTCTAGAGTGACATTGTTGCTCTTCAGTACTTTGGAGAGGTCTCTGACAGCCGGCTTTCCCAGTGCAATTTGTCTTTTAATTTCACAGCCTTGGAAATCCCATGATGTAGTTTTACTCTGTCCTGTAGGATTGCCGTGAATCAGAACGAACTTAATGGCAGTGGGTTTTTGTTTCTCTTAAGCTTCTTTTTGTACACTTCTCCAGTACCTTTGTGTTCCATGTTTGAGTTGAAAGACCCTCCCAGCACTTTCGCATATAGTCCCCAGCAGAAGGAAGATGCTTGCTCAGCCAACCAACCCTGGCCTGGACAAACGCAGGCCTGTGAGATTCAAAGAATTTGATCTTTTAAGCTTTTTGATCTTAAAAGAATTACAAATATTTAAAATTGTGAAGGAAAAAATCTTATAAGTATCCCATGCCATTTATTTTTGCATTATTTTCCATAACTAGTATTGAATTTTTTACATTGAGAGTTGTAGTTAGCTCTGGTGGCTTATTGGTAAGGAGTTGCACAGTCTACCCAAAGGAATGCAGTTCAAATCTATCAGCCGCTCCAGTGGGATAAAGATGGACAGTCTTGTCCTGTGTGATTTACTGCCTCTGAAAATCTGTTGGAAGGTCAGCCTTGAGTCTATTCTAACACTATGCTATTCAGCAACAGCAATGCTGAAGTAGGCTTTCACCTCTAAGGAACCTTGTAACATGGGAATGTGTATCCTATAAAATACGTTCTTTCACATGTACAGAAGGTTCAAATACTGTGGTGAGGGTAAAATGCAGTTGTGATTGGTCATTCTGTAAGGCCACGCAGAAGTAACACAGTACCTAGTATATATAGAGTCTGTCACGAGCAGGCTGTAACTGACGCGTCACCGAAATTCTGTGGGATCTTTTTTTTGGAAATCAGTATAATTCTAAAGGAAGCAGAAACTTTTTATGCCAATTTGTCATGTCTTATTTTAAAGCCCAACTTTTTAGCTTTATTTGATACATTTTATTGTTGTCATTCTAAACCAGATGTCTTCCTCAAATGATTCATCCCCAATGAGATTATTTCTGTTTTGTAGCTAACAGAGAAACAAGCTTTTCCCAGTTATGTGGTCAAAATAAGCAATGTAGTTAACTATATTTAGGGTATATGAATGTATATAGAGCTGTAGATAATGAAGTGATGATTTATGTTTAGCTATTAATCTAAAGGTTGTTGGATAAAATTCACCCAGGCCTGGCAATCTACTTCTGCAAAGATTTCACCCAAAGAAACATAGTAGAGTTATTCTTTTCTGTAACACGAGTCAGAATTGACATTGCCACAGTGGATATGGTATTTTTTGGTTTTTGCTATGTGTTTTTTTTTTATAATGTTCTTGGAAAAATTATTGTAACCCATTTTTAAGAGCGGTAAAGCTGTCTTAACTACCATGTGTGCCATGATGTAACAGTCTTTTTTTAGTTTATTGAAATGATAAAGTAGGGACTTCTTTGTCAAGAGAAACATGTAAAAAAAAAAGCACAATGTAGAGTTTTTCTCCCTTTCACCAGTTAGTTTTGTATAGTGTTTCCTTGTTAAAGCATTTCAGTTTTTCTGTGACTTGCATTTTACTGTAACTCCTATGGTACTATATATAGTTGGGTGTTGCTTCTAGATGCTATAAAATTTAAAATTATCTTCCTTTTTTAAATTAGAGTATTTAATTCATTAGCATTTAATGTAATTTAATTTGATTGAATTTAGGCCTACCATTTATTTATTTTCTTTAGGTTCATTGACTTTTGCCCTTTTCCTGCCTTTTGTTGGATAACTTTAATTTTTTTTTTAATAAATAATACCATTTTTCAATAAACCTCTCTCTCTACCCCTCACCATAGCTATATTTCTTTACTCTTTGCGTTGCTAATCCAGGGGTTGCTCTAAGTGTTATTGTATACATCCTTAACTTTTCACAGTCTATATCAAGTTTCTATCTGTACCACATTAGTTAAAGCAATATTGCAGTTATTTAGATTTGCTTGCCATCTATCCCCTCCAATTTGTTTCTAGATTCTTTATTACAGGGTACATTTTGCTCAATGCTATTAATCTTGAAAGAATGATCTGCTTTTGTTCTCTGTCATCTCTTCCTCTGAGACTAGGGTTGTTTGAAATGCTTACCCGTTTTGTGGTTATTGGAGGATACCTGTCTTATAGAAATGTTAATATACCCTGCTTGCAGTGACATAGGGCAAGAATGCAGCAAAACTTCCCAGTATAACAGTACAAATAACTCCAACAGCTCCTTTTCTCTGAAGTGTGTCTTTGAGATATGATGGGCTGAGTAACTAGTTGATGGGATAAGACTAGTTTAATGGGACTATTTTCAGTGGACATGATTTTAAGAACATGAGTCAGTTAAAGATGTAAAGATACCTATGAGAGTATTTTTCCTACGATAGTTTTGTTGGTTTGGCGTTTTGGGTTGTATGTTCCCCCCCGCCCCCACCACCCCTCACCCCACCCCCGCCTACCCCGAAGGCCAGCTTTGTGCTTTTATAAAAAGAAGAAGAAATGGAGAAAAAAAAGAAAGGGAAAGAAAACCCAACCCAACACCACCGACCCCATCACAGATGCTATGGAAAGCATACATATTTTTTTTTATCCTTTTTCCCCCTTCTCTTCGATTTTCCGTCTTGTGAACAACCTTTGCCTTTGCCCTTCATCTAGTGTAAGCTGAAATTAGAAATTGACAAAGCCCTTGGAGGTTAGGAATTTGTACTTTTTTTTTGGGTGGGGGAGTCACTTAGTTTTAGAAACACCCAGTTTTTAGGGCTGTGCCGGGGCTAGAGAGGAGCGAAATGGTTCAAATTGTAGATGAGGATTTCAAGACAGAGTTATTTTAAGAGTGTAGAATTCAGAAGGGGAATTTCCCAGGATGATTTGAAAATACTTTAGGAGTAAGGAATGAATGAGAGAAAGTGCTATTTTGTGAGTTTTCTGGGAAAAGGGCATGCCATAGCAAGGTAGTGGCAGTTATCTGAAGACTCTGGGTGACACAGCCACATGCTTGACTGTGAGTCTACCCAGAGGCACTTGGCCTGCTGCTTCTGAAACTACTAACAATTGAAAACATGGTTCCTTTGACCCACAGAGAAGGTTAACCCGTGTCAGAGATGACTAGCAGCCAGTCACCTTTTAATAATTATTTGAGTTTAAGAAGGATTTTGTGAAGCAGAACTTGTGTGTTAAACACTTTGGCTAATGAAGGTGACGAACTGAAGTCCTCAGAAGGGGGAATCATTTTAGAGAATGGTTTCTCAGCAAACTCATTAGCAAAGAGATGGGGAGCCTGGAAGGTTGGGAGTGTGCTGCTTTGGGCAGAGCAGTGTTCTGAGCAGTATGCTTCGGTGTTGCAGAAAGATTTTTCTGCCTTGTACTGTAGAGGAAGCAAACCTAGAGAGAAAATTGAAGGGCAGAGAGCATGGAGTGTTAGGAAAAAACAGCTTCGCCAGCGCCCCCAGTGTCGAGGAGAGCAGAACCGCCATGGAGATTAACATTCTGAACAGAAATAAAATGGAAGAGAACATAAATACCAGCTAGACAATTTTGAACATGCAACCCAGCATTCCGCCCTGACAGAAAAGAACAGATGAGCCTCCAACCAATCTCCTAAGGCCCCAAAGCAATAGATACAGCTGTTTGGAAACTCACAGTGAACATGCTTGGTGTTGGGAAGAGTTTGGCTCTAAATGAACGGCTGTTTTGCTGGTCTGGAAATGAAGAGGAGACTACATTTAAAAGCCAGTCAGTCCCTATTCTTAGAGCTCAAGTAGAGGACAGAAGAAGTGGGTAAAAGCATGCGCTTGATGTGGTGGAACAAAATGCATGCTAACCCCTTACGTTATCGTCATTATACTAAGCTGTTCATTTTTGTGTGTGGTAAATAACAATGCTGACACGCTCACAAAATAATGCAGAGCATATGGGTCACAACTGTTTTTAACTAAAGGCTCCTCTACAGATTTATTTAGGTTCTTTAATTATAGAGTGGTTTGGAAGACTGGCATGTGGTTTCAGTTTATAGTCACAAATGCTGGCCTTGGTGATAGGTACGTGCTCACATGGCCTGAGAGAAAGAGGAACAAGATTGGAAATATGGCTTACATTTTCCAGGGTGCTTCCTTATTGTAATTTTTTTTTTTAAAAAGTAAGTGGAAGCCAGATCTGAGTTTGATGTGTCATGAAATGTAGGCCGTGCTGGAGATAAGTGTGCAGGTTGTACATGTCCAGTTTCTCCAGTGTTAGAGTGCTTGAAAAGAGCACTTTTGGTGTGGTGTGCTATGTGTCACACAGCTGACTGTCAGCAGTTCAAACCCAGCAGCAAGTCCAAGGGAGGAAGATACACAGTTCACTCCCAAGAAGATTTATAATCTTGACAGCCCAATGGAAGGCCACTCACAGTCAGAACCATCTTGACAACAGTGAGGGTTGTTGGGACTTTTTTTGTTTTGTTTTAAGAGCTTGACCTGGTAGACATACACATTGACTTGGGATTGATGACTCTTTGTAGTTCCCTCTCCACCCGAAAAAGATGTATTACTTTTAAACTTCTATTTCATAATAAGCTTATACCTTCCGTTAGATGAATCAAGTCATTCTCTGGGGATAGCAGCTTACTATTTCTATCCAGAAAAACAAGACAAAAAGAAGTACTTCACGTAGATGTTTTGACTTAAATATCAGGGTCAGTACACAATCTTCTGAAGGTTGCTATGTATGTGTGTGTATTGTGTGTGTGCATTTAATTGGATAGTTGGTTTTCTGTGTTAGAAGTAATTTGATGTCACTTTATAATAGGACAGATAATAGACTCAGGTACATTCCTGGGAGGGCAGGAAGGAGACTCATATTAAACAGCCCAGAAAGCGTTCAATACGAGTGGTTGGAAGAATTCATTTGTATTTGGCATCATGCACTTTCTGGGTTGGTGGGCAATGATGATAGTAACTGTGGCATCTCTGAAATAGCATCTCTCTTTCTAGCATAAAAGCTGTAGCAGAAAATCAATTTCCTAATTTTTTTTTATGCTTCACAGAGCTCATTCTGGTAGTGATTTTGTTGATTCTTGGGTGGGAGACAATGGATTTGATTCTTGGGTGGGAGATAATGGATAATTTCCTCCATGTCTCAGAATTCATTGGCGGGTCAGCTAGATTTGGTTTCACCTTGATGACAATGAGTTTCTTTGAAATGTGTAAAATCCACTTACTCATTTCTCCATAATTTGCTATTGTATAAGTTTAACCCTGTGTTGCTGACGTATTGTACTGTTTGCTTGTCACTGACTCATTGCTGACTCTCTAGCAGGTTTTCTGAGGCAGTAAATCCCACAGGGAATGAATTACCCATTGTCCTCCAGTAGAGCTGCTGATGGATTTGAACTGCATGCCATTGGGCTGGCACTGCAACTTCTTATCACTCCTCCGTTAGAGCTCTCTTTTAACCTTATGGCTGGCATTAATTATATCGGAAAGCTTTGGCCTAGAGGAATTTACATAGGGAATAAGTTGCATACATAATTAATTAAAACACAACTTAGATTTCTGGCATTCATACAGGGCTGTAACTTTCACATTTTGATAGGCTTTGATTTAATCTTTCAAGGGAGATGTATAGCCATTCTCCAGTTTATAGGTGAAGATACCCCAAGTCCAGCCAGGGTGAATAACCTGTTCAAGGTCACAGGTGGTGAATTGTGTATCTGAGGTGCAGTGCAAGTACCTACAGTGTTTCCTGCCTCTGTATTCACTCCTCTCTCCACTATTTGCCCCTGCTGTGCAGTGGTACACAGAGGGGATGTTTGTTTCCACGTCGGGAGTCTGAGGAAGTGAAGCATGAGACCACCGAGTCACCTGGGAGGGTCAGCAGGGCTTTGGTGGTGCAGAGAGAAAGACATACCAGGCTGAAAAGGATTAGCATACACAGTTCATATTAACAAGTTAAAGACCAAAAAAAAAAGAGGATTCTTGTGTTAGATTTTTTCCCCCCTTTGTGTCTTATATTGACTTTTATCCGTGCATTAATTTAAAAAATGCACTAGAACATACCTAATAAGAGCACAGCCATTGAAAAGAAAACCCTATGGAATGCAGTTCTTCTCTGAAACAATCTCTGTGAGTTGGGCTACCTTAATGGGGTTTTTTTGTGGAAGATGCTGGAGTCATTTATGTGACAGTTATGATAGTCTTCTGTACGGTGGGCCACAGGAGGATCTCCCAGGAGTTTTCCTCCACAGAGATGAAAGTTCAGATGTAATTGTAAGAGTATGTGACCAGAGGGGAAAGAATATGATGCGCGCTATTTCTGGAATTACGTTACACCGCTTCGGGAATGACGGGTAACCCCTGCTACCTCTTAGGGTTTCCTCTTCAGAACTGCTTCAGGATTGACTGTAACTGTGCATTGAGACCCCGCACAGCTCCCAGCATGCTGAAGGTGCTCGGGAAACCAAGAGTGTTGGCCACTCCACATACTTTCTGAAGGGGAAGTCTTGGATTCACCTAAAAGGCCTTCTGGGGTCTCTTTGGTCAAATTGAAACACCTCCTGTTCCCCAACCCCTCACATTGTCCCCACACTGTTCTCTTACAGTACCCTCATAATCCACAATTCCAGGACCAGTTGAGGCTCCACCGTCTCACATAGCCTGGCTTTGCCAAGTTATGACTCTCTGTGCTACAGTCTCATCATTTTAAGTGAGAATAGCAGGGGTTGCTTCTCAGTAGTTGTGTTGAGATTAAAATACTTGGGTATAAAGGAGCTTGGGGAAAGCACAGATGTGTAGTAAGTGTTGGTGTTAGCCACTGTGCTTCCTGTCTGGTAGATCCCTTTTCCTTACAGACCAGCGGTGTAGCTGGCTTGCTGTTGTCTTGTTCATTGTGGAGCCTGCCCTTCTGTCTTTGTAGCTCTTTGCCATTGCCCTCTGTTTTGTTTTCTAGCAATATAGAACTATAAGGCCCCTCATCCCTGCCTCCCTGGTGTTTTGAGTTCTACCTTAAGTGATTTTTATCTTTCTAACTCATTCTTTAGGATGGTTTTTTCCACCTCTTACAGATCTACTAACTCCACTCCTGACCTCCTGGAGATCCCTTTCTTCTTCTGCATTATCTTCTTCCACATGCTCTTATTATCTCACTATTTTTCTATGTGTATCTCTTTCCTTTCTTTTAACTGAATAAGAAGCTGCCAAGTCTTAACCTTTACATTCTCATCAGTTATCTCAGTTCTGTACACATGTCAGAGACTCCATAAATTATTACTAATTACTAAATTAGAAGAGGGATTTTGTCTAACTTTTTAAAAACAATTTATATTGGTTTACTTACAGAGTTTGTATACTTTGTGTTTCAAACTATTCTTCATTCATATTGTGTTTCATATAATCATTCCCATGCATTATGTTTTATAAAATTAATCACTATTGGACTTTGCCCATCATTACTCTGTCTTTTCAGGTCCTTGCCAGATCCTTCCTATTTCCTTCACCTCTTCCTTCCACCCACCAAATTGTGGAACCTTTGGTTTCACCTCTTCCCACCCTCAATTATTAGACTTGTTTTAAGTTTAAAGAGACAAAACTGACCTCACTGAATTTTGAGAAAGTAAAGGTCAAGATGAAGATTGGCCTGTCCTGCTTGATCCATCATAGTCTTTGCCACCTTTAAAGTAGGTGGAGTTTAATGGCCAGAGATTAGCCAGGAACCATGGCAAACTCCTGGTACCATTGTGGATCCCATTACCTTACAGTGTCAGTCATTTATTTACAAAGACACTGTTGTATGTTTAGATTAGTGTAGATAATGCCAACTCTTTGGTATTTTATAGCTTTTTTTTCTAATGTTTAAAAAAAGTTTTTTCTTTCTTTTTGTAACTTTGATGTATTGACCTGAAGGTCTCAACATAATTTAACTGTGGATATGTGCTGTAGCACTTCCTCTTAGGCTCAAGGAATTGCCTAGGCTTTAATAAAATTAATCAAGTGTAGGATCAAAAGCTCAGACTCTTTACCACTGAATTGGAACTAACTCATAGCTTATGTGCTCCAAGAGTTATGGAGCTCAATCGCGCGAGAGGATGTTGAAGTCACATGGGAGGACATTACCCAGTTTTCTCTCGAGGTGTTGGTGAATCTGAACGGCCAGCAAGGTGTAGCATCTGGATTAGCAGCATAACTCCCAGGGGCTATACGACCAGAGCCCTCAAGTTCAATAAATACCAGTGTTGTATCAGTGCCATTTTGGTCGCTCAAGAAGGCATAGGCCACTTGGGGATTGCCTGATTGATTTTAAGAATTTGGAGTAACTAAAATACAATCTTCAGCTTGATACTAAAACATCTCTGAGTCTCCCTTTAAAGACCTAGTGGTTACTTCTGATGACTGTCTAGTAATAAAATGATCTCTATTCTAAGGACTCTCCTTTCTTATCCCCTGCAGCTTTGCCCTGTCAGACGAAGCATACCGATCCCTCAGAGATCAAGATAAAGACCAGTGTATTCTCATTACCGGAGAAAGTGGAGCAGGAAAAACAGGTAAGGCTGCCACTATGAACCCACTTCCCTCTGTGTGAAGGGTAATTGAATGGCCATACAGAAGTTCAGGGAGCCCTCCTTAGCCTGAAGTGCCACAGGGAAATTGCTTTGTGGGAGTTACTATCTGTCATTAGGATCTGGAGGGAGGAATGCCTACAAGGGACTTGTCTCAGCTCTTACATGAAGCGAAAAGCCTCTATGAAAGTTTCGAGCCTATGCAAGAGCCTAGTGCAGTCAGAGTGCTGCTTCGAGACAAGGATGGTGAGACTGGCTCATATACTTCAGGCACATTTTCAGGAGGGACCAGCCCTATAAAAAGACTTCATACTTGGAAAGGTGGAGGATCTGTGAAGGACAGAATGACTTTCAATGAGGTAAATTAACACAGTGACCACAGCAATGGGCTTAATAAACCTGAGCAGATTGTGAAGGTGGCGGCGCAGAGCCCGGCAGGATTTCATTCGCTTTGTGGGTAGCGTCACTGCAAGCTGGAACTGAATTGGTGACACCTGACCACAACCATGCGGTGTCCTAAACTTTTCTAGTGCAGTTTCTGGTTACTTCATGATCTTTTATCCTTTCTCCAAGACCTTAGGCCTCTGTGTGTTTAAAACATGAAACCACTTCCCTACAGAATCTCAAAAACACTTCACTTAGAAGGCCACAACCACACTTTAGTTTTGCTAAAAAGTGGAGAAGGTACCTCAACGTCTTCCTACAGAAGTCTTCCTCTAAAAGCCTGAAGAATTGAGATTTTTTTTGTATGTACTTTTTAGACAGACAGGCATGGAATTAACAAAACTCCCAACTGCTGAGGTGGAGAGGCGATGTTCTTTTGCTTGTGTTTTTAATAAAAGCAGCTTGTACGATTGATGGTCTTGAGTGACAAAGTGATTTTACACATGGTCCCCAGGTACCTGGAAAACATTCAAGAGAGCTTCATCCTCTGAGCCCAGCTGGAGAGGTTAAAATCACTGCTGTCGGGGCTGAGGCACGGATAAAAGGATGAGGAGAAGGAGGGGAAGGAGATGATATTTTTATAATGTTTTCATCTGTAAAATGTTTTCTACATCTGCTTTGAAAACAACTTTTCTTTTCTACCCTTATTCCTTCCTCCACTCTTCTTTTTACGAAGGCCTCCTCTCCTCTTCACCCCCACCCCCCACCCTTCGGCGCAGCTTAAGGACTTGTGAGTAGGTATTAGCGCCTTGCTTCTTCCCACGACTCTTTGGAAATAACATGTACCTTTGCAGAATTGGGCAAGATCCTGGCATGCAGAGGTCCTAAGTCAGAGCAACCAGAGACTCGTATGGGTGGAAGGGATTTTAGGCATCTCTACCACAGGCTAGCCAAGTGCGCGCGCGCGCACGTGTGTGTGTGTGTGTGTGTGTGTGTGTGTGTCTGAGAGAGAGAGAGAGAGAGACAGAGAATATCTATCTACATAAGCAAATTATATACAACATTCTAAGTGAAATGAAGTGTGAAGACATGGTGTTTGTAAGAACATGTGAGCGAGCTCATTTCTGAATCCTCCACTGCCGTGGTCGTATGATATGACCTGATGCTAATGGCATGCCAGTTTGTCAGTACACTTCACAAACGCGTGTGTTCCTAGTTATAATGGTATGATTACTACTTTTAATCCACATGTATTGAATTATACTTGTTTTTCTCATCATCATGAGGATTTCCACTAAATCACATCTTCTCAACATAGTATATAGCTCAACAAAAATCAAGTAAACTTACTGAATGTTGGTTGATTGTAAAGATTTACCTAATCATCGTGATGACTAAAGATACAGGGCTTTTCTTTCTTTTTTTTTTAAAGGATATTTTGACGGTATTGATCTGTTCCTAAGTGAGTCAGCAGAAGTGGGTGGTAGTCACTAGTTTGACCAGTTTTAGGCAGTTCTTTGTATCCTTGGCAACATGTATTCAAGAAGACGGCATGTCCACTAATTAGCCATGTTAATATACAGACTGCTCCTTCTAGTGTGTGGGTCTGTGGTAATGACACTGTTTCCCTCTGGTGTCTGAGTCTGCTTCCCAGAGGACTCATGGACCTTTCTTGTTGAGGGATGCAGTGGAAATAGCTGACAATGCTTCTGAAGGTTGGTAATCATTCTTTTTGGAGGAAAACCCAACAAAATCCATTTGATTCGCCTGATAGAAGTCTAGTAGCATGGAGTTCATTCTTCATTTATTTTTTTTTCTTTCTTGCTCAGTAACTAGGGAGCTCTGTTGGCCTAGTGATGAGAAGTCACACTGCCAGCCCAAAGGCACGCAGTCGGAATCCACCAGCTGCTCTGTGAAAGATGGGTAATCTCGGCTCGACCCATTTCCTCCCTTTTCTCTGAAAACCTGTTGGAGAATCAGCTATGCGTTGGGTCCAACTTGATGGTACACAGCAACACACTCACTTATTAGCTTATTCTGTTGGTTTTAATGCCCTATTTACTACATATCATCATTTGTTCTTGTCATTTTTCATGTATTTAAACCTTCCTGAGAGTCTTTCCCCCCTATCAGAAGCTTCCCCTCACCCCTTTTCCTCTCTCAGGGCTGTTTTATTCACAGCGCACATGTTAATTGCTGCTTAGAGAGGAAGCCAGCCTAGGATCCCATAGACTTCCTGGAGCAGAGCTGCTCAGACTTTCCATGGTAAAGGACCTGGGTTTCCTCCCAATCTTGCTGACTTAGGATAAAAAAAATGAACTACTAGACAAATGAAATAAAAAGCAAAAAAGTCCAGGTTTTATTGTTTTAAAAATTATTTTTTACATACAAACTTGCTATGCATATTTCAGAAAGTGTGTAGCCCTGTAAGAGTTGACAGTCTGCTGGACATTGGGCTTCACTTGAGTAGCATTGACCTCTAGGTCCGTGGGAACCTGTGGCTTGTTATGGGGCCACTAGATGGATTGTCAGTGACTTAATTTTACTTGGATTGACAATGAACACCCCTGAGAACATAAGTTAAGAAGTCAAAAGATGTGTTGCATTGGGAAAATCTGCTTTCAAGGGTCTCTCCAAGGGGCTAATGAGCAACGATGTCAGTTTGTAGATTAAGGTGCACATAATCTGAACCATGGCCTTTTTACTTACCTCCTATGCATCTAATAGTTGAACCTGAGTAAGGAAGGCTGAAGAAGAATGGTTGCCTTTGAATTATGGTCTTGCCAAAGTCTTGGTTATACCATCAAAGAATAAACAAGTATGTCTTGGTGGAGGTCATGTCAGGGTGCTTCTTAGTGGTAATGACAGTGAAACTTAGCTGCACATACTTTGGGCATCTTACCAGGAGGACCAGTCCCTGGAAAGGGGCATCCTGCTGAGAAGGTAGAGAATCCGTTAAAGAAAAGATACCCCCTAACTAGGTAGACTGGCACAGTGACTTCAGTGGTGAGGGTGAGCACGGTGGAAACCATGAGGCTGGCACAGGATCGGGCTCAGTTCAGATCTTTTGTTCAGAGGGCCCTACATGGTAGTTGACTTGGAGGCACTTAACAATAACAAGACTTGCTATGGCATGAACTAGGAGTATCTGCTTTCACCATTGTCACTGAAAGTACCTGTGCTCATAGGTGAACACTATTCCAGATAGCTACTGCTTTTAAGTATCCACCCTCTTCTGTAGTCACTGACCTCTGACCCTTCCTTTCCTTTCTAGATCCCAGAAGTTTCCTCCTCCTGACCACTTGTCCCTCACAGAGCACACAGGGTTTTATATACGTAACTCTAACCTTTTTTCCATCTTTCTTTTCCTTCCTTCC
>NW_006399751.1:22007323-22062819 GCF_000299155.1 Elephantulus edwardii | reverse complement strand
CATGGAGTACAGTTCTACTCTGATACCCACATTGGGATGTTCGAAATCTGAATTGACTTGATGCAACTGGTTTGAAGTATGCAGTATAGTTTACAGATGGCACAGGATAGGTCATGGTTCAGATCTGTGTTTCATTAGATTGTTATGAATTATAGTCAACTTGTTGGCTCCTAATAATAAAAACTAGAGGCACAGTGGTTAAGGAATTTTTCTGCTAACCTGAAGGTTGGCAGTTCAAATACTCCAGGTACCTGAAGACTAAAAACAACAACAACAACAACAATAACAAAACCCACCAAACCAAGAGTCTATTTCTGGAAAGAGAGATATTCTTAAGAACCCAGTGGTGAAATTCTACTGTGTCCTGCAAGGTTGCTTGCTACGAGTCAGAACTGACTCAGTGGCAATGGTTTACTTATACTACTTATTTTCAATAAGAAACTTACTAGCTTACACAGAACCACCATGTGGTATTGGAGGGCTTATTTTATAAGAAGTAATTTGTGTAACTAGGTCATAAACCCCTTTGGCAAAAGATGACGTTATTGGTCTTAAACTTGGAGTTCATCTTAAGCTGTGGTGTTGTATAACATGGGCACTTGGGGAGGAGCATGAACTCTTTGAGTGCGCTGGGTCCTGTTTAATTCATGACTGCTCCGCTAAATAAAAATTTCATCATGCCTCATAAAAGTGCCTGAGTATTTCTAGGCAGTGAACTCACCATTTACTACCGTGAACACAAATGATTTGTGAAGAACCATTCAAGCACTAACAGTGGACAGAGAAGCAGAACATAAGGGAACCATCGTAACTACATTTTTTTTTTGAGGTACCCATGATAAATCTGTGGACCTGAGAATATGGTCTTGACAGGCTGTTAGGTGCCATCAACTTGTCTCCAACCCGTCGTGATTTAGGGACAGTAAGAGGGAAGCGTTGCCTGATGCCATGCCAGACTCACCTTTGCTGTGCTCACGTTTGTCATAGTAGCACTGTCAGTCCATCTCGGCTCTGCTCTCCTTTTCTCCCTCCACCTTTTCAGCCATAATGACCTTTCCAAGGAGTGCTTTTCCTGATAATATGCCTAAAGCATGTGAGGCAAATTCTTACATCCTTGTGTCTGGCTGCTCTTCTCCCTGCATTGATTTATTTGTTCTATTGGCTGTCCTTAGAATAATCAGTATTCCTTGTCCGCGTTATGGTTCATAGGCATTACCTTTTCCTTACTCTTCTGAATTCATGGTCCAACTTTACATGTATCTGAAGTATTGACAATGCTATGGCTCGGGTCAGGTGTGCCCTAGTCTTTTAACTGATATCTTCCTCTTTAACACTTTAGTGAAGTCTTTGGCAACATTCGTCTACTATAATGTCATTCTTGACTGCTATCACCATGTGTATTGTTTGTGGCGCTAAGTTAAATGAAATCATTAACAACTCCAGTCTTTTCTCCATACATCATAATGTGGGCTGGTCCATATTTTTGCTTATGTTGAGCTGTAATCCATACTGAACACTAGAGTCTTGGGTAGTGTTTTCACTATCCAGGTAAGTTCATCAAGCTCTTTTCATTTTTCAGCAATAAGGTTGTGTCATGTGCCTATAGCAATTTGTTCACATCATGCAGCTTCTCAGATCAGTTGTTGAGCATATAGTTTGAATAGTTATGATGAAAGGATACAACCTGATACATACCTTTCCTGATTTTAACCTGTGCGGTATCTATCCCTTTGTTCTGTTGAATAACTGCTTCTTGGTATATGCACAGGTTCTGCATGGCGCACAATTAACGTATTCTGGAAGTCTTCGTCTCAGTAGACTCCCTAATTTGTTCTGATTCCCAGAGTTTAATTACTTTGGATAGTAAATAAGACACAAGGAAAGGAAACATCTTTCAGCAATGATCTTTCTGAAGTCAGCAGTGTTCCATAGTGTCCCGGTTCCATAGGTTCTTCTGAATCAAGCTTGAATTTCCTGCAGTTCCCTGTCAATGCTTTGCTCCAGCCAATTTTGGATAATCTTCTTGACGTATGAAAACATTCTAAAATACGCAGTTTCTAAGAACTCTTTAGCTGCCTGCTAGACTAGCCTTTCTTACTTTTAAAACCTTCAGTTCTGACCTTCAGATGACCTTGTAGCACTCCTCCCCTGGTAGTTCTCTGATTCCATCAGTGACAAGGATGCCACTCACTTACCGTAGCCCAAACATTGATGAGTGTCTCACAACACTGAAAATGTTCACATGGAAGCAGGGCAACAAAGGCAAAGCCACAGCCAGCACATAGTGAGCTTTTGCTTTGTTTCTTCCCCATGTGAGAACAGATCCTCGAGATCCACACGTTCTGTATGAATTATCTGAAATTGTGAAGCCCACTTACCTCTTTAAGAAGCAGGTTGTATGCAGTTTTATTGTATTCCTCAAAGTGCCAGCATACTTCTTTTCTTGCACACAAACCTTAGTGGTGGAGACATCCTTAATTCTATCACACTACTGAGTCATCAGAGCAAGGTAAGACCAGTCTCTAGAAATACTTGAGTATCTTAACGTAATAGATAAGAGAGGTGTTGAGGCGCATAAGCATACCAGTATGTGTGTGTATAAATGTGAGTATATATGAAGTGTGATGTATGGTATGTGATTTAGCAGGTTCCTGTAAGTATGTGTAGATACCTCTTACTCTTGAATACATTTATTAGAACTCTGTAAGAAAGACTTAGCATCAACCTTGCTTATGTTCATGCCAAGGGCATTGGTAGTTCAGTGGTAGAATTGTCACCTTCTGTGTAGGAGATCTGAAGTATTATATAGGACTGATCTGCCTGGGACCTCTTTAACATGCTAAAGAAAAAAAAAATACCATTTTAAAGACCAAAGTAACAGTGTCTCAAGCTATGATATTTTCAGTTGCTCCATATGCATGTAAAAGTTGGATACTAAATAAAGAAGATAATAAATAACGCATTGATGCGTTTAAGCAGTGGTGTTGGAGAAGAGTGCTGAATAGCCTATGGACTGCCAAAAGAACAAACGTAACTATCTTGGAGGAAGTGAAATCAGGTTGCTTTTTGCAGCAAAGGATGATGAGATTTCATCTCACATACTTTTGGACATGTTGTCAAGAGAGTCTGGGAAAAAGTAGAGGGCCGACAAAAGAGAGGCCCTCAACGTGATGAATTGAGACAGTGACTGCACCAATGGGCACGAGTGTGTTGGAGTTTGAGAGGATGGCACAGGATAGGGCAAGATTTCGACCTCTTGTTCACAGGGTTACAGTGAGTTATCGCTGCCTCAACAACACTTTGAATTTCCTACATAGGAGATCCACGTTTGATTTCCAGCCAGAGCATTTCCTGAACCATCACACTCATGTTGCTGTGATGCGGAACAGGTTCCAGGAGAGCTTCCAGAAGAAGAGAATCCTGAGGAAGTTACTTAGCTAATCCACAGGTGTGGTACTTTAGGGCAAAGAGGTGTGCTGGTCTTCTGAAAACAAAGGACAAATACCTCCTAGATCACAATGATTTGACCCGTAGGTGATCATGGGGATGACAGCACTGGCAGCATTTTGTTGCTTTGTGTGCAGAGCTGCTGTGATTCAGGGTCAATGAGACATCAGCTACATCAGCTAATAGTAACAATTTTCTCACCTTTCCCCTGTGACACAGTAGTTGAATCCAGCCATGGCCCACTCATTTAGTTATCTTGGGCTTCTGTAACCAAAATACCATGAGTGGATGGCATTAACAAACAAATTGAGGAGACCAAAAGTGCAAATGCAGACACCAGCCCCCGGGGAAGCCTTTCTCCTTCTGTGGGTTTTGAGGGAAGATATTTTTCTCCTTTTAGCATTTGTGGAGCCAGTATTCCTTTGGGTTACTCCTGTGTTTTGACACCAATCTTTCCCATGATCTAGGACATTCTTGGTGCAGGAGCCCTGAGTTCAAAGGATGAGCTCTACGCCTGGCTCTTCTTTTTTGGTGATGCTGAGGTCCCTAGCTCCTAGCTCCCCTCTCCTTTTATCTCTTGTAAAATAGAAGAAATAAGGGTGATGAATCTTAGCCTATTCCTGCCTCATTAGTAACAAGCATTGTAACGTAATCCTTTTAATACCACTCAGTCCTGCCTTGTTAACGGAAATCAGAGGTCAGGGTGTACAGCATTTACAAGAAAGGAAGAGAAGTACACCAAGATGCAAAATGGGAAGTAGTCCTACAGTGGTGGGAAATGTGGCCCACCTTAATGACACTTTGTAGCACAAAATTCAACTCATGACATATAGTCTTAATGACTTTCATTAAAATGTTTCTGTCCTTTTTTTCACTCATTCACTGCTCTTTGAAAGCATTCTTTTATAAATATATTGGATATATTATTTCTACTTATTAATTTGGATGGAGCTCTGGTGGTAACCCAGAGATGGTGCCTTTCTGACAATCTGAATCCACCAATGACTCCATGAGAGAAAGATGAGCGTTCTCCTCCCGTGTGATTTACAGCCTCAGGAAACCAATGGAAGACCAGCTGTTGAAGTTCCAACTCAGTGACAATAAATAATAGTGATACCATGAAAGACCCGCTTTTTGTCTGTGGGCTTACCAGAAAGGTTTGATTGATGTATTCAGTTGTACGAAAAAATAAAGGTTTTGATGACCCTTTTATTGTGATTGCCACATCATGTTTCTCTTATACTTAGCCTGTTGTTATGTGCCATTGAGTTGCCTGTGACTCATAAAGAACCTGTGTACAACAGCCCTAAATGCTGCTCAATCCTGTGATAATCTAATTGTCCCTGACGCACCTATACCCATTCATCCAGTCACTAAATTGATCTCATTGAGGGTCTTGCTCTCTTGTGCTGTCCCTCTACCATCCCAAGGATGACGTCCCTCTCCAAGGTTTGATCCCTTCTTGCAACATGTCCAAAGAATGTCAGACAAAGCTTCAGAATCCTTGCTTCCAAGGAGCAGCCTGGTCTTCCCCTCTCTAGGATGAACCTGTTTGTTTTCCTAGCAGTCCATAGTATATTCAATACTCTTTTCCAGCACCACAGCTCAAAGGGATCAATTCTCCTTCTGTCATCCTAGTCATTGTCCAGTTCTCTGATGCAAGTAATTGCAAAGACCATGGCCTGTATCAGGCACACCTTAGTCTCCAGACTGACATTGTTACTCTTCAGTACTTTGGAGAGGTCTCTGACAGCAGACTTTCCTAATGCAATTCATCTTTTAATTTCCTGGCTGCTGGTACCAAGAGTGTTGATTGTAGAGCCAAGCAAACTGAAGCTGTTAACAATCTCAGTCTCTTCACCATCCATGATGCTGCCAATCGGCCCAGTGGTGAGAATCTTTCTTTTCTTGATGTTGAGCTTCCATCCATATTGAAGGCTAAAGTCCTTGACCTTCTGCAGCAAGCGCTTCAGGTCCTCCTCAGTTTTCAGCAAGTGGGGTATCTCCTCCTGTTTGATCCTTAGTCTAGTAACCATAATTCCAAAACTAGACTGTGTAGCATAGAGGATGATACTCAATTCTTGTGCTCCTTGGAAATACAGCCATAGTATGGTAGGTTTTTTGTTATTAATAGGAGCTATTACATAATGATTTGATTTGGATAAATACCTAAATATTTGACTACAGATCCAAATTTATTTGAACTTTGGCACAGATGGAGCAAAAAGGAAGTGAAACAGAAAGTCTCTTGAGAGTACTATTATTTCCTGTTCCCAGTAGGATAAAATATTATGAAAACATTCCCCCTAAACTATGTTGGACTTTAATACACATCTTTATTGGTTTCTTCCTTTCCTAAAGTCGTGACTATCCCATGAACTGCTTAAATTTAAAAATCAAGATTTATATGGGGGTGGAGGGGAGTATAAAATCATCTCTTTTTGACAATGAAGACTTTATGGGGAGAAAATTATTCTTAAGCTCAGTTTATAAAAAGTGAATTGCTAAATTACCAGAAATAGAATTCCCAAAGATACTTAAAAATATGAACATAAAAGTTGTGTGGGTTTTTAAAAACAACTTGAAAATCATTATTCTTGAAATAGATTTTAAAGTGATATTTGACTTACTGAAATAGATTTTAAAATGAACCATAAAAATTATTCCCAGTTTTGTTTTCCGTTTTCATATTTAGATCCCAGCAGATACTGTGGGTTTGTATATAGTTCAGCAGCCAAGTGATGTAAAGCCCATGAACTCTGCTTCTGGTGCCTTTTTTGAAGAAAGTCTGAGCTCATCTCATCTTGGTCCTTGAATGGTCTCTGAGAGGCTTGGTTATAGAACATCAGAAGACAGCTTCATGCTCAAATCAAGGGAACACTCTTAAACCATTATCTTCATGATCTCTGACATCTTTGAATCCATTGGTACAGTCACTGTGTTGGTCCATCTCCTTGAAGGTTATCTCGGAGCTTCTGGCTTTCATGATGTCTTTTTCCTAGGACAGGCCTCTCCTGACAACATGCACCAAGTATGTGAGACATAGTTTTACAGCCATTGCCTTTAAGAAACACTTTGGTTGCACTCCTCCAGGATAAGGAGTCATTAGTTTGGTGCAGGTGTAGGCAAACAAGTTTAATTTACAAAACATTTTTGAGGAAAAGCATTTCTTTTAAACTTTGAAATACATTTGGTAAAGCTATCCAAGTTACCTGTTTATTTTAGATTGGATCATTTTATTTGTATAGTAATTGCCTGTAAGTAATTGCTTCAGGAAGATAGTTCTCTTGAGATTTTGCTGGTCATGTTACCCAGCAGTTGGATTTTTTTTTCTTTCTTACTTTAACAGCCTAGTGATAAATTTCAAGCAGAGCCTCTATTGTGATGAAAAATGAGGCGTGGTGGAATAGAGACACTGGTATTTACAAGGTTTTGGAAATATGATTTGCTCCAGAAAGAACTTTTAGTGAGACTGCTTTCTCCTACCAGTACTTGTTCACAATTTTAAAAAAATTCTGATTAATTTACTAACACGGCATGGGTTTTGTCCACAGAGGCCAGCAAGCTTGTTATGTCCTACGTAGCAGCTGTTTGTGGAAAAGGAGCAGAAGTTAACCAAGTCAAAGAGCAGCTTCTGCAGTCCAACCCAGTCCTGGAAGGTAAGATTTTCTATATGTCTTAAGTTGTATGACTGAAGCATTAGATCTAATTTTCAGGGCATCTGAGTCCTGGGAAGCCACCCTAGTGATATAGTGGTTAAAATACTCAGATGCTAATGGAAAAAGGCAATAGTTTGAACTACTAGCTGCTCCACAGGGGAAAGATGAGGCAGTGTTTCCACAAGACCTCAGGCACCCTATGGGGCGATTACTCTCCATTCAGTAGAGTCGCTGTGAGTCAGAACAGACTTGACAACAATGGGAATTTTTGGTGCGTGAAGGGAAGAAGAAGGAAGAGAATTTGGGGCAATTTATGCAGAGCAAAGAAACTGAATCCTAGAAACTCCTCTTTAAAGACTGAAGGGAATGAACAATTGACCATGTTAGAGGAGCTTTCTCACTTAGAATAATTGTTTTTCTTTTTTGCTTTCAGTGTTGATGTCATTATTACGACGTTGATGTTTGTATTTGATTGGATGGCTGGGAAGAATTTAGTGGGAGAGAGCCTTGAGGAAATAGCACTGAATTACCACGAGGATGAAACCCGGGGCTGTTTATGTCTATTGTCAGGGAAACCAAGGCCATGCCAGAGAAACGCTCAAGGACTAGTTTTTCCCAGAGCCACAGAAAGGAGCCTACCCGACTGCAGAATTTTTAGATTCAGTTGGCCATCTAAAAAAACAAGGCCAGAGAATGCCCTCTTACTACGCAAGGGGATAGTGTAAGCCAGCCGTCCATCAGAAGCAAGAGATCAAATCCTTTCCCTATTGATAGTGAGCCCAGGCTGGCTGTCTTGTCAGCACAGCTGTTGGGATAGAGCAGCGATTCTCAGGCTTGGCTCTGTTGACATTTGAGCTAGGTAATTATTTGTTTTGGGGGCCGTCCAGTGTTTTGTAGGAAAATGGGCAGCATTCTAGCTCTGCCCACTTAGGTGTCCCTTGCATCCTTCCTCCCAATTTGTGACAATTAGAAATGTCCCTGGACATTGCCCAGTGCTCGCTGGGGACTCAAAATAACTCTGGGATGACAATGACTTGGCTAGAGGAATAGTTTCGGTCACTGCTTGTTCACAATATTGGTGAGTAATATTTAGCATAGATTACAGCCTGGCTGCCGGGGGTGGTAGGGGCACACCTCACTGTGGGGGAACACAGCTCTATCCCATTGTCTGTGATTAGCCTGTTGTCATTAAGAAAATTCAAGTTCATGGTAACTCTCTCTGAAAAGGTAGAACTGTACTCCTGAGGGACTTTCAGTGTCTAACTTGTGAGAAATAGATTTTCAGATCTTTTCTTCTGTGGTATCTTTTGGGTGAACTCAAGCCTCCAACAGAGGGTAGTGACAGCACCATCTGGGTCTCCTTCCCTTTTCCTCCCATGGGCCTTGGGGACTTCTGAATACCGAGCTGTCACACTGACCCCAGACACCATTTCATGCTGCAGTCTCCCCATTTTGTCAAGAGAAACACTACACAAAATTCTTCCCCAGGTAGTGAAACAATTGTCATAAAAATGAAAGAAGCAAATCCAAATGATCTATTATGTTTCCTTAAGTAGCAGAGTAACTATTGCTATCTCTTCCTCTTAGAACCTTCAGTAACAGAAGAGCTGTTTTATAAAACACTTTATCATCATTTCATTGTCCTGCTGGTTGACTTTGGTTTTGGTCGTTTGCCTTTATGTTGTTTGCTCTACGTACGCTGTATTTCTGTGTCTGCTTATTCTAAGAATGCTGTGATCTGAAGGAGCAGCGCCGTGGAATGCTAGCGCTTGCATCTGCGATGAGAATCTGACTCTTTATTTGGTGGAATTTGAAATGAGGCTCTGGTGCAGGAAATGGAAGAAATGTCCACCGTGGGCATGCATTATCTTTTATGGGAATGCTTTACTTTTTCACTGGAGCTGCTACTGTAAATGAACATTTTGAACAATGAACTTAAAAAAACAATCGAGGAATGTGTCTCGAGTGTTCTATAATGGAATGCTTGTTTTTTATTCTGTGGCTCATGATAAAGGACCTCAGTGTTTGGGAATGTTGTCGAGTAATGTGCAACTCAGATTTGTTGGATGAAAAGATGGTTTATGGTCTGCAAATGATGCCCTGAGTGAAGTTGTTTTGAAGTCTTTCTTTGGATTGCCCCTGACCTTCAAGCCACAATAAACTGTGCTTTATGCATGAGCATCCCAGTCTGGACTTTGGGGCTGTGCAAATTAGCTAAGTGGGCACCTTACAAGTTCACACCCACCACACAGTAAGTACTAGCCTAGGAGAACATTAACAGTGCCATGGTTTTTGTAACTGCTTGGTAACCCCTCCCCATTATTAGCAAGGTTGCAGGGATTATATAAAATTATTTCGCTGGTGGTGAACAGAGCAGTTCCTGAGCTGTGTAAAGGTTCATATGCTTATTTGCTAACTGAAAAGTTGGAGGTTTGAATCCACCCAGAGATGCCTTGGAAGAAAGAGTTGGTGATATCCTAGAAAATACCAGACATTTAAAACCCAGTGGAGCATAGTGCTGTCCTGACAGGCACAGGGTGGCCATGGTTCAGAACTGACTTGATGAAACCCATCTTGCTTGCCTGTTTAGTTATAAGCTACCATGATCTAGGTTCATTTGCCCCCTAGTGAGGCAGAACATCGTGAAGCAACCCTTTCACCTAATGACCATGTGTGATATTACCATTGTTACACTAGAGAGTCGTGCGGACCTGGGGCAGTGCCAACCATGTCATTCATGTGTACCCTTATTTTAAAGGGAACCCTAGGGGAGAGTCTCTCTCCTAGAAGCTGCCAGGATCTGAAGAACTTGTATTCTGCATTATGTGCCAATTTGATATTCTTTATTCTGGAAAGTTTTACTTAGAACTAAAGGACATAAACTACTATATAATGTAGCATGTTTAAAAAAGTAAAAACTAGTTTCTAAATCTCTCAATTATTTATGTGTTTCAGAGTTCTATAACCAGTTACATTAATGTGGCTTTGTTTCAAATTAAACAAAAATTTAAATGTTTATGTCTTTTTTTCCCCCATAATCTAGAAACCTTACCAAATTTTGTAAACAAATGGTTTAGCAATATTATATATGTATTCTTTGAAATAACTTTATTCACTCTAACTGTTAATATTGATAGAGTGGTATTGAAGTCTTACTTGTTGGCCACTAAGTTCACTGTTTTATAAAAGAGTTACTAAGTGTTCAGTTTGACAAGATTAAGTTGATGACAATTTGTGAAAAAAGTTTATGAATCACAGGAATGATACTTTGAAAATACCTTATAGGAACTGGAAACTGGAAATATAGACTTCTGTATATTTCTGTGGGTATTTTGGACAGAAAGGTCATTGGTACAAGTTATATTTTCCAGAATTTATTGATATCAAATGTTCTATTTTATCTGTCTGCCTGTAATTATAGTTCTGTTAGTTTTAACCATGCATTTTTTGTTTTTTCTTCCTAGCTTTTGGAAATGCCAAAACTGTAAGGAATGACAATTCCTCAAGATTTGTAAGTATTTGTAGAAGCATAAGTGTTAACACTAATATTTAGCTTATGTATGTTTATACAACCAATAGATGTTTAGATGTATAATATTTCTTAATGCACTCTTTTAAAATAAGAACTTCATCTCTATTGGAACACTGGATGTACTATAAGGATTATTTCTGTCCTTGTTGGAATTTTTCTTTTTAATTCTTCTGGGACCAACAGGCCATTTCTTTCTTTCTGTTACATCTTCCTACCATAAAATTCCGCAAGCAGTAAAAATGAAGCAATTGAGAATGTTGTAGTTGGTGGTGTTGAGTCCACTCTCATGGTGACCCCATTCTTCAAATGCTTGAATTTCAGTATTTGGGAATTTTAATTAAGTTACTTATGTGAAAGAATTGTGAAATATGTGTCAAATTAGAATTCTCTAGATTTCTAGTGTTTTTATTCAGTGAAACTAAAAATGATGGCATGGGTAGAGGTAAAATCAGAAGACTTGGCATTTTGTAGAATTATACATGACTACATAGTAGCAATGGAAGAGAACTGATACTTCGAGTGGTTGGGTTGAGCAGTGTCCACTGGTGGAAACGACCTGACCCACCTCTCCAGCCCACCCTCCATCTCTGGCATGGACTTCATGCCTCTGCTCCTTACAAAAGACAGACATTGCCGGGAGGCAGCTAGGGCAAATATGTGATGGTGATGTTTTAAAATTGGTCTCTTTTTTCCTATAGTTTAACCAATTCTATAGACTTTTATAAAAAATATTATTTATAATAAGTAAATTTCTCACCTCAAAGAATACGTATGCGCGACTTATCCCATGAGGAGTCAGTTTGATGATCTTTTATGCTGGTGGTGTAGTTTTTAGGGAGTTATGCTTCCTGCCAGTTCAGATCCACCAGAGGCAAGAGCCTGCTTTGTGCATTTATAGCTTCTCAAAACAGTTTAAAGGGTCAACTGTGAGGCACTCTTTTTAGACTCCATGGCAATAACTTTGACTTTGGCTATGAGGGAAGGATCCTATTCTTCCCCTTCCCTTTCCCCATCCCCCACCCTTAGTTCCTCATACTGCTCAAAGCAAGAGAATGATTCAAGTGGAGATAATTTTGATAGAATTTGAAAGCTAGAGAGTGGAAAGCTAAGGTGCCTAAATCTAAGACTGAATTTTTTCCATCATATTAGTTAGCCCCTTATAACTGATTTCATCCATGCCTTTTCCTGTTGTGGTAACATGGCTAATCTCATTACATAAATAGAATTAGAAGTGAAGTGTGGGCAGAGAACTAATCCCAGTGGATCAACATTCATTATGTGATGGAGATTTTATTTTAGCTGTTTGCAAATTATACACAGACCTTTTTTTATTTTAATGTTTGCAAATAGATTTAGTGTATAGACCTTAAAAATGCAGAAGGCAGCTTAAAGGGACATTCCAACTTGGGTATTATTTGAAATCTACCAAAAAGCTTACCAGGTGCTTAAGCAACTCCAGAGGAATCCTATTATAACAGCAGTATTAGAATATGAGATTAATATCTGATTACAGGTGTAACTTGTTTCATGTTCAGTTTTTAGTAATTTCTCTGCCTTATAGTCTGTTCCTTGACCAATAATATGACTTGGTGAAACCCATGTTACAATTTTATAGTATGACTTCACTGTATTTCAAGTTGTGTGTATAATATATATTATGTATATAATGGTGATCTGTGCATTGAATATTTGTTCCTTAAGGAAACAGCTCTTTCTTCAACTATATTTAAATGATTAAAACCCAGAATGATGAGCTTCATGTTCTCATTCCTAGGAAATCTGATCAACTGTCATGTCACAGTTCTAAATGTCATCATCGCTAGGCTGGTGTTGTAGACCACACTGGGGGTGGTCGAGGGGTGCCTCATAATGCTGTCACCTTCACCTAAACTGCTCCCATCTGACTTGTCGGACACCCTGAGCTTCTATCAAGAAAGTTGTTGTTGATTGCCATCAAGGCGAGCACGACTCATAGCAACCCTGTGAACAAAAGGCCCGAATCCTTTCTGTAACTATCATCATTTATCAAAGTTCATAGAGTTTCCAAGGGCATATTGTTTAGGAAGTGGATGCCACTCCTGCTTGGAAGAAAGGGACTCACTATGAAAAATCACTTCTGGAAACCTCGGCGTTCTTAGTGGGAAGATATGTTGAACATCTTTGTGTAAAGAACTGAGCTGGGCACTGATAAGGGGAGAACCTGAAAGGTTGGGAAAATTGCATTACCAGAAGCATAAAAATCCTTCACATCATATATTCAGTTGTTTAAAATCTGTTTGAATGCCCACCTGGTCTGCCTGCTTCTCCTCTTGCGACCTACAATCCCTCCTCCTCCTGCAGCTGGTGTGAGCTTTATAAGCCTAAGACCGTTCCCTGCTTTGCTGTGAACACTTGAGGCTCCTCCTTGCAGCTGCAGTGCAGAGCACGCTCCTTCCCTCCTGGGGCCACCTGGGGCCTACGTGAGCTAGACCTGCCACCCGCCCTCTTCAGGCCATCCTGCCTAGCCGGGTTCACGCTACCTCTGCCACAGTGGCCTTTGTGGCTGTAGGTGAGCAAAGTGCTTCCTGGCCTCAGGCATTTGCAGCTCCAGTACCTTCTGCATGATGTGTAGCTGTTACTTCTGCACAGCATTTCCTGGCCTTTCCTTGAGACACTCATTAGCCTGTAATTACTGTGCTCTTGTCTCGTGTTTGTGTGTTAGCTGACCCGGTGGCATAGGGACATCATTCCAAGACTTGCATTTTCTCTGCCTTCTTGTTCACTGAGGCAGCCCAGCCCAGTAGCTAGAACAATGCAGGGATCATCGAAGACACTGGAAAAAGATTTACTGGTGAATGAATGCCCATTTTTTTTAAAGAAGCATATAGGGTAGTGAGGGAAATTAGACATGTTTCAAAATCGTTATGATGCAGCACATAAAACAGTAGGTCTTCCATGAGTGTGCTCATGAAGCCTGATGGATGGATGGATGTTCAGAAAAGAAGCTGGAGGCGTCAAGCAGGGCCAGACCTGAGGGAGCCTTGGAGATTAAATGTGACAGAATTGACAGCAGGAGCTGCCTGCAGTGTGGAACCTGGAGAGAGAAACCATTGGAGACCTAGCTGCTGCCTTGAGCCGATGGTGTGTGGGTGGGACCAGGGCCGCGAGCTGAAAGATGAGTCTCAGCCAGAGCTTGGAGGACTCCTGAGTGTCAAGTTCAGGGTCTCAGATACAGGAAGTTGTGGGTTGTTGCTGAGTAGACGGGTGACATGATCAGTAACACGTTTTGGGGGAGTGATCAGCATGTGGCCAAACAGGAAGAATGCCTTTCCAGAATCAGCGAAATTCCCACTGCTGTCCAGTACTTCGTTTATCCCTGGTTGAATCCCCCCCTATTTGGAGTGTTTATTCTAAGCTCCCCAAGCCTCCTGCCTTTGCTCTCAGCTGACTGTATTACCCATACTTCACAGAAATGACGAGAGCGACAACACAGGCTCTTAGATGCAGCTGCTTCCTGTGCCTCACCTGCACGTATCAACTCGTTGCCACTGTGTCGGAACTGACACTAGCTGACTCTGTCGGGTTTCCAAGGCTGCAAATCACACAGGAGCTGCTGGTGGATTTGAACCATCAAAGAGGTGCCACTTTTTGGGTTAAGAGTGTAACTTCCTGTGGACTGTGTGTGTCATCAGAGCTCCCTCCTGAGTGTATGTATACAGGCATCTACTGCTATCCATATAGCAAGCTAGATCTGTATGTATACACTTCTGTCTCAGTTCCTGGCACACACAATTCTCCTCACCTCTGCTGACAATCCTGTCACCTCCTGTGTCAAAGACCACCTTGAGCTTATATTCTTCCCTGTTTTAGATGGCCATATATTGCTCCTAAGTCTTGCGAAGTTATCCTTGCTCTTTGCCTTTGAAGCTTCCCTGCCTTCTCAGTCCTCGCCGTCATGGAGGGTATCATTGGCCTCCTTCCTGCCATCTTCTTCTCTTACCTCCTACTCTAACCAGGTCCTGTCTTTGTGACTCTCTGGGTTGCTCTCAAATCTACTTACGTTTTCTTTTGCTGCACCTAGCCCTCTTGGTATACCAGTTAAGTACTTGACTGCTAACTGATAGGTCTCTGGTTCGAACCTTCCAACCATTCGGCAGAGAGGCCTCCCGTAATGAGGCTAGAAAATGCTGTGGGGAGTTTCTCCTAAGCTACATGAACTGAATGCCATCTAACAATTACAGGTCTGCCAGCCTGTCTCCTATGTGGCCACCTGCAGTTTGGTACAATTGACACTGCTCCTTTCCTGTCCTTTCTTTGTTCTGCACCTAGAGTGATCTTGTAGAGAAACCCATATGATGACAGTGTTTTGGAGCCTCTCATAGCATCACATTGCTCTCCGGAGAATGTCTCAAAGCCACACTACGTCCTGGCTTCCCTCTCCAGCCTCACTTCCCCACTCACCACCTTCAGAGATGCCAGTTTTTATGCCTGCTTTTTCCAGCCCAGCCACCATATTGCCCGGATGACTCCCTGGTACTTTGGGTTAAAGTTGGGTGACTTGCCTCAGGAAACTCTTTTTTGCTTTGCTGTTGCCCATTCTTCATATTCCCTTGGCACCATGGTCCCCTGTAAGAGGTTCCTTCTACCCTGTGAAGCCTGCTTATCCTGTTAGATTGTAAACTTCTTGAGGGTGGGAGCTGTGCCTTCTTTCCATTCTGTCAGTTTCAATGTCAAGCAGGTGCTGGTTGACATTCGCTGGATGCAGAAGGGATGATGTGCAAGGACAGATAACACTTTCCAGTGAAAAAAGGAGAAGGGAAGGGAGGATGCACGAGCTAATCGAAGCCATACATTGTATTAGTGATTCGGCAGCATGTGATCGTGTTGCTTCTCCTTTAAACGTTTTGACAATTAAGGTAAAAAATGTTTTAATTAAAGTTTGAAGGAAAACCCAAAAAACCCAACTCCACCAAACCCCATTGTGACATTTTGAAAATTAAAGTCAACGTAGTCTCGGGGAGAAGTATTTAGAAACCCATTTGTCTCTTATTAAGGTCAGACATGAAACAGCTGAAAGAGTTCACTTATTTGGGCAACACACCTTTTTCCAAACAAGAAGTAGCTGTCAGGGTTACTCTGAATCTAGAAGCAAGAATAGCCCAATTTTTTAAAAAAAATCTTATTTTGAAATGCCCTATGTGTTGCTGTGTCTTTGAGATACCATTTGTAAAGCATAATATAAATTGAGCAGTGTATTATTGTGTGATCTAGGTAGAAAGCTAGTGATTTTAAGGGTCCCAGATTCTGTGCTGGACTCCTAGGTACACTCATATTTGGTTTTTTTTTATTTGAGTAGATGTAAAAACAGAACTTTGAGTGTTTCGCTTCATCCATTATCAGTCTGTTTGGCATTTCTAACAATGGCTTAGAACACATTTTACCTGTTAACATGAAATAGTTTGTTGCATCAACCAGTGCATATACAAAGGCTACCTCTTAAGTTCCTAGTTAATAATCTAAAATACACACATTCTCTACAAGTATAAAACCCCTATCTGAAATGGAAAGTTATATGATGACTAAGATCTTTTCCTTTTTTTTTTTCTAATGGTGGGGTATCTTTATTGTCTAAGGTGGGGCTTGGCAGAGTGAGGTTCTACGGCAGCAGGAACAGGAATGGGGAGATGCCATCTGAGGGCCTTCAGCCTGCTGATGGCCTGTTGGCATCACCGGTGCAGCTGTTGGAGGCAGCTGTTGCCGGTCCTTTCTTCCGCAGCACAGGCAAGCCACAGGTCCTGTAGGCTTGAGCACGGAATCCGGGCGCTCCTTGTTGTGCTCCAGCAGCATGTGGTTCGAAGGCGGCAGCCCCAGACACGCCCTGAGGATGTTCTCGGTGCAGCTGCGCTGGCGGAAGAGCATGTTGACTACAGGGCTACCCGGGGTAACGAGTGGCGCTTTGAAAAGGAAAGTGAGCAGTGCCAGGACCGAGTGGAAGCCCTGTGGCTCGGGGTCTGCGTCAGTGTGGAAGCTCACGCGCTGGCACAGTTCAGTCAGCAGCCCCAGGTCCAGCATGATGGGCACGGCCAGCAGGGAGTCCTCACAAGTGTTGTGCAACACCAGTGTGTTGGTGCCACCTACCATCAGCTCCGATGTGTGCTCATGCAGCGCACACTTGCTGTCACCCACGTACGGCACATACTTGATCACCAACCGATGATCAGGCTCCTCGCCAGGCACATAGGGCACTGGATTGCTGAGCACCATGTCGTTCACCATGTTGCTCCTGGAGAGCTCTTTGGAGCGGAACTGGGATGGTGCCGACAGGCTCTGCCCATCGTTGTTGCCTAAGTGGTTGTAGCTCATGATGGACGTGGTCTTGAGGCCAGAGCGGACCAGGAAGTCCACAAGCACCGACTTCACCTTTGGCCAGTCTTGACATCGTCCCCACCCACAAAGACACGGTGCTACACCGCTAGCTCCAGAGCCCCCCGGCACCACTGTCTTTTGTGGGGACCTGCTGAGGAAGGCACAGCCCTCCAAGGTGCCAGCCACAGCGAAGAGCGTGGACGGGGACACCTCCTCACCCACCTCAGTGATTAGATGCAAGTTCTTAGCCCTATCATTTCAGTTGGGGCCCACATCGCAGAAACGCTCAGTGTTCGCTGTCCACAGCACAATAACCTTATCTAACTCCTTGATGGACCGGAAGTCTCTGATGTCCTTGCGGATCTGCTCCAGCAGCTGTGCACGTGCGCCTTGGCTGGCTGCGGGGCGCCTTGGCTGGCGGCGATGCACTCTGGAATGTAGACAGAGGGGTGTGCGCAGGCGCAGCACTTCCGTGCTCAGCCACAGCTGCTCCTGCAACCACCAGTTCAGCTCTTGGCGCATGCCGCATCGACTGCACCAAGTTCAGCGACAACATGTCCCAGCTGTCAAACACCAGGTCGTGGGGCTACCCCCTGGGTAACAGCAAGGGCACGCGCACCTCCTGCGCGGGCCCAGGCTCACGGTGCCTATGTGGGTCAGCGAGCCGGAGTAGTTGGCTTCCTTGCGGCTGGTGCGCGTGGGGCAGGACAGGCACAGTTGGTTGGCCAGCACGGCGGCTGTCAGCGTGGAGCCGTTGTTGCCACCCCAGCTGAGAAGCATGACCCCTAGGAGGGGCACCTGCCAGGTGGTCCTGAAGGTGAAGTGCTTGGGTGTGGGGTGCACCGTGGGGACATCACCCTTGCCACTGATGCGCATCGTCTGGTCCTCATACTGAGCTTCGATGGCCAAGTCCGGCCTCTCAACCACATCGGGGGACTCCTAGCAGCACAGACAGCGGACAGAGCAGGGCATCAGATCTTTTCTTCTTAAATACTCATAACATGCTATATTAGCTTTTTGATATATTAACTTGGAGGTAATGGGTTATTTCGTAAGAATAATTTGTGGAAGTGTGGTTGGTTTTGTTGGTTTTTTTTTGGTCATGGTTGAATAAACTGTGCTATATTTTTAATTACATTGAAATAAAGGTTTTGAAAAAGGACTTACTATGCCATTTCAAAGAAGATAATGCTATCTGATTTAAAATTTTTTTTTTGTTTTTTGTTTTAATGAACCTGAAAACTCACCGAGTCTTTCTTTGGCAGGGCAAATATATGGACATTGAATTTGACTTTAAAGGTGATCCGCTGGGAGGAGTGATAAGTAACTGTGAGTATTTTATTTTGATCCTTCTAACAAAAATTGGAACAGTATGACATCTATTTGGAATAGAAAATAACTTGTGTCTTCAGAGGATAGGTTATAAGAATATGTTTTCTTTCCTTAGACTTGGTGTGGGTTGAGTGGGTCATTTGAGTGAAAGTGTACAGAGCAAGTTAGTTTTCCATTCAACAATTCTGTTACATTTTATTTTGTGACGTGAGTTCCAAATTCAGTGTCACAGTCCCCCTTCCTGCTTCCTCCCTGAGCCCCTTTTGTCGTTTTGTCATTTCCTATTTCTTCCTGCCTTCTGGACTTGATTGCTGAGTAAATGCTATACTTTTGGTCTGTCTGATTTGTTGTGTTATCATTTGCATGGACCTATTTTTTGGCTGATAAGTGATCTTCAGGTGTAGACTCAATTCCAGGTTTGAAGAGTATCTCAGGACTAGTCTTGGAGTGTCAACCAGTCTCTTATCAGACGAGGGAGTCTGGTCTTCTTTATTTGTTTGAATTTTCTTCTATACCTTTCTCTCATGCTGTCCGGGACCTTCTGTTGAACCCCTGATACTCTGGCTAGTAGTAGTAGCAGGTGGGAGGTCTTCTGGGCTTAGGGAAGTGGAGGCTGATCTTCTCAAGATCTGTTACTGTTTTAGACAGATTGTTTCCTTGATTTTTTTATTTTCTTCACTCTTCTTTGCTAGCTGCCTACAAACTTTAAGACCCCAAGTTGTAGGATGTAGAACATTGTGTACTTAGACTTTCAATTTTTATATTTTCAAAGTGTTTTCTAATGTATTATTATTTATTAATATCAATCCTTTCTAAAGATCATTTTAAAAACTCTATCACTGGAATAAAATTCTAGAGGTTTACTCAATAAATTGGTTATCTATCCAAGTCATAAGTTTTAAAACTATTACATCTTTAAACTCATCCAGTTAGAAGAAGATCCTCTCTAATGGGTATTTCTTAAAACAAAATGTTTCTGTTATGGTTAAAGGAAAATAAAAGTAATTGATTTTCAGAGCACTTAATCAGATAAAATTACTAGTGCAGTCCTTTAAATTTTGCTGTAAGAATATTATTTTTCTTCCTGACTGTTTAGATAATTGAAAAGTGATATACTTGTTGGGTAAACACAGATTTATTCGCCTCTTTTAGTAATTATCCATGAATGCAGAAGCGAAATGTTCTGTTGCAGAAGATGGAAATCTGAACAAAATAAGTTGAGGTCTGCATAGCTATTCTAGAGGCAGAGTTTCCTAAAGCTGGCACCGGAGTGCCACATGGAGTCCTCTTAGAAACAGGGCACTCTCCTGAGTACAGTGGACCACCCCACTCTGACGTTTCTGCATATGGTAATTACAAGGCCTATTAGTTTGGACTATTCAAATGATGTATTGCATCGGGCAGATCTGCTGTCAAGGACCTTTTTAAAATGCTGAAGAGCAGAGAGAGCAGGGATGTCCATTTTCAAGACTAAGGTGCGCCTCACCCAGTCCATGGTATTTTCAGTTGTGTTGTGTCCATATAAAAAGTTGGACAGTGAATATGAAAGACCAAATAAGAATTGACACCTTTGAATTATGGTGTTGGTGAAGAATATGGAGTATTCTGCCATAATGCTCTTTAAAAGCAAGGATAGTGAGACTGTGTTTCACATGCTATGGACACATTGTCAGGAAAAAGGCAGTATCCTGGGAAAAGTGAAGGGTGAGGGAGGAAGCAGAGGGCCTTCAAGGGGCTGGGTTACCTCGGGCCTGATGGCCTTGAGCACAGCAGAGATTGGAAGGATGGCACAGGATAAGTCAGTTTCATTAAGGGTTGGAGCTGATACAGTCACACCCTAATAATAACAACAGTAACAACTGTTTGTGCATCTCTTTATGGTACTACACCTGGTTATCCTATGGACCCTCTTATTTTTTGAAGATCACAATATCGCACCCTTCACGTCACTTACTCTGACACCCCTATACCCGCCTGTGGTGTTGTTGGGCATGTTAGAAAGGAAAGTGGTTACATAGAACTTTAAAAAAAAAGTATGAAATAGCATTTTCAAAAGTGGCGCTAACTGGACTTGTTCCTTCTTCAAGTGGGAGTTTTGGCAAAATCCCCGAAGACGAAATGGGTGAATAGAAACCTGATGACTCGAAGAGAAGACTGGGAGCCTAGAGCCCTCTGAACCTCCCCATTCTTAGGCCTAACAAGCGTTTTTAGTAATTAGAGAAAATTATGCTGCTGATTATTTTCTTTTTAAATCGCAGTTCATAGAGTAAATTCTAGGGCCAGAGTTTCTTGATCATTTAAAGAGTAGAGTTGAATTGGAGGAACTAGGTGGTGCATCTCATTTCCAGTGTTGTGTGGCTTTTAAAAAAATTTAATTTTCCATTTTAGTTTGCTTGAGTCTACACTTTTTGTGCCATGCATTGAAGTTAGTCTTATAAAAACATGTAATCATCAGAGAAAAAAATCTTGAAGGGAAAGTTTTCATATGATAGTAAATTAAATAGCAAACGTATTGCTTAGGTTAAATTTTTTTAATATATGTCAAATATGGAAGCCAAACGTATTTTTGCAAACCATATATTGCAAAAGCAAATAATTTAAATACTTTTTAAACTTTGGAAGCAGGAGTGGCATCCCTTTCCTAAACAACATGCTCCCAGAAACTCTGAACTTTGATAAATGTCGATAGTTGTAGAGGGCCTTCAGATCTTTTGATCATAGGGTCACTATGAGTCATGCTTGATTTGAAGACAAACAACAACAACAAACTTGTTAAGCAAGTCCTTTCAAATTTAAGGAAACTTACGAAAGCTCTATAAGGAACATGTATGGGTGGTGGTTTTGGAGGTTGTTTTTGTTTTTTAGCAGTGAAGGGCAGTGAATGACTGGTAGTTGGACAGTAGGGTCTTAGTGACAGAAATAAGACTGGAGATCAAATTATAGACTTTTGCACAAGAAATGATCTATTGATTACAATTTATTTAAAAAAAAATACAAACTGCAACTATATCCATGTATTTTACCTGAGGACTACTTAGGAATCAGATTGACTATCTTTGTAGAAAGAGACATTGGAGAAGCTCAGTGTCAGCTGTTAAAACCAAACCAAGGATTAACTGTGAAACAAACTACCAGCTACTCATGCCCAAGTTCAAATTGAAGTTGAAGCAAATGAAAATAACATCAACAAGAACCAATATATGGCCATGAATGTATCCCAACTGAATTTTAAAACCATCTTAAGAATAGATTTGATGCACTAAACCGTAATGGCCAAAGACTAGATAAGTTGTTGATTGACATTAGGCAATAGCTTAGGCTTAAAATTTTAAAGTTTAGGTTCCAAACAGAAAAATCCTCCTACCCTTACATCTTGCAGTATCCATGGAGATTAAATATTACACAGTTCTTTTCCAATTAAGATTAATATCTTTTTTTTAACTTTTTTTCTTTAAATTTATTTTATTTCATTATTTTTTGTGTGTACCGTCAAATCAGATCTGATTGTACAGGAAGAGATTGTTCCTCCTTCTCCAGCAGAGCATCTGGTGGATTTGAACCATGCACCTCTGAGACTGTAGTTTCAGCTTCTTGCCACTAGGCCACCAGTGCTCGCCTAATATCTCTTTAAGAATAGCTTTCTCATGATATTTGTTAACATTTGTTCCCACAGTGCAATTGTATTGAAATGTGTGGTAATGGCAATACCCTGGTCTTTCAGTGTCTGTTGCTTTGGAGAGGAAAGAAATACATTAGTAGTAAGAGAGGAAACGTCATCTTGGGTGGAAGACTGACTACTAGATGGTTGTTGGTAGTTGCTGCGTGCTGGTTTAAGGGCAGGCAAACCAACGGGTAAACCCACTTCTGTTCTCCACAAGCTGCTAAAAAAAATAAATGAGCTTCTGATAACTCTTTTGGTGGGGGGGAGATCCTAAAAAACATAACACCTACTGAAAGCTATGTGTTGGAATTAGCTTATTTTATAAAGATAAGTAATTGCTATCCAACTCTTGTGGTTTAATGGTAAGGAATTAGTGCAGCCAATGCAAAGATAGGTGTTTCCAATCCACCAGCTGTTCCTTAGGAGAAAGATGGCCATTCTCCTCCCATGTGTTTATCTGCCTCTGAAAACCCACTGGAGGGTCGGTTATAGGTTGGTTCTGACTTGAAGATACTCAATAACAACAATAATATGTAATTGCTAGGGAAATGTCTTGCTGAAAAAGTTTTAATGTGAAGTTAATTAAGAGAATGCCAGGCCACTGCCTGTGGAGTTGGTTCAGGTTCAGAGATCCATTGGGATTTTCAAGGCTTTAAATCTTTGCAGGAAGAGACTGTTCATTTTTTCTCCCACAGAGAAACTGGTGGATTTGAACTTGTATCCCTTGAGTAGCTGTGCAATAAATAACACACTATACTCCATGGGCTCCTTAAGATTATACTCACTCTTTATCATCTAGAAGGAACCGACACATAGCTGACCCTCCAGCAGGTTTTCAGAGGTTGTAAATCGCACAAGAGGAGATTGTTCCTCTTTCTTCTGAAAAGCTACTGATGGAATCAAACCGGCAGAGAGGCTCAGCCTTTCTCTAAACAGTACAGCTTCCTAGGGACTCAGCCACTAGAGCTACCTCCAATACTACTTGGGTCGAACGACTTTCCAAACATGGAAGCATATTTGCTGATTATTATTGCTATGAAATGCACAATAGGTATCCCACGCCAGGTTGCATAAAGGAGGTGGAAATGAAATACCAGTAATTCACCATCTCTGTCTGAAAGAGATGAAGGCTGCATGGCCAGTGCTGTTAGCCGAGAGGTGCTGCCAAAATGCAAAGTAGCAAACGCTTGCTTCCGTAGAGAAGATAGAATATAAGAGCATGTCCAGTGTTTGACTGAAGTGAAAGAATATTTTTCAATACTTGATAATGTCTGTTGATCTCACATATTTATATATTTGTCAGTAAGAATTTGGGATCCGATTTTATAATCTGGAAATGTTTGGAAGCCTGTAACTTTTAGGAATAGTTGCAGACAGTTTCTTAGAGTTGTGACATTTGATGGTACTTTGGACTGTGGAAAAGATGCAGTACAAATTGCAGGGGATTTTATCTCCTAAAAGAAGAACAGCGCAGAGAAGTATATGCTGGGGGGAAAAAAACCCATAAAGCATATGAATGTTATCTTGCATAAACTAAAAAGGCCAAAGATCTGGCTGTCATGTTCAGAGTGGTGTGTATTAGGAGCTTTGTGTGGGACCTGACATGCAAGCACTAAATGCTGGAGATGGAGGTGGGATTGGTTATGTGCAGATAAGCACCACCACGGTCAGCTTCTTATTTAGGGTGTACCAGTGAGCCCGCCTATGCAATTTTCATTGGTTTATCATGTGTTTTTAAATGTTCAGTCAAAAAGACAAGTTCTTTAACCTTTGTTATTATCTACCATCAAGCCTTAACGTACCTGTAGCAGACCCTGCAGCAGGGTTTTTGTTTTCTTTCCTTTTTAGTTAATGCATTTGTCTTGGCACATAGTAACCACTAGGTGCATGTTTGTTTGGTTTGCTATTAAATACTCATTATATACCTTCTTGCTAATTGTCTCTAGTGCCTAACCAAATAGATGTGCCTTAAGAGTAGAGACTTAGTCAGCTGTGAGGGACCTCACAGGAGCACTGAAAGAGCAATGGATGGAGACTAAGGTGCGCCTGATCCAGGCTATAGTCTTTGTAATTACTTGCTATGCATCAGAGAATTGGACAATGAATAGGGATGATAGAAAGAGAATTGATGCCTTTGAACTGTGGTGCTGGAGAAGAGTGTTGAACATACCATGCACTGCTAGGAGGACAAACAGACTTGTCCTGGAGAGGGTGAAGTCAAAATGCTCCTTGGAGTCAAGGATTCTGAAGCTTCGCCTGACATACTTTGGGCATGTTTCAAGGAGGGACTGGTCCTTGAAGAGGGACATCATGTTTGGGAGAATGGAGGGACAGCACAGGAGAGGAAGACCCTCTTATGAGCTGGATCGATTCTGTGAGTGGAGTGGTGAGAATGAGTGTGTCTGAGACAGTGAGGTTGGAACAGGATAGAACAGCGTTTAGGGCTCTTGCACGTAGGGCCGCTATGAGTCGCAAGCAACTCGATGGCACATAACAACAACAACAGCAATGCTAAGATAAAGCTGATCATTTCAGTTTGGAGGTTTGTTCTTTGTTTTAAACAAGAAAAGCTTGAACCACTTAATCTTTAGGAGCGAAGATTGGACATGAAGGAAAATTTAATCCTTCTCTGGAAGCCATATTAAAGATTAATATGTCCCAAAGTCAAGTGATACTTTTCTCAACTACTTCTTGTACTTTCATTTCTTTTCCCTGGCAGGTTTGCGAAAGGGACATTTTACTTCTGTCACACTTTTTGAGTTAGGGAGCTTGTCTTGGGATGTGCATAGCAACACTCTCATGCTGGGCTTTAGCTGAAATTTAGTGACAGCTAAGAAAGCCCCTAACTGGTGGTCTGCTTCTTTTCTGTTCATGGATGTAGTGGCAGCAGTAGGTGGAGAAGTTCTGTGCTGGGTGTCTCTCGACCTGCTCATCTGCTTTTCCCTGCTGAATGACTTAAGGAGTTCAGATCTTCCCTTGTAACTTAAATTCATATTGTTCAAAGAGGGGAAATACAGCTGCATTGGAATATTTGTTGTTACTGTTATTTGGTCCTTCGAGTCGGCTTTAACGTAGGCTGCCCTGTCTGATCCTGTGCCATTCTTCCAGTCTCGGCTGTGCTGAGCCGCGTGGTGACACTCACTGTGCCTGTCCATCTTGTTGAAGCTCTTTCTTTCAGTGGCCCTCGACTCTTCCAGGCGTGTCCTTTCCCAAGGACTGTTCCCTCCTGTTAATATGCCTGAAGTTTGTGCGAGAACCTCTCACCCTCCTTGCCTCGAGAAGCACCCTGGCCGTACTTTTGCATTCGTTCACGCCTTTGCTTTCTATGACCTAGTCAAGATCCTTTGCAAAGACCACATTTCAAAGACGTTAATTAGTTCATCTTTGATCTTTTGTATTCATTTCCCAACTTTCACACAGGTATAAAGCAGTTAAAAAAAATACCATGGCTTTGATGAGGTGCACGTTCATCTCTCAATGAACATCCTTGCTCGTTAGCACTTTAACGAGGCCCTTGGCAGCAAGTGTTCTTAGTGGTCTGAAGCATATGCCTTCTTTTCTGGGCTAAGAGCTGACGTCTCCTGTTCTCTAGTAACTCCTGTTAGAGGAACAGTAAGCAGTGGTACAGGTGCCAACAGCAGGAGAAAAGGCTGTGCCAGTTCTCTGCTTTGGCTTAGTTCACGGGCACCTCAGTAAATTAAAATGTTGAGTCTTTCCAGTGAATTGAATTTATGTTCTCTACTTTTAGTGACTGATAAGACTTCACACTGTTAGTTTCTGTTGGTGCATGCATGTAAAAAAAGGCAGAATGGAGAATGGTTTTAAGCATTAGTAATTATTTTGAGGCATGCATTTTACTTGATTTCTTTTCTACCTGAAAGCTCGTAACTTACGAGAAGAGTAATTTATTTAAAAAAAAAATGAAATAAGAGGCTCTAGGGCAATAGAGTAAACATTTTCAGTGGTAAAACCTTCAACTGCTCTGCAGTAAAAAAGTTGTCTCATTTTTTGATTGAGTCCCTTTGATGAAACCATGATTTCATAAAAAACATTTCCAACTGTTTATAGACATTTTGAGTTTTCTGGGTCTATTTACTAGAAAAATCATAAAGCCTGTAAGTACAGTACTCTCGTCTCCTGAAACTTTGAATTTTGGCTCTTTTGCTTAGTAAAAGTGTGATAGCCTCATTTTCTCAGCTGTAAAATCGGGATTATAAAACTAACCTCAGGACTGTATGCAGGGTTGACTAAGATAACAAATGAAAAGCTCCGACTACGGAAAGGAAGGTCATTGAAAGTTCCCTTTCTACTTTTCCCTTTGCGCCTTTCATTTTAAACACACAAGTATTATATCTCATATTTGAATGTGATATGACCATCGATCTTATCAGTGCATGTGGTTTGCGAAGTACATTTGGCCAGGCTTCCTTCATACAATGCACTAGTGAGTATTCCTCTTTAACTTGCTGGCTATAATCTGCTAGCTTATACAGCCACTGAAATTTCTTTACTCACTTTTGTTCATAAGCTTTTGTTCAAAAAGAGCCAAACATTAGTCTGGGGACAGTGTTGCAGTTGTACAGTTTGTCTGTGTCACACAGTTTGAGAGTATTATTTTGTGCCTTGAATGAACACTGTTTTGTCACTGAATGACAGCTTGATGCCACTGAGGTTCCATTATGAGATAAGAGTCCTGCGTTGGGTAAATGACAGAGCTAACCTAACTGGTGGTGGTTTGAGCCCATGCAGAGTGTCCATAGGAGGAAGCTCTTGCCCATAAAGATAATAGCCTCAAACATTTCATGGGGCATTTCTACTCTGTTCCCTGGGGTTACTGTGAGTTGGAATTGATTTGAGGACACCCATCAACAAAATGAGGAAAGAAAGGAGCTGGATGGTGCAGATGGTTACTGAGCTGCTGAAAGGCCAGAAGTTCTTTTCCATCTTGTTGTTTTTGTGTACCATTGAGTCGGAACCCACCCATAGCTGACCCTCCCACTGCTTTTCAGAGGCAGTTAAACACACAGCAGGAGATTGCCCATACCGCTCCCTCAGAGCAGCTGGGATTCAAACCATGTGCCTTTGGAATTGCAGCTTCTTACCATTAGGCCACCAGTGCTTCCTTCATCCAGAGGCATCTCAAAAGAAAGACCTGAATGGTCTACTTCCAAAAACTCAGCCTTGAAAACCCTGTGGAGCACAGTTCTACTATGACACACCTGGACTCAAACCTGCATTGGAATTGACTTGAATGTCTGTTTTTTAATAAAATGAGAGAGCACAGCAACTTGCCATGGCTTGTACGTGTGTCACAGTTGCTGTACTATTGTTAAATATGCCAAGTTAATGGTGGACCTCATGTAACAGAATAGAACTGCCCCACAGGGTTTTCCAGGCTTGAATCTTTACAGAAGTATGTTGTCGGATCTATCTTTCTCAAGTGGAGCTGCTCTGTGAGTTCAAACCACCAACTTTAAGTTAACAGCCAGTAGTACTCAACTGTTTGGCAATCGAGCTTCCCAGGCAAGGTTCTCAGGACTGTGGGAATAGCCTGGGACTGTGGACTTGGACAGAGGAAGAGCATGGTCACTCTCCCTCCTGCTTCCCCACCTCCACACTTCCTCCTTATGGGAGGATGTTGGCATCACACCTAGAAAGGAATCACTGCTGTTGGTTTGGGTGGGGAGTGTATGTGGCTCCTTTTGGCCAAGATGAAGACGATCTTCATGTTTGCAGTCAGTGCTGGGCTTGTTCCCAAGTAATTTCTGGCGCATGGTGGACTTCAGTAAGTGAGAAGATTGAAGGAATTTGCGCATGAATGGATGAAGTAAACTGTAGCGTTTGTTTGTATTCTTTTTATATAGTCAAGTTACTTACTCTCTTTTGGGCTTGAAGGATTTCCTGTAAGGATTAGCTTCTTAATGAACAAAAGGCCTACGCCCTGAAGTTCTTTTTTTCTAAAACAGCTAGTGCTTTGAAGACCCCCACAGTCATATGATAAGTGAAATAATAAAAATTACTGAGGTAAAATTCCCACCGCATGAACTTTACTGTGACATTTATTATATTTGCACTGCTTCACATCCACTGTCTGTGTCTAGTTGGGAAGTATTTTTATCCTTAATAATTCCGAGTTTACTTACATATTGATTGAAAGTATCAGCTCTTGGAGCTGAGTATTATATGCTCCTTTTGTGTTTGTCATGCCTTTCAATTGCTTGCTAGCTTTCTCTTTTCCAAGTATGAAATCCACATTCCCCTTCTGTGATTTGAGAAAAGTGACCGTCTTTCAAGTTCAGGAAGATTTAGAGATGAAAATGGAAACTCTGCAACCTCTTAATCCAAATAATGCTTCTATTTCTGCTCATTTTTTCAGTCGGCTTAATTTTATTTGTCCTTGAAACTCATTTCTTCATTTTACTAAATGGTTATACTTATCTGGCATGTTTTAGAACTTTAGGTCATTAAACTACATGCTTGAAGTCTACCTAGGCCTGTCTTCAAATGCCTGTATTGATTCCAGAAAAATACATGGAGAAGTTCAGTTACTTTTTTCTTAGAAAAATTACATTATCTTTCATAAAACCTTTTCTCCCTATATTAATCATGTTTACAGTTCAGACTCTCTGGGAATTACATGAGTCTATTCTCTAGAACTTGTGTTCAATGTAGGGCCACTGATTTGGAATTTTAGAGCTAACATTGTCCTTTGATGGTAAAGTTCAGAGCTCTGGCCTGTATCACGGGTAGCGATTGTCAGGACTCCAGGCAAAAATCTTCTCTGCCATTGAGTTCCTCCATCCTTCTGTGCCTGGTGTAGTGGCTCCTTTAGGGTTTTTCTCTCTTCCATCCACTCATCCACCCTACTCTCTTTCTTTTCATTTCTAGCTGAAAACTTGATAAAACCTCCAATTTAAGGAATGAGAATTTATGGGATTCAGTGTATACTGTCAAAAAATATCAAATTATATTAGATCAAAACCACCTTAAGTATCCTGTAAGACTTCAGGATATCAAGAAAATGTGCTTTACTTATACCTAATAGTAAGATGTGTGGATATGAGATGAAATCAAGGCTTGGACCAGGTGGTCTGATTCCACATCTAGTTGTTGGGTATGATTGGGTTACTTCATCTATTCAGGTGTCAGTTTTTCACCCATAAATTGACACTTTAAAATGATTGGAAGGGTTTGGTGACATAATATATGTGAGCAAGTAGCATATAGTCAGATCTCAAATGTTTGCTTTTTAAATCATTAAATTATCAAGTTATTACATTATTAGATGCTGCATTAGAGTATTACAAGCAAATAGTACATTCCATTTCCAATAACTGTACTTAGTTTGCTTTTGAATGTACTTTGTTTTGCATATTCATGGCTTAAAAGGACCTGGTCTGTTTCTTTTGGTGACTTTAGTTAGAATTATTCTTTCTCTTGAAAATAGTACACAAATAGAGGTTTCTGGGTTTTGTTTTTTTTTTTTAGTTTTTTTTATTAACACAAAATAGAAAATGGAAAATAAAATTGAGAGAAGAAAAGGGAGATAAAATTAAAGCTACTTGAGGCGCTTGCCTCTGGAAACTTTGAACATGGAGAAATGATAAAAGTTATTCAGATATTCAGGTCTTTTGTTCATAGGGTTGCTATGAGTCGTCTATGACTCGATGGCACTTAACAACAACATAGAGAGAGCTCTGTTGGCTAGTGGATAGAAAGTGATGCTACCTAGCCAAAGGTGGGTGATTTTAATCTGTGGCCCTCAGGCCTTATTTTAATTGTTTTTGGTCAAACTTTCTTCTAAGTGGTCTAACACTGGTCTGTCCATATGCTGTACAGAGGTAACCCGTGTTTGCTGTGAAGCTGAAAACTCTGACACTGATGTGTTAAATGCGATAATGGTTACCCATAGTGGACAGTGTTTGTTGGCGCTCCCTGATTAAAACAAGCTTGAAAGCAGGAGCGGCATCCACTTCTGAAATAGCTTGCCTCTGGAAACCGTATGAACTTGGAGAAACAATGAAAGTTATACAAGTGTTCAGGTCTTTCATTCATAGGGTCATTCTGACTCATCTGTGACTTAATGGCACTTACCAACAATAAGTGATAAAGGCCTAGTTTGTTACTAGTTACTAGTCACTAGTACTAGAGTACTGAATATCTCATGGACTGCAAAGGGTACAAAAAGGTATGCGGTTGAGAGGGTCATCAAAATGCTCGTTGGAGGCAAAGACGGTGAAGCTTTGCCGTTCATACTTTGGACATGTAGCCAGGCAAGGCTGTTCACTGGAAAGGGATCTTGTGCTTAGAAAGATGGAGGTTAGCAAAGGAGAGGAAGACCCCAATGAACTGGATTAACGTGGTGCCTTCAGCAACGGGCTTGAGTGTTTCGGAGATGGTGACGATGGCTCAGGATAGGGCAAGGTTCAGACTGACTCTTCATAGGGACACTAGGAGTTGTACTCAGCTTGATGTCACCTAACAACAACAACCAGTGACAGTGGCTAAGCTCTTACCTGCCAAGTGAAAGGTTCAAACCCATCACCCAACTCCTTGAACTAACTCCACTCCTTGAGAGAAAGCTTCAATAAAGATTTATAGCCTTGAGAACCATGGGGCAGCTCCACACTGTCCTGTGCATAGGATTGCTGTGAGCAGGAGTCAGTATGATGACAAAAGGTTTGGGTTTAGGAGCTATTTAATTCTTTCTCTTGTTAGATCTTTTAGAAAAGTCTCGGGTTGTGAAGCAGCCAAGAGGTGAAAGAAACTTCCATGTGTTCTACCAGCTGCTCTCCGGTGCCTCTGAAGAACTCCTCAGTAAGCCTCTTCTTCTGTGTTCATTTTTATGCTATAACATTTTCCTTACAAGTGTCGTGTAGCCTCTCCACATTTAACATTGTTTTGTTATTGCTTGTAGTATACATAGCAACACATACACCAATTGAACAGTTTCTACATACAGAATTTAATGACGTTTATATATTTCAACTCCTACGAACATTCCCATTCCTTTTCTCAGTTGTTCACCTCATTAAAATAAGTGCACTGCTCCCTAGGTTCCTGTCTTATCTTTCTAACTTATTTTGCTAGTTTGATCCCATCTAGAACATTCTAAGAAGAACATATTTTTGATGGCATGAGAGTATCCTGTGTCTTTTTCCTTTCCTCCTCGATTTTCCACGAGTCTATTTAAACCCAAGAAAAGAATGTTTGTGCTAGCAAACCTCAGCATTTGTTTTATATCCAGATACTAGACTATATATCTCTAATAGACTCAAAGGGGGAGATAATCATACCTTTAAAAAAAAGTAGATTTCAGAAGTAGAAAATGCTAGAGAGCAGGAGAACACAGTTCTAATGTGTTGAGAACAAACTACTTGCTCAATGAACATTTAAAAATGGCAACAAACTTTATGTGCTGCTAGTACCAGAGAGAAAAATAGGAATTTTTCATATTTTAGAGGTTTGACTATTCTGAAAAATTAATAGTCCATAAAGATAGTATCCAGAAGCCAGTGTAAACAATGAAAAGTTCTGAACATTCAGATCAAATGTGACAAGCTATAGAAGTTCAATACCACTGGGGGAAGTGTTCAACTTCAAAAATAATCAAGTATGCAAATTAGAACAATGTTGAAGTATCCACTGTTGATATGTTGTTGTCAAAACTATGTCTAGTCAGAATTGATGACTCAGACTCTGCAGCGGCGTTAGGGGCAGTAAATCATGCAGGAGGAGATTGCCTATCCTTTTCCCTTGGAGCAGCTGATGGATTTGAACTCCATGGCTGTGGGATCACAGCACAGCTTCTTACTACTAGGTTACCAGAGCTCCCCAAACTCTAAATATAGTTGCAAAAATAACTGAAAAAAGGTAAAATTGGCAGAGTTGTCAGATAGTGAGTGGATTGCTTAAAGGTCATGAGTGCCATTTTCAAGGAAGTACTTCTTCCTGCAGCACTGATTGACAGTCCAGAGAAAGATCAGAACAAAGCAACCCATTACATTACTTTTCAGAATATGTATCAACGAAATCATTCATAAGAATATAAACAGTTTGTACTGAGACATTTTTATTGCCTTATACATATTACTAATTCTGAAAGTGACTCACAAGCACAGAAGTAGAATATTATTTTAAATCCTTTCTTTTTTCTAGTGAGTGTGGAATGCTAGTCATCCTGCTTTGTGCATGCTCATCCATTGCCCTGTATCTATTATTAGGGAGCTCTGGTGCCTTAGTGGTAAGGAGTTGCATTGATAGCCCAAAAGCACCCAGTTCCAACCCACCAACTGCTCTGTGGGATAAAGATGGGAAATCTCCTCTAGTTCTAAAATAGAGACAACCGGTCCCAATTGGCAGGTGTCACTGGGCAGATAGCTTATGTTACGATAAAATAGAACCTTAAAAGTATTTTATATAATTCAGGTATGTAAAGAACCTTACTCTATAATGATAAATGTAAACCAAGTAAATATCTCAGTTTGAAATATGTATAACCGTGATGAAGGCAATTTTGGAAAAATGTTAACATTGTTATTGTCAGTTTTTCTTCTATTGGTTCAGCATATCATATGAAAATTATTTTATAGCCTAAACGAATGTGTGACATTAAATATCATTAGATTTATTGAAGCGTCATACTAAATTGAGTATCTGATTCCATAGATAAGCTTAAACTCGAGCGGGATTTCAGCAGATATAACTACTTGAGTCTGGACTCAGCCAAAGTTAATGGAGTGGACGATGCAGCAAACTTCAGAACTGTTAGGGTAAGATGGACTTGATGCTCCTATTGCACTTTAAATTGGACAGCATTGTTTTCCTTAATCTGAATTAGTAACAATTTGTTTTCTTTAACTTGGGTTTATACTCTCTAAATTCTTAGACTTGTGTAAGAATTTATTGCATTTTCTTTTTATTAAGTCAAATACCATAATCAGATAAAAATACAGTATGGAAGCCATACTGGTGAAGGCCAGACATGTTTCCACCGTGTATCTAAGGAGCCTCTGTATTATATTATCCTTAATTCTGACTCTTATCTTGTATTTAAAATCCAAATGTGTTCATAGCCAAAGATGAATACTTATTTCCAAGTGAAAACTTCCCAGAGATCAGTGTTTTTGAGATAGAAAGTCATGTTTTTATATAGTTTTAGAAGAAAAAAACCAACCATGTACAAAGCAGAATGATTAGCATTCCATATTCATTGGAAAAGAAAATTTTTTAAATGATACCCTCTTTTTGGTGTTTATGTGTCACTTTCAGAGTTCTTTCTATTATGACATGGTTTGATAACCACAGTTTATTTGCAGTGCCACAGCTGGTGGGCACGAGGTGGGGAGTGGGTAAAATGATAAACAAGATTGGCATCAGTTAATTGCTGAGGGTGAGTGAAAGGGACAAGGGGCTTCTTGCCTGTTCTCTGTATATTTATAGATGTTCGAAATTTGTATTATTCCAATTGTAGGGATGTGGCATCTAATTACTAAAAAGAAAAGGCCAGCTGTCTGTAAAAAGCAAAACATTTTTAATATGTCTTTTTGACAAAACGGCACTGGAAGTAGTAATTTGTTGGTTCTTGAACATGTGATTTTGTCTGAGGCATGAATTCACTTTTATAACCATTTTGCCTGGCACCTAATTGCCACTCCATAAAAGTTTATGAGTGAATGAATGCCTCTTGCTGTTAGATTAGACACTTTATCTTTACAAACCTTCATTTTCTCATGACTAATATACAAGAGGTTTTCTTTGTAGGGAGCTTGTAAATGATTTTTCTTCGATTCTGGTTTTAGCAGCAGAACCCCAAATCGCTGCAGATGAGTTGATTCCAACTCGTGGTGACCCTTTGTTGTGTTTGTCAGGCTGTAAATCTTTGTGGGGGGAGACCATCGATCCCTTTTTTTGGAACAGCTGGTGGATTCTAACTGCTAACCCTTTAGTTAGCAGGGTAACAGGTGTGCCACCAGAGCTCCTTAGCAGAACCCCTCCCCCAATAAAACTTACAATGCAGCCTCAAAAACTGCTTTAGTTGAAGGTGAGCTGTGGGCCCAGAGCTGTCCTCTCAGCCTGTTCTTGTCATCTTCCTCGTTCTGTGTCCCCCTCTGTGCTGCACCATGTGAGGCTCTCCTTGAGCTCCTTGATTCACGCTTAGAAACCACAAGATTTTACCCCATATTGATTCTTTAGAAGGCCTTTTAACAGGTTTTCCTTTCTGAAAGTCATTTCTTAAGGTATGACTTTCAAATAATAAGGTTTATTTAAAAGAAAGAAACGATTACAGAAAGAAAACAAGCGCTTTCCTTTTTTTTTTCTAGAATGCGATGCAGATTGTGGGCTTTATGGACCATGAGGCCGAGTCTGTCTTGGAGGTGGTAGCCGCTGTGTTGAAGCTGGGGAACATTGAGTTCAAGCCCGAGTCTCGAGTGAATGGCTTAGATGAAAGCAAAATCAAAGATAAAAATGGTAAACCGATGGGGAATCTACTTTGTTTAATAAACTTGCTTTGAACTTTTGCCCAGTTTTTAATCTAGAAAATGAAACTCGTGCTTTCATTGATTTGAAAGGGCTTTCCAGTAAAACTGGGCAGCAGTAAAGTGGCATCAATTTTAAGCCTTTTGTTTTCTGCACTTTATACTTTTCATTTTGAATGTAATTCTCATAGATCAAACTATTGGAGAAAACATTATCAATCTTGAAAATGAGATTGTTATTACCAGTACACATTTTGTTTTTCTTCCTACAGAGTTAAAAGAAATCTGTGAGTTGACCAGCATTGATCAGTCAGTTCTAGAACGAGCATTCAGTTTTCGGACAGTTGAAGCCAAGCAGGAGAAAGTTTCTACTACCCTGAACGTGGCTCAGGTGAGTGAATCGTAACATTCAGGAAAAAAGTCTGTTGTAGTTTTCTTGAAGTGAAATAAAACTTTGCATCTCATTACCTGCATGGCCATACTCTAGTCAAGGCATCTTTAAATGAAACAAGTGAAAACCTCAACCCTCATGGAGCTTAACATTCTAGTATGGATAGCTCGACCATAAACAGTAGACATAATTAGTTAGTTTTACAGCAAGTTAGCAGGTGTTCACTGCAGAAGAGAAAGTAGAGCTGAATAAGGGTGAGCAGTGAAGATGAGACTGGGGGAAGAAGATGTCTAGGTGAGGTGACAGTGGATTGGAGGTTGGAGGAAAAGAGTGGGATGGTGTGATTTGTATTTCAAAGGCTTATTCCAACTGTATGTAGAGAATCGATTACAGAGAAAGGAGGGTAAATGGAGGAAACTTCAGAGAGCTGTGTACCAGCCCAGGTGAAAGATGATGGTGACTTGAACCCGGGGTTAACTATAAGTTAGAATAGACTCAAGGGCATTGGTTTCTCAACCAGATGGTGAGGGAGAAGTGATCAAATTCAGAATATATTTTGAAGGTAGAGGCAGAAGATATGCTATAGTGTGGATATGAGGTCTGGCAGGTGGAGTGGGGAAGGGTGTGCAGGAGAATTGACACCATTATTTTTTGCCAAGCAAATAGAATGTGGAATTTACTGTTTGCTGATTTGAAGACTAAAGTGGGAGAAGCCAGTTTATCAAGTCTTCTTGATTTTGACCTTGTGAAGTAGAATACAAGTAAAGATGCTAATTCGATGCTTAAGTCTAGAGTTCAGAAAGTCCAAGCTGGAGATAATCTACAGTTACCAGGGTTTAAAACTTGTTGCTGAGTCGTGGGAGGCCCATGGGTTGCAGAATAGAACTTCACTCCATGGGGTGTCCATGGCTTTTCAGGGTCCTGGGAGTGCTAACAGGGATGTGAGGCCAATCCAGCATGGAGGAAGAACAATACAGAGGAAAAGATAAGCAAGGGAGACAGGGGAGGAGGAACTAGTGGAGGTGAGAGGGAAAACCACAGAACCATATTCAAGAGGCCGTGTGAAGAAAATTCCAAGAAAGCTAAGAGAGAACTGTCTGTCATTCAGTGTGGATTATTCAGGAATGATGAGGACTTAAAGTTGACTGGTGTCTTGAGTTTCCTTGGTGACCTCTATAAGAATTTTTTGGTGGAATGATGAGTGAGGACAAAGCCCTCCTTTGAGACAGCAAAGAAGAAGAAAAGGTTTTGTGAGTAAAGAGATTTTCAGGGAGCAGAAACCAAAAACGAGACGGGTTGAATGTGTAGGTTTATGAGAAGAGGAAGTGTGAGGCAGCATCTGGGAGAGTGGATGGGCTGATGAAATTCTGAGCATCATCCAGGCCCCCTTGAAGTTAACAGTTATAATTTTGAGTATGTCAATATGGTAATTAGAGTGATTGTAGAAAATAAATTCAAAGGAATAAGGCAAGAAGAGCTGTTACATGGTGAAAGTTAAAAGTGGAAACTGAGAGACTTATGAGGTACTTGGAAGGAGATGGCCGTATGTAGACAGAGGAGAGGATTTATTTTGGGGAGGGACTGACAATTAATGGGTTGTATGTGTTATGTGAGGAGAGGAAGAGTTTAAAATGATGACATGATTTTGACTTGAGTCTCATTTTATGAGAGGAAGGAAATAGATTTGGTGTTGAGGTGGGTTGTTCAATCTGAATTTCAACCTCTCATGGAAGTCAGACTTTCTGGAGCGGTAGAGCCTGAATTAGTCCTTGGAATTGTTCTGTAGCCTACACTTTCAACTAAAAGGATCCCTTGAAGTCTTCTTTAAACTAATTAATGGCTTAAAAATGTCTGTTTTGAGCATTATAGGAACAAATGGATGACAGCAAGAACTTAAAAGGTTAGAGAGGAACCATAAAGGCAGTGAGTGTGTTAATGGAAGTGAAACATCTCAGAAAAGGAGAATTGGAATAGAATGATTACACCATAGAAATAGATTATTGCAAAGATTGTAATCATTGTCACTGAATTGTATGTGGACAGACTATAGAGTTGGTATGTCTTCTGGTGTATGTATTTTCAACTACAACAAAATAAATTTAAGGAAAAGAAAAAAGATACCTGTACCTTCAACTTGAGAGAGCAAGTGAACATTTGGTATGTGGGCCCAGGTAAGTGTTAGTCCGGGTCAGCATGCAGACAGTGTCTAAAGGCATCCAACTAAATAGAATTGTCCAAAGAGAGACAGAGGCAGGAAACAACAAAGGTCCTGGGCTGAGGAAGAGGAGTCCTCAGCGGAGAACAAGACAGAGCAGGCCTGAGATAGAGGAGACCAGGATAATTGGTGTTTGGGGAGCCAATAGAGAAAAAGGATTCCAGAATGGAGGGTGGTAGACCCCTCTGTAAGGAATGCCATCAACAAATGCTTATTTTTCTTTTGTTGTAACTTGTAAAATGAGCATGTCCTTTGGGCACTGATTATATTAGCCTGTCCATACTATAGTTATTTATTTCCGAAACTTCTTTTCAGTAGGAACTACTGTATTTTATGATCTCATCCTTCTAATGACCTTGATAGTATCATCTGCATTTTGAGGTGGGCGCTAAATGGGTCGAGGTGAGGGATGTGACAGTGGGCAGGTGGTCTAGTTATTTCCACCCCTGCCAGAAATAAGCTGTTGTGGCCTTGACCTCCTTACAGAATTTCTGTGAGATCCATTGTCTAACATGTCAAATAGAGATGTTGATAATTTGCCCTACTCCTGGAATCTGTAAATCATTCCCAGTCCTGTTTCTCCCTTTGACATTCAAATCAATCACCAGTTCTTATCTCTGCCTTTTGCATCTCTCTTTATCTGTCACTCCCTTCAACCTCCCCTGTTGACACCTTTGCCAAGCCCTTGACTTCCCTCAAAAGGCCCTAATGAGTCCCTGTATCTATTTTGTTCCATCCTCTGAGACTTCACAGTACATGTGATCAGGAGGGGGCAGTTGCTGGTGAAGGACCTCCTGTTTGGTAAATTGGAAAACCAATGTAGGTGAGAAGAGTCCTGGATTGACACAATAACCGCAATAATAGACTGAAACATGTAAGCAGCCATTAAGATAGTGCAGGACTGGGCAGTTTGCTCTGTTTAGTTTGTCAGTTAGAGCCAATACAATGTGACCTCTCTTTTCAGTTCTTTCTTTATAAGAGACAGAACGGAGCTGCTTTGACCTCACTTAAAACTGTGCAGTGACCACACTTCCCTTTTGTGTTTACGTTAGAAGGACATATGTTTAGATGGACAGACAGACAGCTGGACATATGTGTACCAGGCAGACTTTGGAGGCTCTCTAAGTAGGGAACCTTTGTTTTCTGGCTTGCTTAGACATTTTCCAGCTATTAAAGTCTGATCTGGGATGATATTAAATGACTAATTCAGAAATTTTCCCACTCAACCCTATTTAAGTTTTAATTTTATACTCTTTTCTCAACCTCCTTCTGACTGTCTTTAAACATTTGTAGACAGTGTGGTGAAGTTGACTTCTTTGCTGGTGTGGACTAGTTTTTAACGAGAATGCCCCACCCATCTTAACCTTTTTTTCAATACTGGCTTCTGTCCCTAGAAGTCTTTTTGTCTATGGAAAATTTGGAGACTTTATGTATTTGTCAATATATAGATTTGATTTGTAGCAGTGCTTTTCTGACTATAACTGTTGTCTACCCACTTTATACTGCTTCTGCCATTTTTTTCTACACAAGTCAGTCTTACTCTTTCAAAGCCAGCACTGACTTAATCAAGAACATTTTGTAGAGCCCTGGCTCATGCAGGCTTCCATGTAGGCCACTTGGGATGTTGTTGTTAGGGGTTGTTGAGTCACCTGTGAGGCACAGCGTCCTGTAAACAGCAGAGCGAAACTAAGTCCTATTGTGTACCATCTTTCTGCTGGGGATTGAAAACCACATTGCTGAGTCAGACGCATAACTCACCCTGCAGCAGGTTTTCCAAGGCTCTAAGACTTACGGGAGGAGATTACCCATTTTTCTACTTGGGACTGGTTGATGGATTCAGGCTACTTGGGTTTGGGTTAGTAGAGCTACTCCTTATCCTCCAGGACACCAGAACTCCCTCCTGTTGCGGATGTTGTTGTTGCTGTGTGCCTTCGAGGTACAACTGACTCATAGCAAGTTTTCAGAGGCAGTAAATTGCATGAAAGGAGGTTGCCTATTCTTTCTCCAATGGAGCCACTGGTGGATTCAAACCACCTGCCTTTGGGTTGGCAGAGCTAGTCTTTATTCTCCAGGCCACCAGAACTTCATACTGGGGTTATTGTTGTTAGGAGTTGTTGAGTCGAATGTGACTTGTAGCAACCCTAAGAACAATAGTCCTGAATCCTGTCCTGTCCTGTGCCTTCCTCATCATCTGATACACCCGAGCCCATTGCTGCAGTCACTGTGTCAATGAGATGGATTGACTCTTGATGTTAGGAGGAATTAAAGACTTGGTGAGGGATGTGTTTTCTAAGACAGTCTTGATAAGGACTTAGGTGGGTAAAGCCCAGGGAAAGGGGCATTTTAAAAAGAGAAAACAAGGACAATAACTAGGTTTGCAATGTTGATCTCAATGGGCTACAGCTTTAGATACAAGAAAAGGAAATGTGGAAGGGATGCTCACTGGAGTCAGTGGAACAGCAACCCACACAGAGCTCCTTAACACATTGCCGCACACTTTTAAAATTGATGACCCTGCTTAGAAACACATTTGCCGTCATTTGTGGCAACGTGTTAAACAGTTTGTCGGCTCCAAGCTGTTAGAGTCAGTCTAGGAAGGGGCCTAGGGAGTGCTGGAGGCCTGGTCAGTAGGGAGCGCTGCTGCTAACCCCAGGGCCAAGCCTGTTTTGAATCCCCCAGTGGCTCTGCAGGAGAAAGATGGGCAGTCTTGTTCCATGCTATTTATAGCCTCGGAAAACCCACCGGAGGGGTCAACTCTCAGTCAGTTCAGTTTCAGTGATAATCCATTTGAGTTATTATGAGTTTGAGGAGGGATCAAGTTACTTGCATTTTGAACTTAGAGGTGCTGCTGGTCTGGGCACTATACTTTGAGATCATTAACTTGAGAGTAATTTTCAGTAGTCTGTAGGAATTAAGCATGTCATAATGCCATCAACTAACAAACAAACAGCCCCTGACAGGTCTGTTCCAACTTAAGCAAACCCCCATTGTGTTTCTGAGGCTCCACTGTGTAAACCACAAGGGAAGTCACTGCCCACCTTTAGCCCATGGATTGGCTGGTGGATTTGAACCACTGACTATCACGTTAGAAATGTAACACATGTGCACTATGCCTCCAGAGCCACTGTAGGCCTTTCAGGAACACTGATGTATGTTTTTTCCTTGTCTTTATTGTGTATTTTACTCTTGCTTTTTAATCATCCTCTGTGGAAACCAGGTGTCTTTTACATTAAGAGCTTATTGAGTTAACTTGCATCACTGGGTAAAAATTTCCACCTTTTTATAAACCTTTGGCATAGACGGATTTGGCTTGTAGCCCTCAATTAGTCAGCTTCTTAATCAAGTGTCTCCTTTTATATATTTTTTTAAAGTGTAGTTGTGTTAAGGGTACCTGCATCTGTCGACCTTACTCTCTTATTTCCCAGAAGGTTTTATTCCAGGGAGAAGTGATTTTTAATATTTTTTTTATTAACTTTTTCCTCATAGCTTTAATTCTTGGGGCCCTCATGGCTCATTGTCCCTGAGGCATTTTATACCTTTCCCCAGATAGATGAAGGCTAATATTAAAATAAGAAGAACTCAAGATGGAGGTTTATTATTCAGTTTCGATCTCATAATCTTGCCTTGATTTTCAGGGTCATCTGTAATCTGCCCCTTATGCTGCCTATCTGCCTGCTTGTTCTCTCTGAAGGGATCTCTGTGGCTTTGTGGTAAGGGGTTGCCTTTCCAACCCAGAGGCACACAGTTCAAATCCACCCCTTGTTCCCTGGGAGAAAGATGAGCAGTCTCCTCCCATGTGATTTACTGCCTCTGACAACCTGCTGGAGGGGCAGCTCTGATTCAGTTCCAACTTGAGGGTACAGAACAACTATTCCCTCTGAAGGGAGTTCTGCTGTGGTGGTTTACTGGTAAGAAGCTATGCCTCAATCCCAAAGGCACTTGGTTCAAATCCACAAGCTACTCTGTAGGAGAAGGATGGGCAGTCATGCGTGATCAGCACACAACTGTTCCAACTCTCTCTTCTGTCGAGCCTCTGGTGAATTCCAGCCTTTTGGTCAGCAGGGCAGCTTGCTATCACATTGTTATGTTGTTCTATACCATTGAGTCAGAACTGACCGTTAGCTGCCCCACCAGCGGGGTCTCAGAGACAGTAAATCACATGGAAGGAGATTCACCATCTTTTTCCTCTGGAGCAGCTGGTGGATTCGAACAGCATGTTTCTGGGTTGGCAGAACAGCTCCGTACCACTAGGCCACCAGAGGTCTCTCGCTGTCAGATTAGGAATCGTAACTCGGACTCTGAAAGTCAGAGACAACATTATTGCTACACCTTGTGCAAGACAAAGATCAGTTTCTCATAGTCTATTTGGTTAAAATACAGTGTCACATCCCCAGTTTAGGGAGCCCTGGTGACCTAGTGGTAAGAAACTAGATTGCAGCCTCAGGCATATGGTTCAATCCACCAGCAGCTCCACAAGAGAAAGAGGGATCATTTTCTCCCATGCGATTAACTGCCTCTCAAAACCCACTGGAGGCTCAGCTATGGGTTGCTTCTGACCCAGCAGTACACAGCAGTAGCATCATCTTGTGTTTTATGTTTTTAATTTTAAATTGGAGCGCCTATAGCCAACAATGCATCCTGCGCCTCCTAGACATCCTGCCACTTTTCACTTGTTTCTCTCCATATTTGGAAACATTTTATTTTGCAACCTTTGTAAGAAATATTTGTTTTGAAAGATGCAAAAAAGATTAATATTGGCTGTGAAACATATTTTGAAAAAATAGAAAGTCATATGTCAGAATAAGTATTACTCGTATGCATCTTATAATAAATGTGTATACTGAGTTGCACCAGGTAGTGAAATTGGTTTGTGATTGGACATTAACCTTTAAGGATGGCAGTTTTAACACACTAAGGAAGCCTGATGATTGGCTTCAATAAAGGTTATAATTAAGAAAACCCTAACTCATTACTGTCGACTCGGAACCAACTTATAACTGACCTTGCACTGGTTTTCTGAGGCTGCCGATCATGCCAGAGGAGATTGCCGATATGTCCTCCTTGGATCTCCTGATGGATTCAAACCATGAGAAATTCCTGGCTTTTGAGTTAGCAGTGTTAAGAGGAGTTACCAGTACAGTTACTCCTTACCTGAGCTCCCCGATGAAGCCTTAAGGAGCAGATGTACTTTGTGTCACATGGGTTATTAGAAGTTGGAATCTATTTCATGTGAATGGGTTATATGCTTCTTGTGTGCTTGACTCTATTTTAAGCATTTATTCATATTACTTATTTTAAAGTGAGACGATATTAGAAAAAGAGCATATATCCAAACTTACATTTTTGGCTCTTCTCTGTTTCAGCATTTGATATGCATTTTTAAAAATTTGGAATTACCCACCAGCCCCCTTTTTTAAAAAAAAACACAGTATTGTACAGAATGACTCTGGGTTTTGCCAGCTTCTTGTTCTGTTTTCCAACTCTGATCGAAGCAGCTTAATGGAGGCTCATCAAGACAGGTTTGGGCCTGGCTCGAGCGGAAGGGAAGAGTTGATTGTTCTTTCTGGCTGCAGAGTGTTGCCAAGGAAGGGAGTGTTCCTAGGCTTTGCACAACTTCATCTAAGAGGAAATGTGGGAAGACCCAGCATCACTGAACAAGCAGTTGTTGTTGTTGATTGCCTTTGAGTCGAGCATGACTCATTGCGACCCTATGAACAAAAGGCCTAAAGCCTTTTTATAACTATTGTCATTTCCCAAAGTTCATAGAGTTTCCGGAGGCATGTTGTTTAGGAAGTGGATGTCACTCCTGCTTCCAAAGCTGTCTTAAACAGGGAACTCCACCAAACACTGTCCACCATGGGTAACCATTATGGCATTTGACACCCCAGTGGCACAAGGTTCAGCATCCCAGCAACCCCAGGTTACCTCAGTACAGCAAATTGACAGAAGAGTGCTTTACCACTAAGAAGAATGTTCCTCCAAAATAGTAACAACCAACTTTAAATACAAAGACCCTCTCCGAGGTTTTATTGACTCTAAACAGGAGCCTTAAATAAAAAAACCACAACCAATATCATATGTTATTGTTGTTATGTGCCATTGAGTCTTTATAAAAAAAAAGTTATAATTTATTATTACAGTAACATCTAACTTTCTACTTATAAGCAATGAAAAAAAATATATACACATATATATGTATATATGTCCTTGCCCTAGGCCGGTTCTGTCTCAGGCCCCAGGCAAGCCAGCCCCTGGAGGACTGGTAGGAACATCTCCTCAGTACTGCCTTGCTGTGCAAGTCAGCTGTCAGTACATTGAAGGGCTGTTCAGTTCTTCTGACACAAACTTTCTCCTTTCTTTATAAGTCATATTGACAGAGACAGGTCCTTCTTTGTCAGTTAACTTAGAACAGTTTTAAAACTAAGCAAATGAAAGGATTTTTTATTATAAAAGCTGTAAAAGTTGAAGTTACTTTTTTAATTGTTACTGGTTTTTTAATTTTATTTAAATTTATTATTTCAGTAAAAGTTTACAGAGACTTTGGATTTCCATTCATTCATTGTTGCACTGAAGTTACTTTTGAAAAAGAAACTAAAAATATTTGAGAAAAGAAAAAAAAAATATTGATTGCCCCAGTGAAAACTTCTGTAAAGAAATATATTTCCTAGGAACTCTGGTGGCATAGTGGCAAGGCACTGCGCTGCAGTCTTGAAGGTGTACGGTTCGAATCCACCAGATGCTCTCTGCTGGAGAAGGAGGGACAATCTCCTCCTTTGTCAGTCGAATCTGATTAGATGGCACATAACAAAAGAAGGAAAAGAAAAGTGTTTCCTTTGCTGTGTGTAGAGGTTTGTTGGTGTTTTGTTTTTTGGGTTGATCACCATTGTCCATTTGTATTCCAAACCCACTCACCATTGAGTCAGTTCTGCATAGTGACCCAGTGTGGCAGGACTTCATCGAGTTTCTGAGGCTGTAAATCTTAATAGAAACAAACTGCTTCATCTTTCTACAGTGAAGCAGCTGGTGGGTTCACTGAGCTTTACGTTAGCAGGCTAGCTCTTACCCTCCTTAACATTTAATCCCCCCAGTTTTGGTTTGTTTTCAGTGCAACATAAGCATTTTCTATTTCCTTTTTTTTCATACTGCTCACTCGTTGCTGTTGATCCACATCCGATTTGTAGCTGACCCTCCCTCCATCAGGTGTTCAAGACTATAAATTGCACAAGAGGAGATTGCACAGCTCTCCCGCTCTGATTTTGCTGGTGCGTTCGAATCACCAGAGAAATGCAGGCTTGGGGTTAATTAGCACGGCTCTCGACTAACTGTGCCACCTGAGCGTCCACTTAATTTTCAAAACTGTCGTATATGACTGCTAATAAAAATTGCTTCTGAGATTAAAAAGAAAACAAACAGCTTTAAATATCTTTTAGATTATCTTTATCATTTGATAGTAATTGTGAATGTTGACTTTTCTCACTTTCTTTCCCAATAGGCTTACTATGCCCGTGATGCTCTGGCTAAAAACCTCTACAGCAGGCTGTTTTCGTGGTTGGTAAATCGAATCAATGAAAGCATAAAGGTATTGATTTTCTATAGCCTGATAAATTGGTTATAATAAATTGTGTCAGTCTAAATGTTATGTTGAAGAAAGTTTCATTTTGTAATCTTAAAAATGATAGCATTTAGGGTTGCAGTTTGTCAGAGATTTGCTTCCATCACTTGCTATGTATTCACTAGAGAATAGTTTAAATGTGCTTTGCACAGTTATTAAATCAAGAGCTATTATCCAGTTCCTGATTAGTAGATGATTCTGACTCATGTACTAACTGTGAACATTTGACTGATAGCGGTCAGTTTATTGTTGCAGGTACTAAATGTTCTTAAGTGTAATGAGAGTATTAAAATAGTTGACATAATAACTTATTGGCTGTAAGTTACAAAAATCTGTTTTTAATACAGTGTGTATGTATGAAAGAAAGTGTATATGAGTGATGATGTACAAATCAGTAAAAATAATTGGGAGGACAACTATCTGGCCAACTGACTGGAAGAGATCCATATTTATTCCCATTCCAAAAAATGGTGACCCGACAGTATGAAAATGATTGAACACTATCACTAATCACACTCAAGCGAAATCCTACTGAAGATTAATAGTAGATTGATAAAGAACTACCAAAACACAAGCTGGGCTTAGAAGAGGCCATGGCACTAGAGAGACATTATTGCCAAGGTTAGTTGGATCTTGGCAGAAAGCAAGGAGTACCAGAGGAATGTCTCTTTGGGTTTCTTTGACTATGCAAAAGGATCACAACAAATTGTGGCTAATCTTGAGGAGAATGGGAATCCCATAACCCTTGATTGTGTTTATGCAAGATCTAGACTGGAACAAGAAAGGAATCCTCAGAACAGAGAAAGGGAACACAGAATGGTTCAGATCAGGAAAGGAGTGTGTCAGGGATATGTCCTGTCTCCAAACCTTTTCAATCTGTATGCGGAACAGATCATTCAGGAGGCTGGACTTTATGAGGAGGAATGTGGCATCAGGATTGGAGGAAGACTCATCAACAATTTACATTATGCAGATGACATAACTTTGCTTGCAGAAACTGAGGAGGACCTGAAGTGCTTGCTGCAGAAGGTCAAGGATTGCAGCCTTCAATATGGGTTGAAGCTCAACATCAAGAAGACAAAGATTGTTAGTGACAATCGACCAATTGACAGCACCATGATAGATGGAGAAGAGGTTGAGATTAACAATTCCAGCTTGTTTGGCTCCACAATCAACACTCTTGGCAGTCAGAAAAATCTAAAGATCAATTTCACTGGGGAAATCTGCTGTTAGGGATCTCTCCAGAGTAATGAGAAGCAACGATGTCAGTTTAGAGACTTAGGTGCACCTGATTTAGGCCATGGTCTTCACAATTACTTGCTATGCATCAGAGAGCTGGATAATGACTGAGTATGATAGAAGAAGAATTGATTCCTTTGAGTTGTGGTACTGGAGAAGAGTCTTGAACATACCATGGACTGCCAGAGTCCAGGAAACGAAATTTCTCCTTGGAGACTAGGATTTTATAGCTCTGTCTCACATACTTTGGGCACATGGCCAGGAGGGACTGGTCATTGGAGGACATCATTCTAGGAAGGGTGGAGGGACAGCATAGGAGAGAAGACCCTGGATGAGATGGATTGATACAGTTACTGGGGCAATGGGAGTAGGTGTGTCAGAGTAAAGGGGCAGGCTTCAGAGCAGTTGTACATAGAATGTTTTATAACTAAACACCACTAATGCATCCTTAAGGATTCTGATGGTTTAATGATAGGGAATTGCACTGCCAACGCAAAGGTACATGGTTCAAATCCACCAGCTGCTCAGTGGGAGAAAGATGAGCATTCTCTTCCTGATTTACTGCCTCTGAAACCACTGGAAAGTCAGCTAAGAGATGATTCTGACTTGATTGTATACAACAATATTTTCTTTAAGTTACTTTTATAATAGTAAAACTTCTGGTACATTCTACTCTAATATTCTATTTCCTAAATATTAAAATTTAATTATTCTGTCTATAAAGAAATGCAAGTTAAAATATATATATGACTGTGTTCCTTGGTTTGCTTTGTTTACTTTTGTACTTTGTGTCTAACATAGTCAATTCTTTTGGAACTTTCTTTTAAAGGCACAAACAAAAGTGAGAAAGAAGGTCATGGGTGTTTTGGACATTTATGGCTTTGAAATTTTTGAGGTAAGTCAGGTTGTGGTTTTTGGTAACACTTTTATTAAAGTGGAAATTAATATATTCTATAGATAGCATTTATCAGAAATAAGTGTAACTTTAGATCTACAAATAGTTTTTGTGAAAATGTGGTTGTACATGTTTTCAGTGCCAAAAGTTTAGAGACAAGTAGCATTTTAAAAGAACTGCTTGTATTAGTACTTGCACATTAAAGTCTTCCTGTGAAAGTTCCAATCTGTCACATGGATATGATATGCCTGTAGCCCTTTGCTTGTTTGTAAGTTGTTTGGGAAGTAAGGTGGATTGATTCTATGAAAAAACCAGGAATGAGGACCCACTTGTTAATTGTGGCTGACCATGACTAGTCACTTCATCTCTTGGAGACTCAAGGATTGAAGGAGGGAGGGTTTGGGTTAGATGATTGTCAGCAGCTCTGGTGATGCAGTGGTTAAGAACATGGCTGCTGGATGAAAAGTCAGTGGTTCAAATCTCTGAGCTACTGCCTCATGGGAGGAAGATGGGACACGCGGCTTCCTTCAGGAGAATACAGCCCTGGAGGCACCGTGCGGCAGTTCTGCTCTTTCCCATTCCGTTGTTATGCACTGAAATTGGCTTGATGGCAGTAAATTCAGTTTATTATTTTTGAAGGATTCATTTAACCATGGCCTTATAATATGAATTCTGCTGGGTGGTTTGAAATAATTTCTGTCAAAGCTCACAATGAATTTTTTAAAGACTCCAATGGCTGCTACAAATTAAATATTTAAAAACCATGTGCTTCTATTACTAACTTTGGCATTTAAGAGAACTGCCTCTGACTTTTACTTATGATTTGAGTGAAAGTTTACAAAGCAAATTAATTTTTCATTTAACCATTCATACACATTGCTCTCACTCTTACAAGGTGTATATTGTTGATGTCGGGACAGTGAATGAGACTCTTCTTTTTATAACAGCTCTGTAAAAAGAGTGTGGCCAGTGTGAGGCTGGCTAAGTCTGACTTTGTCTCATCCAGAACACAAAGCCAGTTCTCATGAGATCAAACGAGGCTCACGCTCCTTGCATCTACTTCTACCAATTCTGTCACTAACCAGAGTTCTCTCTGCCTTATGTGGGTCTACTAATCCATCACGGTGGGCCCACAGAACTCACCCATTGTACCCATGATTATGGTGTCTATCAAGGGAGATAAGAGGTTACAATTCAGCATGGAAGCATCATACAGTTCTTCAGAACAGCTTCTGAGGTGTGCTTGCTGGCCCTTTTCTCTTCAGCATCATGGCTTTAGGCCTGTGTTCCAAAGCTCTCTTAGACCTGTCAATTATGGTGTCTCCCCATCCCCACACCCAGTCCTCTTGGAAGCCTGGGTGAAGGCCCTGGCTCTGTAGGGTAGTAGTCCCCACTCAGCTCTGTGTTTCAAGTTGGTCTCTGATTCCCAACTGGTGGTCCGACTGTACAGGAATCTCTGTAGCCCCTTTTGAGACCACGATCATCTCCCAACATGTAAACAAATGTTAAAATGAATATTTGACGCCTCATTTCTTCCACTGAAATAGTTCTAAGTTCCAGATCACTATTGGGAGCCTTCTCAGTGCTGGTCTGCATGCTGGCAGCAGAGTGGGGATGAGGATACACTTAGGCTGGGTGCAGACTATAGTCCTTAACAGACTGTGTAAAGGAAAACCTCGAGTCATTTGGTATAAAACTCAAGCTTTTGCTACAGGAAAGAGTTCCTTGAGTGTCTTCACAAATCACTCTGGCAGAATTAATGTCTTTCTCGCAAGACCTCAGGTCACTGTCACTAAATGGGCTGAGTGTCAAAGTCATTCTTTATTCTTAGCAAGAAAAAGGACTTCCTCCCCCGGCACATTGCTAATCTAAATTTAAGTGGTTTTGATGAGTAGGGAAGATTGTAAGCAGAGATTTCATTGAAAAATTTGGAGGATAAAAGACATGTTGTTATTGTTGTTATGTGTCGTTGAATCACCCGTGCGTGACCCATAGTGACCTGAACCCTGCCCTGTTCTGAGCCAGTCTCACTAATGCCGACACACCAACCCCCATTGGCCCAGTCACTGCATCAGTCCATCTCATCTGGGGTTTTCCTGCCCTGCGCTGTCCCTCAACTCTTCCAAGCATGAAATTTCTGAAGTCAAAGAAACCAGCACTGGTTTGATTTGAATTTTATTTGCCTAGAAGGGTGAAGGAAAAATGCCACATACTCAATGTTAGTCACAATACATGGACCCTGTTGTTTTGTAGGTTTTATTAATAGTGTAATAGAGTTCTACTAGCTTCACATCATCTTTCAGCATATCCTACTTTCTAGCTAACCATGAGAAAAGGGACCCTCAAGTCACCCAGAAGGAAACAGAATTGTAGGTGTCATGTAAAGTGTGACTCCATGTAAGTGATAGCATTTCTTGAGAGCCCTGAAGGTATAGTGGGCTAAGCACTGGACTCCATACAAAAAGATCAGTGGTTCAAACCCACCATCCACTCTGCAGGATAGAGATGAGGCTCTTGTGAAGATTTACAGCCTTGAAAACCCTATAGAACCCTTGTTCTACGCTATTCTATAGGGTCAGTAGATTGTGTATTCTGTATAATCAACTCAGTGACAGCAGTTTTTTCTTATAATGTGAACTAGATACCAGTGGTAAACAAGACAGATGTTCTTTGCCCACATGGGATGTCTTGGCCCTAAACCTGAGAATCTTTTGTTGCTGAGAATGTCTGTCATCTAGTAGAAAGGTCTAACCAGAAAACAGGTTTGCATTTCTAAAGTGTTTTTGCTACAGAGCTAATCATAACTGAAATTGGATGTTCCTGGTGAAGAAGTCTTTTTAAATTGGTTTTGATTAAAATTCCTTTCTGTAATCTGGGGGTAGTTTTCATTTGTAGTTGATTAAAGTTTTTCTCCAAAGCTTGCCTTTTTGAGCATGACTCACTTATGTCATTCCTCCCCCCAACACCTTTATAACCAAGTTGCAAACATGCCTACATGACATTCTAAAGGTTTTTCCTCTCTTTAATAGAAATGCTAGTAAGGTTTTCAAACTTAACATTGGAACCAGCTGGGGAGGCTTTTGAAAATTCAGATGTTTGGGTTATTCAACTCTGTGGTGCGGGGGGAGTGAACATCAGTGTTTGTAAAGCTCTAGATAATTCCAGCTGCTCCTTACAGTGTCCAGAAAACTACAAAACTGAAAACTATAAACATACCTGACATGCAGCCTGTTTGCCCTGAGCACAAAGTGCCCTTGTGAATCTTCCTGCCTCACCTGTCCTCTATCTAAATGTCAGCTGTGCATGTGAAACCCTTAAACAAAGGCAGATAGACTCATACACAGTTTTACTGTTTTTAAACAGCAGGCTCAGACAGTCCAGACTTAACATTTGTAGAAATTTTACATTACCCATAAAATCATTAAACACTGATTTTCCTCCTCTGCAGCAAATGCTTACCTTTCTTCTTCATGTTCTTTGAAGACTTACTATTTTCTTTTTAACTAATTACATCTCCATTTTCTTACCTATACCTTCTCAGCTTAATCTCCCAGATTTCCTAATATTTAAAAACCCATGCCTTCATTTTGGGAGGTGATCTGTGAATAGAGTTTTGTTTATAGTTAGGTACTTTTGGATACTTTTACCTTATCATTGATACAGAACTGGGAGTAAAACGTTTTCTTTATAATTTATATACAAATGCACACACACCCCAGATGTCGTCCTACATTTTCCTAATTTCCCAGCAAAATGAGAACACAGTATGTTGAACAAGAGAAAATCACATAATTAGCTTAAAAGAACAGGGCTAAGGAGGTGACTTAGGAAGGTGTTTTCAGCATTCACACCAGTGCAAAAATGAAAATTGCCATGATATGTTCCACCAAAGTAACGGTAAAACAATGAATTAGAGTAACATTTTGCCTTTGAGGTTCAGTGGGAATATGATTTAGGAATTAAGAATTCTGCCTTTAGAGAACTCCTGGGCATTACTTTCAAAATGGGCAGTAAAGATCCAGAACTTTTTTTTTTTTAAATGCTTGAATTCAACCTCATGATCCCACTAACAGTTCCCATGAATATGGTTTTCAGCTGAGCTGGTAAAACCCTTTCATTCCCTCTTATCTGTCTCCTAATGGGAGAGGGAAACCGGTGCATTCATTCAGTCATGGGGTGATGACACATGAGTGATTGCAAACATTCCTGCACCAGCTGAATGAATAAACTCGGCCTTCCTGGCTGCATGTGACCTGAAGTCAGGTGAGAAAGCAGATTAGCAGAACATTGATCACAAAGGACAGTGTAGTGAATTAAAATTCATAGACCAAAATTAAAATAGTCTAGCCAAAGATCTTTTAGAATGTAACTTCAGCTTTCTAAAAGAAGAGCAATAATCTATATACTCTGAAACGGAATAACTACAGCAGTATTTTATGTGGGTGGAATGATATACTGTTACATAATTTCCATAATGTGTTGGGTCTACCTTTTTTGGACTAGACACAAATATGAATCTCTTCCAGTTAGTTGGCCAGGTAGCAGTCTCCAAATTTCTTGGCATAGACATGTGAGCACGCCTAAGATGTGCCTCTGTTTGTTGAAATATCTCAACTGATATTGTCTTGATTCCTCTATTTATTTAAAAATGTCTGGAGCTTTACACCAACAAGGAAGTGAAGTGCCAGAAATTCGAGCTGGATACAGAATTGGCAATGGAATGAGGGAGAGCATTGCTGATGTCAGATGATTCTTGGCTAAAAGCAGAGAGTACCAGAAAGATGTTTACTTGTGTTTCATTGACTATGCAAAAGCATTTGACTAGATGGATCATCTCAGATTTCAGATAGTGTTGGCAAAGGATGGGAATTCCAGAACACTTAATTGTTCTTGTGCAGAACCTGTGTACATAGAAGCAGTCATTTGAAAAGAACAAAGGGATACTGTATGGTTTAAAACCAGGAAAAGTTTGTCAGAGTTGTGTCCTTTCTCCATACTTGAATCAGTCTTTGTGCTGAGCAAATAATCCAAGAAACTGGACTGTGCAAAGAAGAATGTGGCATCAGCATTGGATGAAGAGCTACCAACAATCTGGGTTTTGCAGATGGCACATCACTGCCTGGTAAAAGTGAAGATGACTTGAGGTACTTCCTGAAGAAGATACTAGACTATCCAGAAGATTATACCTTAACGTAATAAAAATTTAAATCCTCTCAAAGGGGCCAGTAGGCTACATCATGATAGTTGGGGAAAAGTGTGAAGTTGTCCAGTATTTAATTTTATTTTCATTTCATTTGATTATGCAGTCAACACCTATGATGAAAAAAAAAAAACCCTACAGGCTGGGGGGAAAAATTTTGGCAATGACATCTCCGACAAGGGTCTCATAACCAAAACTTATATAGAGTACTACAGGGCCTCTAAAAGGAAAATACGGATAGCTCACTCACAAAATGGGCAACAGACATGAAAAGACTTTTCACAAAGGCAGGCAAGAGAAAGTTGTTCTTCCTCCCAGGAAGCCACTGATGGATATGAACCACCAGAGTAATTTATCCTTTGAGTTAACACAGAAGCTCCCTCTATACTATGCCACCAGATTTCCCCAATGCTTTCATGCTTTATATGTATGTGAAAGTTGGCCAATAAGTAAGGAAGAAGAATTGTTGCTTTTCAATTGTAGTGTTGATGAAGAATATTTATAGACTATGAATATACTATAGACTGCCTGAAGAACAAACAACTTTGTCTTGGAGAAAGTTCAACAAGAGTGCTCCTTGCAGGCAAAGATAGTGAAAATGAAGACCAGTCCTTGGAAAAGAACATTGAGCTTGGAAAAGAATGGGATCAGCAAAAGGGAGGAAATTCCCCAGTAAGATAGGTTGGCACAATGCCTGCAGTATTCATCGAATTTTTACTGCCGTGCTCTTCCATGTATGTCATACTCGCCTGCAAACTCCTTCCCATTCTATCTTCTTAAAGACAAAGGAAGGCAAAACAGTTGCCTCCATTTTAGTATTTATTTTCAATATTTATTATTAAGTGAAAATTATCAAAAGATAGCTTGTAGGCCTTAAGGAGCTCAAGATGCAAATTTTTTCTATTCAGGACGGCACAGGATAGAACAGGGTTCAGATCTGTTGTTCGTAGGGTCGCTATGAATCATACTTAACTCAATGGCACCTATACAACAGCATTGCTAAGGAGAATTAAAAATGTAGTAGTAGGTCATTATTTTCTTCAAGACTTTCAAAATCATTTTATAGTAGGAATTAATGATTGATACCTAGAAGTATGAAATAATTTTTGGTTTTTCTGTTTCTTTGAAGGACATTCTAGAATTTCTGAAGGAATCCCTAGAATTTTAAAGTAGGGTATATTATATACTTGCTGAAGATTATCCAGAAATGACTTGAATAGTACATCAACAGAGAACTGTCAGATGTGCAGGCTAGGTTTAGAAGAGTCCATAATGCTAGGGACATCATAGCGAATGTCAGGTGGATCTTGGCTGAAAGCAGAGAGAACCAGAGGAATGTTTATCTGTCTTTTACTGACTATGCAAAGGCATTCATTATTTGACTGTGTAGATCACAACAAATTGTGGCTGACTCTGAGAAGAATGGGGATCCAGAACACTTGATTGTGCTCATGTGAAATATATTCTTGGGCCAGGAAGCACAATAGTCAGAACAGAGCACAGAAACACTGCATTGTTCAGGATCAGGAAAGGTGTGCATCAGGGATGCTTCCTATCTCTGTACCTTCTCAATCTATATGCAGAACAGATCACCCAGGAGGCTGGACTTTATGAGGAGGACTGTGGCATCAGGATTAGAGGAAGACTCATCAACAATCTGCATTATGCAGATGGCACAACTTTGCTTGCTAAAACTGAAGCAGACATGAGGCATTTTCTCAAAAGGTCAAGGACTGCAGTCTTCAATGTGGATTGAAGCTCAACATGAAAACAAAGATTCTCGCCACTGGGCCAATTAGCAGTTTCATGATGGATGGAGAAGAGAGTGAGATTGTTGATATCACCCGTTTACTTGGTTCTACAGTCAATACTTCCTGGCACTATCAGACAGGAAATCAATAGATGAATTGCATCTTGTCTGCTGTCAGGGTCTCTGTGGAGTACTAAAGGACAATAGTTTAAGTCTGGAGATTTAAGGTGTGCCTGGTCCAGGCCATGGTTTTCTCAATTAGTGGCTATGTATCTGAGAACTGGACATTAACTAAGGATGATAAAAGGATTGATGCCTTTGAGTTGTGGTGATGGAGAAGAGTGTTGAACATACCATGGACTGCCAGGAGAACAGATCTATCTTGGAGACAGTGAAACTAGGCTGGTCTCTGAAGGCAAGGATTTTGAGGCTCTGTCTCACATACTTTGGGCATGTAGCCAGCAGGGACCAATCCTTGGAGAGGGACATCATGCTTGGAAGGGTGGAGGGACAGCGCAGGAGAGGAAGACTCCCAGGATAAGATCGACTGGAGTGGAGAAATGGAATTAGATCTGTTGGAGATGATGAGATTGGCTCAGAATAGGGCAGGCTTCAGAACTGTTGTACCTATGAGTCTCAGACTACTTGATGGCACATAACAAAAGCGCTCATGTGAGAGCTCTGGTAACCTAGTGTAAGGAGCTGGGCTGCCAGCCAAAGAATGTGTTCAAATCCACTATCTGCTCCACGGAAGAAAGATGGGAAGTTTCTTCTCATGTAGCTTATTGCCTCTGAAAACCTGCTAGAAGGTCAACTATGAGCCATTTCCAACTAGACGGTACATAACAACAGCACCTTTATCCCACTCTGGTACATAAGTGTGAAACTGTATAGACTCCAGACACTTTGTTGTTTACCTGTGTCTAGGTGGTGATGGGTATCATTCTGAGCAACATTTGAGAGGCTTGAATAATAGAAGTTGGATGAATATGTGTGAAGATCCTCCCCAAAGCTTTAGTTTTGATGTTCAGTCTTCAGGAGAGAAATGTGAGTCAATCAGTGGAGAAAAATTCCACGTGTCAAACTCAGGGAGAAAAGTGGAAAGAGAGGAAATGAATCACACTTGAGAACAAGTCCCCACCCACTTCCTTTCTGTAGATGTTGATTCATGAGATTAGCACATGGAGAAGTGCTGGTCCAGAGATCTGGTTCCTGAAAAACCAAAGAGGTACCCAGTGCAAAACTGCTGTGGAACCTTGGTGTGGAGGTGATTGTTTCTAGACTTACCTTGTTGTTGTATGCTCGTCGAGTTGGAACTGACCCGTAACTGTCCCTCCAGTGGGTTTTCAGAAGTGATAAATCATATAGGAAGAGATTACCCATCTTTATCCCATGGAGCAGCTAGTGGATTTGAGCCATGTGCCTTTGGGATTGCAGCACAGCTTCTTTCTACTCAGCCTTCTGTGTGGAAAACCCAATATTATTTAATACCTTTATAACCTGTATAAAAGGGGATATATGTTGAATTTATATAAGTTGCTGCTATCACTAACTAGATTCTTCCCTAATTTCCTGCTAATTCCTTTTCTTCATTTTTCCTAATTTTTAATTTGTGAGATACTATCTCCGTATCCCCCACTGACTCCACCTCCAAATTAAATAAGATCAGTAATTTAAAAAGAAATTGTAGAGGGAAATAGGATTTTAGTTTTCACTTTCACTGGTCGGTATTACCCTGA
>NW_006399751.1:22005260-22007198 GCF_000299155.1 Elephantulus edwardii | reverse complement strand
ACCCTTTGTTCCAGATTGCTATCTTACATATAATGGCTAATCATACATTCCTTTTGGACAGAGGCTGGGGGTGTACTCGCAGTATTGAGATATGCTGTTGGAAAATAAGTTGATGTGTGCATTAATACTTTAGCTGTTCTTTTTTTTTTTTAACCAATAGGATTAAGACTGGAGAGTCATGTTTTTGTTCTTAGGCTATCTCCAGGAGAATGCTGTCTACTTCCTACTTTAATTTGGGAAGTGGGGCCTCTACATAGCACTCAGGGGAGTGGGCTGCTGTGGTGTTTTGTGGAATCTCCTCACTGTTTCAGTGACTGTTAGTTGGATAGACAGGGGCTATGCCATAGATACGGGTGCATGCCATATATGTTCTCTTTTTCTTCTAAATTTAGAATGAGAGCTTTAGCATTCTGAAGTTTTAGGGCATGAACAATTATGACCTATTATTTCATTTGAGTTGATTTTATCTTGAATATTTCTAACCTAACTGAACCACAGTTCAGCACCATAGGTGGTTAATGACCTGTATTTTTCATTGATTGGACATGCATCCTGATCTAAAGCTTATACCAATCAAAAGTAAAGCACTAGTATTTAAAAGCCAGTCATTTGCAGCAATGAGTAACAAGCAATCAGTGTTTACTTTTAGGAGTTTATTGCTAATTAAAGAACTGACTGCATTTTGTGTAATCTGTCCCCTTTTGCACCAGAATGCAGTAAGTATGAACTGTTTGCAGTGCTGGTCTCTTGCATGCTCCTATGTTAACAGCTTCTCTGGTCGTGTGAATTCTGCAATCAATGGCTGTTGATTAACTGTGTGGATATGACATACAGACTTCATGAAAGAATTTAACAGTCGAGGGAAAATGTGATTGAGCTCTGACTTACTCAGTGTGCTGTAATTGTGAAGCTTTGCCTCTGGTTTCTAATCTGCTTGTGTGTTCCATAGTCCTGTTTTAGAAGTGTGCTACAAGTTGTTGAGTTGAAGGGTGCAGGTTCCTCTCCTCCTCCTCTTCATCCTCCTCTTCCTTACTAATTGCCACTTAAAGGATTTAGCATAATTCCATTTAAATAGCTCCATGCACACAGACTTGATAAGTAACAGGAAGGATGTAATCAGTGAATCTAAAGCAAACCAAAGATCTTCTCAGATAAAACTTGTATTATGAGTCTTCTATTTATGGTAGTAGTGTTATATAAGGACATATTTTATCAAAACCTAAGAAAACAGAATCCGATCTTAGTATGAATGGCCTTATGCTGGAGGCAGTAATAAAGTATTTATACCAGGCCGACTTTAGTTGCTCAATTTTTAGACCCTGAAAACTGGGGCATATGGTTTTTAGAAGTGTGTGAAAATGCTCTTTATGTCAAAGAGTGTATTTGTTGAAAGTATTGAAATTAAATATTTGCCTTTTTGTAAGAACATTCGGGATTTTTTTTTAAAGCCTTTTATCCCTAACTAAATTTAGCATGAACTGGATCAGACAGTGACAGTGTATATGTGTCATTTATGATTTAGCGTTAAATATATCCTCTCATCAGTTCATTCCTAGTAGGGAAAAATCCTTTGCTGACTTCCAAGAACAATGTGTTCAGAGGCTGCATCCTAAGTGCTGTTTTAAAATTTGTGCTAGGTAAGATCAAAGGTGATTTTTTTCTGGCAACTTTTAAAACTCTATGCCTTTTTTCCTTTCACCCTTTTGTGGAGTGAAGGAACCCTGGGTAAGTGCGTGATTCCTGGCCAGATGTTTGGCAGTTTGAATTCGCCCAACTGCTCCATAAGGGAAGGACCTGACAATCTTATCTGCTTTGGTAAAAACTGTAACCAAGTAGTGACACTTTTTTTTTTATATATAATTTAGTTTATTTTTCATTTCAATGAACATCTACAGAGATTTTGGAATCCCATTCATTCGTTGTTGCACCCTTCTCCCC
>NW_006399751.1:21916553-22005141 GCF_000299155.1 Elephantulus edwardii | reverse complement strand
GATAAAAATAATGCCCTAAAATATAATACTTTTAGTAGTTCCACTCTGTCATCTGGGGTTGCTGTGAGTCCCCAAGCAATTCAATCAGCACACAGCAATAACATCATTTATGGAGGACTTTGAGGCTACTTGCTGAGTGTGTGTTCACAGCGAGCTATTTGGTTCTCCATTTTTTAGAAATGTTGTTTGTTGTCCTGTCAGATACGTACTGAGTTGTTACTAGGTGCTCTGCAGCACATAGAAATACCAAGGTGAACACACACCTGGTTCATCATTGCCTTTAAGGGATGTCCAGCCCAGTAAGGCACATGAACGTGAAGCTAGTCCATGCATGTGTACGCATATGTGCACACATGACAAGTGGATCTGACCTGGCATCGGGTAAGTAGTCAAGGAAGGAGGCCTTTTTTTGAGCTCTAAAATTTCACCTGAGAACAGAACAATAAGAACTTTTGCTGCAAATAGTGAATCTCACTGTTAATCTTCTTATTCCCTAGAAGGAACAAAAAATGTACTTCTTATATTTTTTTTTTATTTGTAAACTCTGTGTGTGTAGTGCATCTCTGTCAACTGAAAATCTTCATCCTTCACAAACTGTACATTTTATGTATCCTTCATTCATTCACTTATTCATGGGCTGTTCATTTCTCAAGTAGCCCAGATATGCAAGCCACTGTGATCAGAGCTGTGTGCTGGTCCTCGTGAAATCTGAAATGCCATGCGTGCTGTTTCTGGTGGATTGAAATGCCAGCATTTCATTGACAGGGTTTAAGAACTGTTTTCATTCCCTCCCCCCCCCAAACAGGACAACAGTTTTGAACAGTTCATTATTAATTACTGCAATGAGAAGCTGCAACAAATCTTCATTGAATTGACCCTTAAAGAAGAACAGGAAGAATATATTCGGGAGGTAATGTTCAAGTCCTTTCTCTTTCTTTTATTTTTTTTTTCTTTTTAAAAATTACTTCATTTGAGCCAAAGGCTTACAAATCATACTCGTTTTTCATACATTTATAGACATTTTTGTTTGGTATAGACATTATTATTTTATAAGAGCAGTTATCATTGATTAATTAATTAAGATCTCTAATCAGCCCTCATTGTGTATTGCCTTTCTCTTTACCCAACCCATCAATTTATTAAATTTTACTCCCTTTCCCTCCCTTCCTATCCCTGTACAATGCCACAATTGGTTGTATCAATATGTTAACCTTTCCTTAACTTTGTTTAACAGCAGCCCCATATCATGATGACTCTCTTCATTACATTTTATTACCCATTCTTATGTTACTGACATATGAATTCTCAAATACTTTTTAAAAATGTTCTTCTTTTGTAAATTTTTTAAAAGAAAATATCTTCAATTAAAATATTTTATTTAACATTTTTATTCTCTTTAAAATATTTAAATACATAAATTGTGGATTCCAAAACTATGTAAACACTACTTTGAAATACATATATATTCACATTATTTAAAGTAACCAGGTTTATGGTCTTAATTTGCTTTTTGCTACCATTTCAATGTGTCAGAACAATGCCTAGCACCTAGTAGATGTACAGTACTTATCAGCTGATTCACTGTGGTCTCATTGGAATTGAGCGATGATGTAAAATAATAATAATGAGTTAAGAAATTAGCCCATACAAACAACCCTGGCATATTCATGCATTAATTTTATGCAATAATTGTCCTTATGAGACTGATTTAGTTAATTTAGCATAATGCTGTCTGGATTCTCCCATGTTATATTGTATTCTACAAAATTGTTGCTCAGTGCTGCATAGTGTTCCATTGTGTGACTGAACAGTAATTTCTCAGGTCATTTGTTTGCTGATGGATATTCAGGCTGTTTCCATGTTGTTGGTATTATGACTAATGCTGCTGTGAACATAGATGTAGGTGTACAAATCCCCATTTGTGTCTCAGTCTTATTTTCCTTGGGGTGTATTTCCAGCAGTGCAGTAGCTGAGTCATATGGGATAACTAGTAAGACATAGATAAAAGTCCAAAAGTGAGGAAGGGCACGGAGGCAGAGGATGGAGAAGAGAGGAAATCCCTAGGTTAACAGTTTAGTGAGTTGAGTTTGGATGTGAAGGAATTAGGAAAGATCCATTGGGAACCTGGAAAGGCAAGGTAATAATAGTAGGCATAGATCAATGGTAATTAGTTTTATAAAACACAGTATATATAAATGATCGTTTTAAACACAATATGAATGTAAGAATGTGTGAATTGCAGAGCACAGGAATGATACACAGCGTATATGGATTTTGTATGCAAGCCAGTATGAAATGAAAATAGAGAAAAAGAAATTCATGCAACTGAATGCCACTCAGTCATTTTAAAGAACTGATAGTTGATATTTCCAGGAACATGGATGACACTCAAAAGCAACTACAGCCAGCCTGAGAAGACTGCATATTATAGAGTTCCGTTTTTATGTTAGTTTGGGAAAGGCAGCTGCAGAGATAGAATAGTCAGTGGGTTACAGGAGATTTTGACTGCAAAGAGAGTCTATGTGTGGTTAGTGGCAGTTACACAGCCCAGGCATTTGCCAGAGCAGGGAGTTGTTCTGCTACCCCAAATGTAGCACCTCTCTGGCTGTTCAAATCCACCCGCTGCTCCACACGGGCTGTCTCCTCGTGTGCAGTTCACAGCCTGGGGAACCCACCGGAAGGTGCCTCCAGGGGCTGACTTAATGGTGGTAGATTTGAGGTTTTTGACACCAAAATAATCAATATTAGTGGACATAAGTTAAAGTATAATTTAAAGCATTACTCAGTCTTGAAAGGCTTTTTAAAAAAAATTGATGAACAAAATGAGAAGGATCTTTTGTGGAAAAACAATGTATCCAAACTTTGTAAATAAATCAGAGTAATATAAAAAATATAAATATAAAAAATCAGAGTAATACAAAAAAATTTAAAAAATTAAGGAAACAGTTTTTTAATAAAAATAGCTAACATTGCTTGGCACTGTTCTATATTTTATATGTGAATTCTCTCATTTAATGTAATGTTTGTCAAGTTTCATATTGTTTAATTATAAAATATTTACTTGTTTTCATAATTTAAATAGCCAGTCTTCTTTTATAAACATGAAGTAATTTATTTCAAAAAAATAAGGAATTGTATCTATATTTTTGCCCCATTTATTTGCTGTAATCCATTAGTAAAGACATTACTTTTGTTCAGCTTTCTGTAGTGTTGTTTTAATGTATTAAGTACACAGAGTCTTTTGAGAGGTTTTTGTTGTCACTGTATTTTAAAAAATGTGGTTGTTATCCCCAGTGACTTAGTAAAACAATCCATTTGCTCTAAATCATAAATACTTCCTCTTTCTTTTAGAATGATCGTTATGCTTTAGAAGCATTTTAGCCTTGTCTGGCACCTTTTGCAAACATAAACATCCTAAAAAGCCCGATTCATTCTCTTCCGGTCTTCTCATAATAAAGAGCTTGCTCAAACTTTGATCTGTAACTTAAAACAGTTTGTACAGATTGTCTAAGACACTTCTAAGAGTATATAGGAAGATTCCCAGCTTGCTGAATGAATTAAATTTCTTCTTCTCAAAAGATAAAGAAATGTTTACACTTAGGGATGGAGTGTAAAAAGGCCCAGAATGAGCACGCTGACTGCAGACTTGGCTTCTAGCCAGTGTTACAACCCGTTGACCGATTTTCATGTGTTCCATTATGTCGGAAGCATTTTGTTTAGCACTGGGCTTTTTGAATACTTGAAATAGTGAAAGAGTTAACCATTTTGCAACCATATATTTAAGAATATCGAAATATTCTCAGCTTGTCCCTATTCACTGGAGTCACTTCTCCAGTGAAAACTAATTCCCACCCCTTTGCAATTGAAAATTAACAAGGGGGAAAAAATGTAGGTCTTAGATTGTTGGGATCAAGCAAGTTCTGACATATTTCCTTATAAACATAGTAAATATATACAGAGGAATATTGACCTCACGAACTGTTGAGTCAAGACTCGGCCCGGTGCCAGCGAAGGACATGGGAAGTAGCCACAGATGGGAGCCTGGAATGAGAGACGGCCCGTTCAAGATCATTTGTTTTAATCGAATAGAGTCAATGTTGGACTGCTGTGCTCAGAAAGTTTGTGGAACTGGAAGGGGGACATTTGTAGCACTGACTCTATAAACCAAATATTCTGAGAGGAAATAAAATATGTTGAGGCAGGTGGGGTGTTTTAAGGATGTGATAGTATTGCTGCATCATGATACAGAATCTGATTTTGTTTTGTTCCGCCTTTACCTTGTAGGACATAGAGTGGACTCACATCGACTACTTCAATAATGCTATCATTTGTGACCTAATAGAAAATGTGAGTACATAGATAACATTTCCTTAAAAGTAGGTTTTTTGGTTTGATAGAAATAATTACTTACAAATAATCTTACTGCTTTCTGTGATAAGCATTTGTATTTAACCACTGTGCCACTTTCTTTGTCACTTTCTTTAAGGAAATGTAGAATTCTGGAGACTTATATTTGTAAGAAATCATATGCTATTCTCAAACACATACATAAACACCTGGGCGTTTTAATATGCCCCAGGACATAACATGAGCCCATCTGTGGTTCTAAGGTACTGAGCCCCTACATAGAGCAGCCTGCTTTTGTGTGTCTAGAACACGGGTTCAATCCAGGGTCACTGACCGAGTGAACACTGAATAGAGTAGCTTCCAAGCAGCCATTTGGGTATTTTATAAATTTAACCATTGCATTTCCTAAAACTCCAGTGCCCCATTCATATGGGAATAAGGAGCAGGGAGAAGGGAGTGCCAAGGGGTGAATTTAACAGGACCCCCGAAAAAATTTCAAGTTGACTTGATTTGGCCCATGGACTGTGTGCCGAAGATACTATATGTGACAGCGCAGTGACCAAGGCCATGGAAACTTTTTGGTGATGCAAGTATATGAAAAGACTTAAAGTATGATAAATTATTTGATGCTTTTTTTTTTTATGCTTTTTTAAAATTATGTTTCACGCATGTACTTTTTTTTTTTTTTTTTGCTCCCTCCCTCCAATCCACAAAAGTCTTCGACCTCAGGATTTCTCCCCTCCCCTCTTTGTATATCCATGACATCCCACTGGTTATCCTTCTGTTTTTATAATAATGGTCTTATACAGTATTTCTTCTTAGGCTCCTGAGTTAGTTCACTCAGCTCAATGCTCTCTAGCTTCTCCCATGGTATATAGTGTTGCTCTTGAGTGCTATATAGTATTCCATTGTGTGAAGGTTCCCTAGTATCCAGTCATTTGTTGATGGATATTTTGGCTGTTCTTGATATTGTGAATAATGCTTCTATGAACATAAGTGTAAAAATCTCCATTTGGTTTTGATGCTTTTTACCACACCTTCTGAACTTTTGGTTTTACACCACATTCTGCATTTATATGAACTGACTGGTGAAATGGATTTGTGTGTGGAACTAGGAAGCTCTTTTGCTTTAAAGTTAAAGCTTAACCATGAAGGCTTTAAGGTGTGCTTACAGTCCTGGCCTTGGTAGAGGAACACTTTTGAAACAACGTCTTAGAGGCTTTGTTGTCTTTCAGGCCTAAGAGCAGTTAGTTAGAGCAGTTGTCTCAGAGAGGCAAGTGCAAGGTTTCTGAAATAAAATATCAGGCTCTAAAATGACAACAAATCACTCACTTTCTGTTCATGACGAACAAATCCTGTTGAAACTTAGGTAGTGCCAGTTTTCCATCCTAGAATTCCAAGATGTTCACAAGAGTGGAATAGCTGGTTAAATTGAATGTGAGTAGTAGTCTAAAAAGCATCACCATTTTAATAAAAATGTTGTTGTTGTTATGTGCCGTCGAGTTGCTTGCGACTCATAGCGATCCTATGTACAACAGCCCTAAACTCCGCTCTGTCCTGTGCCGATCGTACTGTCTCTGACACTCCCATCCCGATTATCCCAGTCACTGAATCAATCCACCTCATAGAGGGCCTTCCTCTCCTGCGCTGTCCCTCCACCCTCCCAAGCATGATATCCCTCTCCAGGGACCGGTCCCTCCTCACAACATGTCCAAAGTATGTTAGACGGAGCCTCAGAATCTTTGCCTCCAAGGAGCCACCCAGTTTAACCCTTTCCAGGACAAATCTGTTTGTTTTCCTAGCAGTCCATGGTACTCTCAATACTCTTCTCCAGCACCACAGCTCAAAGGCATCAATTCTCCTTCTATCCTCCCTGGTCATTGTCCAACTCTCTGATGCATAACAAGTGATTGCGAAGACCATAGCCTGTATCAGACACACCTTAGTCTCCAGAGAGATACCATTGCTCTTCAGTACTTTGGAGAGGTCCCTAACAGCAGACTTTCCCATGGCAATGCGCCTTTTAATTTCCTGGCTGCTGGTGCCAAGACTGTTGACTAGGGAGCCAAGCAAACTAAAGCTGTGTACAATCTCAATCTCTTCACCATCCATCCTGATGCTGCCAATTGGTCCAGTGGTGAGAATCTTTGTCTTCTTGACATTGAGCCTCAATCCATATTGTAGGCTGCAGTCCTTGACACTCTGCAGCAGGCAGGTGCGCGACATTCGTTCTGGCAGGCCCTCAGAGGAGGGGTTAGGCATCCGACTAGCTTAATAAAAATACTATTTGAAAAGTATGAACAGTCTTAAAATGTGAACACTGGTATTCCCAGAAGCAATTCCAAACTCATCAAAAATCTTGGAAATCCTTGGAGAGTTTTCCGGGTAAATCTTGTGACCTAGGCAGTTCGCTGTGGGAACTTTAACTTTCAGAATCCCTGACCAGCACATTTTCTTTCTTAAACCATAGTGTTTAATTATTTTCTTTCATGAAAAAATAAAAAACGGGGGAGGAGAGAAAAGGAAGAGCAGTAATGCACTTAATTTAGCAAGATTATCTCAGCCAAAAAAATTCCCTTGCATATATGATTGCAAAACCTCATGCTCGCGCAGGAGCCTAAGTACGTAAATAAAGGAAATGTTTCCTTCCAGTATCCCTTAACAATCATGTTTATTCTGGGGCTGTTTTGAACACACTTGGGCCTTGAGAGTCCACACTTCCCCTGGGCTTTGTCTGGATTGAATAAGCCCTGGCTGGAAGATTCCGTGGCCCCTGGAGGAGAGGGAAAGGCCGTGCCTCACTGGATGTGGGGGAGGCTGGCTGTCAGTGGTCATGGTGGTCCTCTTTGACACATACTGGCCAGTCATCAGCACCAACCTTTAAGGGTGATCCTATACTAGGATATACTAACAACAGTCATCCAGCAGAGTTAAGAGGCTTCCTCATTCCTTTGTCTGTTTAGGATAAATATGACCACAGGCTTTGAACACACAAGTAAATTCTCACTCATGTTTACCATCCATTTAGAAATCCTATATGAAGTCGGAATTTTATTCTAAACACTTACTCTTGAAAACAGCTTGATTGTATGCATCCCTAAAAGCAGCCTTCAGAAAAAGAAGAAAAAAAAATTACAGCATTTTTCCCCCCTAGGAAATAAATGTTATTTTGAACACATGAACAATTTGGAAACATCTGAAGTCAGTTTCCTTCCCCAGCTAAGACTCAAACAATGGCCTTAGAAGACTGCTTTGCAATTTATGACAGCATGTTATAGAGACTGTACTGTCACATTAGTTTTGTACTTCTGGATTTGTGAGAGCTTGAGCCTTTGAGATTCCACATGCCTTTTCCTCCCCCCAGACAATATGAGGTGCAGTCATCCGCCCTCTAAAGTGGTGTGGGTGATACCTCGACCCTATTCTGTGGGGGATGGAGTCAGTGTCAGGATTAGCAAAGATTTATGCAGACACACTCCTGCCCTCACACACCTGGGTCGAGCTGGAGGAGAGCTGAGTGCTGTGGCTTTTTTTCTTTGTTTGAGCCCTCTAGTCTTTGTTTCAATTGAGCAGAATTTTCTTGTGACCCAGTTGATTGTGTTTGATGGTGTAATTGGGAGTAATTATTAAAACAATGCAGTGAGGAAGGAAACGTCATTTCCTTTATTCCAGAACACAAATGGAATCCTGGCCATGTTGGATGAAGAGTGTCTGAGGCCCGGCACGGTCACCGATGAGACCTTCTTAGAAAAACTCAACCAGGTCTGCGCCACCCACCAGCACTTTGAAAGCAGGATGAGCAAGTGCTCCAGATTCCTCAATGACACGACTCTGCCTCACAGCTGCTTCAGAATTCAGCATTATGCTGGCAAGGTATGGCCAGCCTGGAACTATGTCCCCAGGGAAGAGAGATTCTCTGTTGTCATGTCATTTAGACTCATGGCTCCCTTGTGGGGTGGGTCCCTGGATAGCTTTCAGGTTCCAGTGTCAGATCCATAAGGAATTGCACAGCTAACCCAAAGACTGCTTCTCCTCTGGAGGTTTAAATCCACCAGTGGCTCCTCAGCAGAAGGATGGACAGTCTCTTCTGTGTGATTTACAATCCGCGGAACCCAACTAACAGTCAGCTCTGAGTCAGTTCCAACTCCGTGGCGGTGAGTTGAGTTTGGGTGACTTCTTTGAAATGCGTCTCCAGGCCTTTATCCCAGGGTACCTTGGGGACTGTCGACTTTGTGTGTAGCCAACTCATAGCCTTGGAGACAGATCTGACTTACAGCTAAACTTTGATTTCGTTTCCCAGACTGTAAATCACTAAGGAGTTAATTGCTGGTCTTCCTTTCGGGCAGCCTTGCATCTCCCTACAGATTATGGCACCAGAGCTCCCTTGTCATTCAGTTGCTAAATTAAATATTGTAGCAGGGACTCCTTACATCTCCAAGAGAGGCATTCTTAAACAAACTTTCATGTAAAGTCAAGTGCAGCTGGCAAGTAGCGAATCATTAGATGTTTCATAGTCTGGACCATGTTGAATTAAATCATATCAGTTCAGATAGCCAAACCAGTGGGCTTAATGAAGGATCCAAATAGATTTTTAAATTTACACTAACCCAAGAAAAAGATCTGTTAAAACTGATAGAAGAGGTTTGCCAATAAAAATGAGAGCATACTGAAGACTAAACAGTAAGGTTTTAAAAGTATAAGTCATTTAATAAAAAATCATGATTCTTGGATTGAGGCTTTGGCATGACACTAGAGAAATCTCCACCTTTTAATAAATATAACTTATTAATAAACATCACTTACTTGATACTTAGGGGAAATAATTTTATGCCATTTACTATATATATATATATAACACTAATATAAATTGTTGTTGTTATGTGCCATAGAGTAGCTTGTGACTAATAGCGGCCCTGCTCTATCTTGTGCCAACTTTAGTATCTCTACACACCTACCCTCATTACCCCAGTCACTGAATCAATCTATCTCATTGAGGGTCTCTCCTTTCTCTGTCCTTCCACCCTCCCAAGCATGATGTTCCTCTCCAGGGACTGGTCCCTCTTTGAAATATGTCCAGAGTATGTTAGACGAAGCCTCAGAATCCTTGCCTCCAAAGAGCAGCCTGGTTTCACCCTCTCTAGGATGAACCTGTTTGTTCTCCTAGCAGTCCATGGTATATTCAATACTCTTCTCCAGCACCACAACTCAAAGCCATTAATTCTCTTTCTGTCATCCCTAGTCATTGTGTAGATTCTGATGCATAGCAAGCAATTGCAAAGACTGTGGCCTGGATCAGGTGCATCTCAGTCTCCAGACTGATGTCATTGTTCTTTAGTACTTTGGAAAGGTCCCTGACAGCTGACTTTCCTAATGCAATTAGTCTCTTGATTTAGACAACATTAATTTTTTTTAAATTTTATTTTATTAATGTTAATGAACATTTACAGAGATTTTGGATTGTCATTCATTCATTGTTGCACTGTTTTCTTTACACCCTCTCCCCCCAGTTCACTCCTCTCTTTAAAAGCAAAAGATAAACTTCATTGGTATACAATCCCCTCAACCCTGACCCAGACAACCCCCCCCACCCGCCCCCAATGCACTCTGCTATGCAACCTTAATTCTGGATTCCTGTGATAATCATAATATGCTATCATATATCACAATATTAATTTTTTAAAAGTCTGAAGTGTTATTCAATCCCTTCTTATTAATAAGTTGTAATTTCCAAAGAGAGAAGAGTACTCTATATTTAGCAAAAAGTAAATACATAATTCTTGAATTATTTTGCATTTCAAAATATAGAAGCTTGGTATTTCTAAATTTTCACCAGACCATGGGCATACCGTGCTTTACCGCGTCTTGCAGATACTAGGTTTTTATTTCTTTGGTTTGGGTTGTTTTAGAAATTGAACTTTTATGATAACTGTGTGTACAACAAGTCTGTTGGTACTATTTTTCTGAAAGTAGGTGTTCTTTTTGTATTTGTGTGTCACATTTTGGTTATTTTCATATTTTTTCCCTCATTAATGCTCTTTGCACACTTAAACTACTAACTCAAATCCAGTGTTGTCAAGTCTGAAGCAACTGCTAGCTCACTCTTGTGGGTTTCTAGAGACTGTATTGCCCTAGAGAGGTTTACCCATCCTTCTCCTGTGGCTCAGCTGGAGTTGTTCAAACTGCCCAGAGAGGCACCACCTTTGGTTAGGAGCGCGACTTCCTATGGACTAGACCACCAACGCTCCCTCACTAAACTACAGTCCTTGATGTGGACATAACTGTGGATGGAGAAACCAAAATATTTATGTGACTTTTTAAATTTCAATATTCACTTGATTGTGAATTACTCTTCTGTTACTGAGACAGAATTTCAACTTGGAAGCTAATTTGATATTATATAGTGTGATTAACATGGTCTGGAATCAAACCTGCAGTAAGTCCAGAAATGCCTGTATATTATTAAAAGAGACTGTGCTGATCACTTTCTCAGTTGGTTTAGGATATCTATGAAAATAACAATATTATTTCTACTTTGTTTCCCCCTATCTGCTTTTAAACAGACCAAAATTGGCTCATGTGAACTAGAAAATGAAATAAAACCACAAAAATAGCTCCATTAAAAAAAAATCTGAAATCCTTTGAAAAATGTTATGATAACATTTTAGGAGTTATTCTTGCAGATCCTGAAGGTAATAGAATTTCTTTTTACTCTTTTGTAATTTAGACAGATGGAATTTCAACTTAGAGGCTAATTTGGTATTAGAGTGTGACTAACACGAACAAAGTGTTTTGCTGGAGAAGGACGAGGCTGCACATTTTTTCTTCGCGGTGGTGACATTATTGCGTGCCATGTGCTAGCTGTTGACTTCCATATGCTGCCCCTAGGTGCTGTACCAGGTGGAGGGATTTGTGGACAAAAACAATGATCTTCTCTATCGTGACCTGTCCCAAGCCATGTGGAAAGCTGGCCACTCCCTCATCAAGTCTTTGTTCCCTGAAGGGAACCCTGCCAAGATCAACCTGAAAAGGCCTCCTACGGCCGGATCACAGTTCAAGGCCTCTGTGGCCACACTGATGAAAAACCTGCAGACCAAGAACCCCAACTACATTAGGTATGTCTGACACATGACATTTTTCAACTTTGTAATGTTTAAATGTGAATTCATTCAAGAAGAAGATCATTTTCCTGTTTGCTTAGATCTGAGTGTAACTCAAGCCAAAAATAATTTAAATACTTACAGGTCAAATTATTTGTTATTCTGAGGTTTGCCTTAAAAAAAAAAAAAGTCAATGTCTCTAACCAGTAAAATAAGGAATTAAAAAATGGAGAATTGAGTGAATCTGAGTAGTGGCACAATTTTACCCATTTTCATTTTGTTTTAAACTGATAAATTAACAATTGAAACATTAAGTTTATACCTACATAAGTGTATAAGATAAATGTATATAAAAGGAAGTCTATTGGTATCATTTTTCCAAAAGCAAAGGCTCATTTGGTATTTCTGTGTCACATACTGGTAATTCTCATATCACATTGCTAATTCTCATATTTCACATTTTCCCCCACAATGCTGTTTGCACAGTTAACAAACTACTAACTCAAACTCTTTGCCATCAAGTGACAACTCTGCAGCACTTTTCAGAGGCTGTAAATGATATATATTTTTTGTATATAAACATTTATTTATAAATATTCTTTATTCACGTACACACACACCTATTTAAACATCCACATCAATATATAAAGTATTTCTCTCCTCTCAGCCCTCCTGTTGCCTACGATCCCTTCTCTTCAGAGTCTCCATCTTCATAGTCACCAGAGGTAGCATCACTACTGACTTCCAACCACAGTTAGATTTTCTTTAACTTCTATAAACAGGATCATATATTTTTACGTCTGACCTCTTTCACACAACAAAATGGCTAATGACATTCGTCCTTGTTGCTTGCATTGGTAGTCCTTTTTTATTGCTACATAATCCTTTTTCAGACTATTTTGTAATTATCTGAAATAATAGTAAAAGAATTAAGTTTATTTCTCAAGAATAAGAAATTAATGCCTTAGGAAATAATTAACTATAAATGCTTTGGACACTTGGAGAGGCGATGTCCATAAGAGACAAAATTTAATATCTAAAATCTATGCAATTCTTTAGGTGTATCAAGCCAAATGATAAAAAGTCGGCGCACATCTTCAACGAGGCCCTGGTGTGTCACCAGATCAGGTACCTGGGTCTCCTGGAGAACGTCCGAGTGAGGAGGGCAGGCTACGCCTTCAGGCAGGCTTATGAGCCTTGTCTGGAAAGATACAAAATGCTGTGCAAACAGACATGGCCTCACTGGAAAGGCCCAGCACGGTAAGCAATGGATGGGTCATGTTTAATAATGAACATTTAAAACATTTACATAATGTGGTGTTGGGTTGGTTTTGATTTGTTTTATTTGTAAGCTGTTAGGTGAAACTTGAAATTTGTGGAAAAATTGGATGCGGCCTTGTTTTGGGGCCTCATCTGTCAGATTACTGTTTGTGCTAATTCTTGATTAGTTAGTGTTCTGAACTTTCTATCAGGTCAACACAGGGCTTATCAAGCCAACACTTAGAATTTATACATCAAGAGAAATTTTAGAATATGCCTGGAGCCACTAAATTGTTGTCAGGCATTGTCGAGTTCATTACAACTCATAGCAAATCCGTGTGACAGAGTAGAATTGCTCCCATCAGGTTTTCTGTGCTGTAATTTCTTTCAAAGCAGGTGGCTAGGTCTTTCTGCAGCAGAACAGCCGGGTAGGTTTGAACCATCAACCGTCTGATTAGCTGCCATATGCTTACCTATTATGCCTCTCAGACTCTTAATGGCAAGGAAGTAGGCAGCAGTTAATAGTTGGTATTTATATTTCCGTAGCATCAGGGAAGGTTGATGTTAGAGTTATCTTGGATTACTACTCATAGCTTTTCTCTTTTTTGCATGTTATTGTTATTGTTAGGTCCTGTCGAGTCATCTGCAACTCACAGCTACTCTGTATAGTAGCTCTGAAGCCTGCCATGTCCTGAACCATTCTCACTGACTCTACACTCCTACCCCCATTATTCTAGTTACTGTGTCAATTAATCTCATCCAGGTTCTTCCTCTCCACACTGTACCTCTACCCTTCTGAGCATGAAAATCCTTCTCCTAGGTCTAGTCCCTCCTGCCCACGTGCCCAAAATATGTGAGACAGAGCTGCAGAATCCTTGTCTCCAAGGAAAAACTTGGTTTCACCCTCTCCAAGACAGACCTGTTTATTTTCTTGGTGGTCCATGGTATGTTCAATACTCTAACATGGACAGTTTTTCTATTTGGAGAGTCTATGGATGGTAGCCTCAACTTTACCTGGATCTGAACTGAGAAATAGATACAAGAGCAGTAAAGATTCCGTGTGTATTCACCTCTAAAGCTGGCTGAGGAGTGCCACTTGGACCCCAGGCTAGATAGCTTCCAACTCATCCACCTCGAATTGTTCTTGCTGTCTCTAGATGGTCCGCCTGTCTTGTGAAGTAGCACCATAAGCTGTCCACCTGCAGAAAGAGCTTTTGAGCTTGTTGAGCAGGCTGCCACAAATGGAAAATCTGTTCTTAGGGGTTCAGTGGCCTTTCTACTACTCTCACCACTCAAAGAAATTGTCTTTATCTATGGGGTGCAGAGACTCTCAAATGAGGCCTGATGTGCCTCTTTCGGGGACCTATACTGGAACTCTTGGATCTGTCTTCTACCGTCTTGGTGTTGCTTTTATGTTCTCACTGAATGTGAGCTTTCACGAGAAGATTAATTCATAACCGTCTGCCTTTATTATAAAAGATACAAAAAATACCAGAAACATGTGGTGTGGTCTCTTCTGCATAGTTGAATAATTAAATTGTGCACTATCTGGGTACTGGGTTTTTTTAATTCCTTTTGCTGTGTGGTGGTGTACTGAGTCCTGAGTGTACCTTCTGATGGATGGTACGTCATACTCAGGACATGTCTTCTCTCTGCCCTGCACCAGTCCACAGCATGAGGGAACAAGTTAGTTTTAACAATTGATGTTCAGAGTCCAGGATGAAAAGAAATGGACAAGCCAAGTCCAGTCCTAGCTTCTGCCATGTAATGCCTACATTCCTTAGCATCCTGTTGGTTGATCACTTAGTACATCTTAAGGGACAGGAGCAATGCTTAAAATAGTTTCAAAGATTAACTAAGGAGCTGAGTTCCTGGCACACCTATCAGGCCCTGTTTGGTAGATCATTACCTGTATATTTGATACAAGTATAACCTCTAGCAAGAAATTTGAAATAAAGAAATTTGGTTCATTGAGTATTTTCTTAAAATTCATAGTTCTGAAAACTTTTTAAAATATTATTTACTAGATTATATTTAATATGTGGAATTCAGGCTGGAAAATTCTTTGATAGAAGGGTGCTTCCTAAAAGCATTTACACTTGGAAATGAAGCAGGTCTTTTTATGCTACTGAGAACTTGATATCATCATAGAAGATAAACTATTTTTGAATCTCAGAAAATGCATTTTATTTCTGTTTTATTTTTACAGATCTGGTGTAGAAGTTTTGTTTAATGAATTAGAGATTCCTGTGGAAGAATATTCTTTTGGTAGATCAAAAATATTCATCCGAAACCCAAGAACAGTATGTAATCAATATTTTTACATTGTGAACTAAATTTATATTCATAGAGTCAAATTCTTAAAATGTAAGGTCAAAACATTGCCTGAGATGATGCCAGAAATTCTACATCTTGTGTTTATTTTCAGATGCATATGAGAACGGATCAAATAAAAAATAGTGGACAAAATAGAATTTTTTTATGAAACCTCAGATCTTTGATCTAATAGATTATTCAGCACTTCAGATATTATAAGTAAACAGATTATACAACAGTAAAACTTCTCAAATTCATAGTTAGTGAGAGTAAATTTAATTTGTATTTATAATATTTGAGTTATGTAATATTTTAGAAAATAGAGCTCTACTGAGAAGTATGCGATAGCACTCAAAATAATTTTTAAAATTAACAAGAGCACTTTAAATTCTGTCTTGTAAGAATCCAGAAGAGCCACTTACTTATAAGTGAATAGATCTACATGAGTGTACTTAGTATAACAGTTAAAGGGCAATTTAAAAATTAAGAAAAGTTGAAAAATGTTCTAACTTGCTCATGAGATGAACTTTGTTAGCCTCTCCTTTTCATTAGTAGTTTGCTCTTACAGAATTTTTTTTTCTTTTTAACAGCAGTGTTCTGTTGTGTTTCCACAGGTTTATAGAGCAATTTAGGCTCCTGTTCAGTAATTTCTACCTGGGTTGTTTAGTCACATCAGTTACATTCATCCCAGTGCATGAACAGTCCCAGGGTTCTTTTATTTCGCGTGCGTGTGTGTGTGTGTGTGTGTGTGTGTGTGTGTGTGTGAAATAGAAATTGCCCATATGTAGGTTACATACTGTGCATAGTGAGTTTAAGTGTGAGAGAGTTGCTTGGATTGCAAAAAAAATAGCTTAGTGTGTACTTTTAAATAATATAATCTCGTTGCCTTACCTCTTGACATTCTCCTTTTAGTGTCTAAGAAATTATTGGCCAATTGGTCTCATCTTTAGAGGAGCACAGTATTCACGAATAGATAATTATTTTTTGAGCTAATTGTTGTTTTAAGTATCAGGTGACTTCGGGGGATAGTTTTAGTTCAAGGTTTGATGAGTGTATCAGGCCAGCAGCCTTGAGCATCCTCCAGTCTCATCCAGTCGGTTTGTGGTATTGTTGGGGTTTTTTGTTTCGGGGTTTTTTTGGTTTTTTGTTTTTGTTTTTTTTAAGAAGTTGGAAGTTCTAGTCCACATTTTTCTCCCATCCTATCAAGATCCATTAATTGAGACCCAAATTCATAGCTTTTTTTTAACACCTGGAAGTTCATTCATGTGTGTTGTGACTTTGTGGAGCTTTTGTTCAATCCATTGATTATTTCTTCTTAGTTATTCAAATTGGAAGACCTGAGGAAGCAGCGACTAGAGGACTTGGCCACCCTCATCCAGAAGATTTATCGGGGCTGGAAGTGTCGCACTCACTTCCTGCTGATGAAGAAGAGTCAAATCGTGGTTGCTGCCTGGTACAGGCGATACGCGGTAAGAGTCACCGTCAGCTAGTAATGATGCTAACCTTTGCTGGAGAGATGTATATTCTTATCATCCCTTTTTCAAAGATGCGGAAATTAAAGCATAGCTCAGTTAAGTAGTTTGCCCACATCTCCCAGCTACTAGATGGCAGTACTGGGATTTGGATCGAGGACAGCTAGAAAGTCCTTCATTAATTACCATATTCTTTCTGCTCCACTGATACAGGCAGCGGAAAATGAAAATCTTTAATTTGGCTCTTGGAAGATTGAAGAGACAGTATCATTTAAACTTGTGACTTTGATAGGCTTAATTTTGTATTTAATCCCAGGAAACTAATGCTGCAGCCGTTTATTAGAATTCTGATTTAGGTTAAAAGATTGAGAATGTTTTTAGTCCACGGATATTTGACCCTACTGACTATGGGGGAAGATTCTGTAATAAAAATATATTTGCATAGTTGATAGGAGTTTCTTTGTAGCAGTGTGTAGATATTGTTATTGGAGCATACACGTTGGAGGGACCCTTGAAGGTTTGCCTTTGAACTACCTTGGACTTGAGTGTGTGCTCACAGAATACATTGTAGTGAGAAGAACACTGCTTCCAGTGCTTTTTCATCCTGTGCTTTTTCACTGGAGAGTGAGTTGAATAATTAATTAAATTTGCAGTCATATCTCCTTTATTCTTTTTTTGGCCATAAAGAGGTATTACTCAATCAGTAGACAATCAGGACATAATATATGCCAACCTAGTCCCCTGTAATTTAGTACATTACTTCCAGTTTTGGAATTGAATACTGTATTTAAGGTGAATAAGATACTTAAATTGATGAAGGTGATTAAGCTAAAGAAAATTGCTTCCTCTTTGAAATACTGTCTTTAAAATTTCATTTTCTAGTTAAAGGACATAATCAACATGACACGTCTTCAAGTTTGAGCATTAATATTGGATTCTCTTGGTGTGAGGCCCGGTCTCACCTGGCTGGGTGTCAGTGGCTTTTCTTTGTGGGCATGGCAGTGTTGCTTGACTTGTGCTACTGTATTACTTGACATCACTGGGTGATAATACTCTGCTTTCTGTTTGCCTCAGAAAGGCGGGTGGGGGCAACCAATAGCCATCCCTTCAGGACCCCTATTTAATCATCTCTTCTTTTGAAGTTACTAAGAAAGTCCAAGTTCAGACGTGTACTAAACTTACCCATGTCAAATTCTGCAAATATTTTTGAAACACCTACTATACCAGCCCTTAAAGACTAACCAAACAACTTAATTGCTGACGTCATAGAGTTTATGAGGAATAATGTGAATGTATGCAAACAAATAATGAGAACAATCAGATTGTAGTAATTGGTAGGAACGAAAGAGACCTGTGGTAAATAGCAGTGTGACGAGGTCTAACTTTTTAGATGGCATGGTCAAGGAAGACCTTTGGAGAGAGATGATTTCATTTGGCAGTGAACTGGGAAATGATGCCAAAGAAAAGTAGCAGTTGATACTTACTCGTTCAGCTGCACACTTTCTGTCTGCTGTATGTCTGACCTAAACAGTGCTGGTTTCTGGGCCATTTAGAAATAATTACATTATTGCACGTGTTGTTGTTGTTATTAAGTGCCTTCGAGTCGCAGGCGACTCATAGTAACCCTATGAAGGAGAGTCCTCAATGCTTGGGTGTCTTTCATCCTCTCTCCAGGTTCATAGGGTTTCCAGAGGCAAGCTATTGTACGTGTACTTTGGATTAACTATAATAATTTCGTACTATTATTTGTAGCTTTTATTTATTTTTATATTGGTTTCTGGAAGGATCTCAAATGATCAGAAGTTAATTGCACTGAGCAAACACTCTTCAATCCTTGTAGTGTGTGCAAGTCTATCCCAAATGGGCATACAGGCATGTAAATGGAACAACTAATACTTTCCCTTTGTGTCCTACAGCAACAAAAGCGGTATCAACAGATAAAGAGTTCTGCCTTGGTAATTCAGTCTTACATCCGGGGCTGGAAGGTGAGTGGAGAAGAACACCTGTTTCTTTGGAATTGTTGAGCCCTTCACAAGAATGGTGTCCTTAGGCCCCCTCAGAAGGGGCTGGCTCCTCTTCTCCCCACCCCCTACCGCCCCCGTAAATACTCACATCGCAGAATAAATATTATGGGCTTAGCTGGGGGCCTGGTGACCATGTCTTGGCTGCTTCCTCCTAACTAGCTTTCTTTTAAAGAGCTTTGTTCTCTATGCAGGAAATCCTTGAAATAATAGAGTACATGATTCCAATATCCTCTTGTCTACAGTTTGAGGAGGAAGCTGGAGCCTGGAGGCAGTCTCACAGCTGTTCCCTCAATACCTGTGAACTATGCCGAGTTTCAGCATCCCCAGCCAATGTCCTTCCGTAAATTCCCAGTCACTGTCTTAGGGCCCCATGACGATTATTAGATCCTGAGCACCCCAACGTCTTAGAGGGAGTGACAGTGGTTCTAAGTTCCTTCTGAAGCCTGAGGCTTGTTCAGCAGACTATGGCCAGAGAGCCAGATTGATTCAGTTGCTTGTTCACAATTGGTTATAAAATGCAGTAAAAATACTGATACCTGAAAATGATGTGAAATTGCTGTTTTTACTGGAACACAGCCACACACATTTATTTAACATATCCCCTGTGTCTGCTTTAACACTGTAGGAGCAATGTTGGTACCTGCTACAGAGACAATGTGGTCCCAAAGAGAAATTGTTTTTATTTACTCTCTAGCTCTTTATAGAAAGCATTTAACCACCGCTAATATAGGTCAGAGATACTCTAGAGCCTGTGTTGACTACTCTCCTTTAAAGAGATTTTATGGAGCAGGCCAGGCCCGGAGAGGATAATTCCACATAATTCCATGGCCTTGTACCCGGACCAGGAGTCCTGCAGCATCCTTGACTGTTGTCTAGGCGTGTGGACAGTCCTAAAGGCTGCTGGTCTTCCCATAGCAAGAGGCAGTATACAGCCTAGGGTGTATAGTGTAGATCCAGGATCTCATTTTCCAGTCCAGAGACTTCAGAGCCAGGACCCAAAGACATTCAAGCAAGGTGTCCTTGTGGCCTCCACAGTTACTTTCAAACAACTACTGGTTTTGGACCAGTAAGATAATTTTGTTTTAGCAATTTTTAAAAATCTTTCTTGAGTAAAAAGTGTGTATCGGAGTCAGTGAGACTGATTCAGGACAGGACAGGCTTCAGAGCTGTTGTACATAGGGTCGCTATGAGTTGTAGGCAACTAGATGGCACATAGCACATCATTACCACCCGACTCATAGTTATCCTTGAGGACAGAGTAGAGCTGTCCCCATAGAGTTTCCAAGGCTTTACAGAAGCAGACTGCCTCATCTTAGTATCAATGGCTGGCATGTTCAAATCACTGACCTTTCTTTTATTTAACAGCCAAGCACTTAACCAGTGAGCCACTGGGCTCCATAAATAGTACAGTTACAGTGATGTTCCAGACAGTAGCAGTAAGAAATTTGAGGATTTTAGGGAGAATTACTAGGTTTTGTCTGGCCACATCAGGAGATGAGTTACTGCCCCTCTGGTGAATGCCAACTTACACTGTGGCGCCACCAGCCTTTCCCTGCCACTGGGTCAGGGCCTGGAAGACTGCTGGCCAGTCTCAAGCAGGCCTCACCATTGTGTTTGATGGCATCGTCACATGTCATCTTATGATCTGTTTTGAGCTAAGATACTTCCCCTTCTATTTTTTTGTAAGTTCCTATTTTTTTTTTGCAAGTAGAAATGAGTATGATAATTACTAAGTCTGCAGGTATGAGTGTATGAGTGTGTGTGTGTGTGTGTGTGTGTTTTCAAGTTGCTGCCAATTCCCCCTCCTCTTTTTTAAACTTTCTGTTATCTGGGTGATTATGCACCTTAGGCTCGGAAAATCCTGCGAGAACTGAAGCATCAAAAGCGATGCAAGGAGGCAGTCACCACCATTGCAGCCTATTGGCATGGGACCCAGGTAGGTCTGCTACCCAGGATCCTCTTGTTCAAGGGCAGACCATGTTTTACCGGCTTCGCTACTGAGCACCCACTGCCTCTCGCGCTTCCAACATCAGTGTGGTGTGGGGAGGCGGCACACGCTTCGGTGTTTTGCTGTTTGATGGTGATGGTGTCTGCCTTTTTCTCTCTCCGTTGGGGACCAACAGTAACCTTTCTTAGCCTTAAACCTCTCTGTAACTCCTTTTCACATGCATCACAGGCGCGAAGGGAACTGAGACGGCTGAAGGAGGAGGCTAGGAATAAACATGCTATTGCAGTTATTTGGGCTTACTGGCTTGGATCTAAGGTACTTGATGCACACACCCCACCGCTCCATCCGGAATTGTGCAGTAATCAGCCTGCTTTCTAGCATAGTCAAATAATGGCTCCAATTAACAGTGGCTCTCACTGGTGCATGATCTGCCAGCCACTCTGGGATCTAATCAACCTAGAGAATTTAGCGTCCTTAGTATCCACAGGAAGTTGAAGCATGTGTAGACAAAAGACTAATTGCTTACTAATCAGACCCTAGTGAAGTGGTTTTTAGTTTGATCTTTTTTGTTTGTTTGTTTGTAAACTCTGAAGCTGCATGCATGTGTGGGCGTTTTTATAAAAAATACACTTTGGTGATTTTTTTACAGATGTTGTTGGGGTAAGAGTGGCATGTGGGAACTGTTAAAGTTTAAGCTTGAATTTGTTTTCTGCCAGTGGAAGTGCTTTTAATGCATGTCTTAAAAAAATTAATCCAGGAATGATTTCCCCCCCTCACTGTAGCAGCTATTGATTATTTTAACAGAAAAGATCACCTAAGTAAAGAACTATCATTTGTGATTTAACAGCAAACTGTGCTCATGCAAAACTAGCTAGAATTGCCATGGAAGAATCCCAGGAATTTCAGAATCAGCTGTTTGCTTTCAGAAACAAAGACCTCCTGAAATATTCTCCCTAATCCCTAGGCATAGTCCTGGGCGCTCTGTGAACGTTTCACATACCCCAAGGGAGGGGAGTTTAGATATTTTTGTTTTTTTTTTTTTAAAAAAAAAATCAAAGGTCATCTCTGTTAAAAATATGTATTCCAACTGGAAAGATAAATATCAATTTAGTCTTATGTTGAGATTATTATTTTTTTATAGTCTTTATTTTTAAATCTGCCTTGTCAACCGTTTAAACCTATTTGGTGAAAAAAGCCAACATCTGCCTGCATAGGTTTTAATTTGCCACAATATGGCCAGAGTGGTTTGTGTTTTTCTTGAGAACTTCTGAAGATCAAGCTAGTTCTATTAGTAGAGTGAGGAAAAGAAATGAATCAAAGGCTAAAAAAGACACCTCCAGATAGTCCATTGGTAGGATTTCACCATCAAATGAGCTCATTTTTCACTCTCAGTCCTATATAAATAACCCAGTGAAAAAGCAAAGCAATATTCCTCCTTTTAAAATAACAAACATAAAATTAATTTTAATTTTTTTTTTAATACCCAAAGCACTTTATTGCAGATCTGGGAGTGCAGAGAGCATCCTCTCAAAAACTTCCTCTCAGTCTAAGATTGGTTATTGGTTTTTATACTTAAAAAAAGTGTTCATTCACAAGAATGTCTTTTTATACTTTAAAGTTAATGAGTACTAATAGACCTCTGGAACACTGGTGGTATAAGGCTAAAGCACTTAGAAATAGAATAGAATAAATAGAAGGTTGAAAGTTTGAACCTAATAACTGCTCCAGAGGAGAAAGATGTGGCGGTCTACTTCCGTAAATATTCACAGCCTTGGAAACCCTATGGGGCAGTTCTACTCTGTCCTGCAGGGTTGAGAGGAGTCCCAGTTGATTTGATGGCAGCAGGGCTTTGGAACAGGGATCCACAGCCTCCTTTTGGCCTTGTTAAGTCAGTAGTGAAGGCAAATCGTTAGGTATCACCCACCTTTCTAACTTCCTGGGAACGATAGTGTTTAGAAAAGGAAGCGGAGAGGGAAGGAGAAGAGAAAGAATGGACCTGAGGCGGGGTGAGTTCCTCACGTTTCACCCAGATTTCGCTTTTCAGTAAAATAAACATTCTAAAAAAAAAATAAATAAATAAAAATCCAAGTCACCAACCAGCCTAACCCTGCCTGATTCTGTGGGTTTAAATGATTATGCACTGTTCTTCTTTCATCCTAAAATCTCATGCATAAATTGGCTCTTCTGTTTGGTGGGGTGTCCCTTTCTGGTCATTTGTGCTGCGTTGGGCTGTCTCTGTTATTTACTATCTAAAACATTCTAGGCTCGAAGGGAATTGAAACGCTTGAAGGAGGAGGCTAGGCGTAAGCATGCAGTTGCTGTCATTTGGGCTTACTGGCTTGGACTGAAGGTACTTTCTCAATCACTTCTCTCTGTCCAGGATGAACTCAATAAAGCCTAGCACATACTAACTCGGAGAATACTATTGATTATGCTTGCTCATGGTCTGCACAGTCATTTAAAATGGCATCTTGCCTAATTTTTGTTTCTTTCAGAATATACTTGTGCACTAATAACTCTCTAATTTGATTGAAGCATATTTGTTTTAATAAGAGGTTTAAAGTAATATCGGTGTGGCTTATTTCATCCTAGGTACTTTTGTGCTACCTATGTGAATATGAAGTTTGTTTTTGAGTCCCTGAGGTCAAGTAATTGAGCTAAAAAGTGGACCTATCATCTGCAGTGACCAGCCTGACATTTTATTTCCTTTTACCCACTTTTCTGTTCCAGTGTTGGATACATGGAATCAAATGTCCCCATAGCAACCATCATTCTAACTGCTTAGCACAGAAACCAAAGAGTTTTATTTATGTCAGTAAACTTGGAAATTTTGATGAACTGAATGAAACTACAATAAGATCTCTGGATCGTTTTGGTTAAAGAGAACTTTCAACTCAGTTCAATGCCTTGTCATTTAGGCAGGGTTTGTTTCAAATTGTTGGTTACTGCTTTAGACTAAGAAGCAACATAAGTAAATAGGGATTTTGAGCCCTTTTTTTAAAAAAAAATTTTTTTTACTAATTTACAAAATTCAAATACATTGTTTTCAAGAACAATTTTTCCCCTCACTGCCAACCCATCAAATTGTACAACCTGATGATTAATCCACTTTTTTTAAAAGAAAGGTCAACTTTCAAAATGACTTAAAAGCAATATAAGGATTTTTATCTTTCAGTAATTAATCATGGAAGTAAGGAGCCTTCTATATTTCTTTTTTGATGATTAATTAGACACTTTTTTTTACATGATTGCTCTTTATTTTTGTTCTTTTAAAGTTGAAAAAATTAACTATTTTCTCATTTATTCACATTTTCTAATAGACATTCTAATTTTTATAAAAGGAAGGTAAAAAATAAGAAAGTCAAAATACTCTCTCCTTCTGCCTGCGGTGTCATGTTTATCATTGGTGCTCTGGATTTGACACTGTATGATTTCCACATTAGAGGTTTTTACTAGCAACGGACAGGTCAAATTCAGCTTGCAGATGATTCAAGCAAACCAAGCTTACTTGAAACAGAATTGCTACTTTAGTAGGTTGACATTATTAGGAAATAAGTTAAAACTTGTAGATTTACCCTTTAAAGTTATTCTTTTTTTTGTACAAGGGCTTACAAAGCTCAATATTTTTAGAACTCCCTCCCAGTCCATGTAAGAGAAACTCATCGTGCTTGTCTACCATGTCATGCAAGTCAGGATGCTCCTTAGTGACAAGACCATTTTATCAGGAGAGGCCGGTCCTTGGATAAGGAAATTACACTTAGAAAAGAAGTTGGAAAAGAGAGGCAGACTCGGTGAGATAGAGAGACAGAGTGAGAGCAGCAGTGAGCTTAAACTTCAGCACTGTGGAATTGAGAGGATGGTGCAGAACTGAGCGAGATTTCAATCTGTTAAACATAAATCCAGTAGAAGTTAGGAGTCAACGCCTAGCAACATCACTGTGTTGTCACCAGCCTTTTATTCCTTTTTGCTGTGTTTCAGGGGGAATGGCTTGCACTATGGAATAGGAAGACAGTATGTATTGCATTGAGCTCAGTTCTGATGAGTTCTGATAAGTGTATCCAGCTGCCTTATTGGTCTTAGAGCCCTGGTCTGTCCACTTACTGTACAGAGGTAACTCATGATTGCTGTGAAGCTGAACACTGTGACACTGATGGGTCAAATGCGATAATGATTACCCATGGTGGACAGTGTTTGGTGGAGCTCTCCGATTAAAACAAGTTTGGAAGCAGGAGTGGCCTCCACTTCCGTAATAGCTTGCCTCTGGAAACCCTATGAACCTGGAGAAAGGATGAAAGTCACACAAGTGTTTAGGACTTTCATTCATAGGGCCTACAACTCGATGGCACTTAACAACAACAACATTAGGACTTCTAGTGTATTTTCACGTAAACTCACTTGAACAGGTCCGTTTTCTTAAGTGATTATAATTTCAGAGAAGATTTTCTATAACTGAAAGCCAATTAATACTTTCCTTTTCATTTCCCTTCCAACAACATCATATTAGTTTGAGCTTGAAATGTGTATTACCCTAACAGCTTCATGGCTAAGAGAGAACTGATGTAGATTATAAATAAAAGTAAATGTCTTTTAACTTTAAAAGAAAACATAACCAGGATGTACAGTTACTCCATAGAAGCAAGGATATCAAAGACTCGGGCTTACTTGGGACACATCATGAGGAAAGACCAATAGATAGAAAAGAACGTCATGATTGGTAAAATACAGAGTTGACAGAGGTGAGGTAAATCCTGAGTGTGATGGGCTGACACAGTGACTGAAGCGGGGAACTTACATGGCTCACTGCTCATGCCGTAGCACAAGCCAGCGTTTGCTTCTGTCACATGTAACCCAGAGGTGTGAGTGAGAATTGATCAATAACTAACAATCCTTAGGTGTCACAAATGGGTTTGGGGCTCAGCTACCGAGAGATACCAGGCTGGGTCCCGTAGGTGAGGGAAGCAACAGATGGAATAGAGATTAGGAGCAGGGAAGTTAAGACAATTTGGGCATGCATTTGTCTTCTAAAGACACCGGCAACTACCTGGTCCACTAGTCCTGGCTTGTGGGAATGGATCCTGCTCTTGTTACCATAGAGAAATTTGGGTTCTTATGTGAAGTTCTTAACTTTAAAAATATATATACTTGAAAACCTTTGATCTGCAAACTGAATTTGGTTTGCTGGTTGCTAATTTACACTCTCTAATGGAGAAATATTTTGAATCTGCAATTAATCCCAGAAAATAGAAGACAAAAGAGAATGGTACATAATGTTTGAACTATTCAAATAGGCGAGTGTTTTGCTTAGTGACCTTCCCATTTAGGTCTGAATGGTAATAAATGTTTTACATTTTTCCCCTTCAATTTCAAAATAGCAATATTATTCCTTCACAAACACCTAATTTACTGCCTGGTATTTGATAGAGACTACCATATAAAATAATATGACAAAAAAAGGAAGGAAGAAATACATAATCCTAAAACTATAATTTGGTCTCTTATGTATTATGATAACTTTAAGTGTAACGTTTGCTGAAAGTAAAATTATGAAAACAGTTAATACAATGAAAGGGAAGATAACGGTAGTTTAAAAGCTTCTTCTAAAAGTTTTATTTTTAGCCACATTCAGCTCTCATCATACATTATTAAAGTTCTATCTTCATAGTTAAGGCTTGTGAAAAGAGCAGGGGAGCTTTTCAGGTAGGTTTTGCCTTTTAAAAATCATTTTAAACAGGCATTATCTTACATAATGTTTTCTGAAATATAATTCATGAAGTGTTTACAGCTATGCCTATATAAAATGTTTCTCATCATCAAATAATAATCAGGCCCTTGAAAATGTGGTAAGAGGATTTAAAACACCAAAGCATTCTGATAATATCACTTTACATATCTCCATTTCTTTTTCCCTGACTTAAAATCTACTTTCTGAATTATGTTTCAATTGTTTTACTGCATCAGAAAAGGTACTTGTAAACGTATTCCTTCAAAGAGTATCACCTGGTGCACAACAGGTGGCCACCCGTTAATCACTATCACTGGCTTTTTCTTTCTCCAGGTCCGCAGGGAATACCGAAAATTCTTTAGAGCCAATGCTGGAAAGAAAATCTACGAATTTACACTGCAGAGAATTGTAAGTTACTGCTTGCACTTGCTATAAATAGCTAATTAGCATTACTACCACCAGCAAACTAAAAAGGTGACTTCTTTAGGAATGATTAAGTCAGCAAGGATACCGAGGGGACAGTCGCCCTCTGAGTTGGAGCCAGTTCCAGCAGGTTTTCAGCAGCTGTACATCTTACAGGTGGAGATTGCCCATCTTTCTCCCTCTGAGGAGCGAGGAGATTAATACTATCTGCCTTTGAGTTCGCACTACAACTAACTCCTTACCACCCAGACCACCAGAGTTCCCTACTGAAAGGGAGAGAGTAACCTTTTTAAAAAATCACCTTCACAAGAATTCTGGTAAAAATTGCATCAGAAAGAATGATCGAGCCCGTCTATGATTAATAAATTGTTCATCTTACTGACACAGCATACTTTGGAGAAAGTAAACCCAAGAAGCTATTGAGGCGAGGTTGGACACGTTGGCAGGCGGAGGGTTGTATGAGGGGAACTGCAGCTCTGTCAGTGTGGAGACCTCTTTATGTCAGAGGAGTGTATTTCATAGGGAGGAGTACAGATTCTGGTGCCTGCTCTGCTACTTATTAGATTGTGACCACACACAGGTAACCCAACTTCTGAGCCTCATCTCATCAGCTATAAAATAGGGATAATAAACAGCACAAACCTCACAAGAGTTATGAGGATTAAGATGGAATCATGATAGAAAGTTTGTACAACAGTACCTGGCACATACTTGAATACTCTAGCGCTGGTGCCATCAGTGGACCCTCCTGGTGATGAAGTGCTCGCTGTCTTTGTGCTGCGATGGAGTAGCCGCAAGACATAGGTGGCTGTTGGGTACTTGAAATGTGACTACTGTGACTGAGAAACTTTGACTTTAATGACTGTGTTTAAATAGCCACCTTTGACTAGTGGCTACCTATTTGAAGATTGAGACTCTGTAGTGATAGTTGTTGTTAGTTTAATACAAGTATCAGTATTCACATCTTTTCCTAACCATCGGGTTGCTTGCTATCAGGAGCCCGGATAGTATAGTGCATGTGCTGATCCGTATGTCTGCACTTCAAACCTATGAGCCGTTCTAAGGGAGAAAAGTGAACAGTTTCTTCCATAAAGGTTTACAGCCTCTAAAACCCAGTGGAGGGTTATGATGAATCAGAATTGACCCAGCAACAATGAGTTGGGATTGATTTTTAAAAAGTGGAATAGAAATGTCCAAGAGAAGTTGTAAAGTTTTATAGATGAAAACTTGCTAAATTTCACAAAAAACCTGGTTTGTTGTTCATGATGTTGTTGTTGTTGTTAAGTCCCATCAAGTTGATTCCAGTTCATGGTGACCCCATGCCCAACAGATCAAAACCTTGCCTGATCTCGCACTTAGCATATGTAGAAGAATGTATTTTTCTTCTCTGTCTGACTAATCTAGTGTTTTCTTTTTTAAACTTGGCCCAGATGCAAAAATACTTCTTGGAAATGAAAACTAAGATGCCTTCTTTATCTCCAATTGACAAGAACTGGCCCTCAAGACCTTATCTCTTCTTGGATTCTACTCACAAGGAGCTGAAAAGGATTTTCCACTTGTGGAGGGTAAGAAACACCTTGTTCTCTATTTTCCAGAGACTTCCTAGCTTATATTTTGAGTGTTTAGGAATGTTATGTAGAAGCACATTTTTAATTACTCAAGACTTTGGCATTTCTGTGCCTTGCACTGTCCCTGGCACTGCCTGAGGCCATGCCTGTGGGGCTACTCACGTGTAGTTGGTGGGGAGGGCACTGCAGTTGGACTGTCTTTCCTTCCACGTTCCACTTGCTTTCAAGGAGTATGTTTTCTTGCTTGTCTATACTCGATGCCTGAGAAATAGTCCTGAGAAATCATAAAATTTTAACATCTTCAGACCAAGTGGTTAAATTTGTAGGATTTACCTTGTGAGATTTTGTGCACAGACAAAACATACACACACATGTCCACTTCCTAGTCTAGGGAGTTCTCGTGGGTGAAGAGTTGCACTGCCATATGGAAGGTAGGTGGTTCAAATCCACCACCTGCTCCTAGGGAGAAAGATGGGCAGTCTTCTCCCATGTGATTTAGGACTTCTGAAAGTCCACGGGACGGTCAGCTCTATGGGTTGGTCCTGGGCATGATGGCAATGAGTTGAGTGTGTTGTCTAACTCGAAATCCCCAGAGTCACCGTTACCCAGTTTCTTCTAGTTCATCGTGACCCTGTATGGAGAAGAGGGTTTCCAAGGTTGTAAGTCTTTATGTAAACAGACTACTTCATCTTCCTCCCAAGTTGTGGCTGCCAAGTTTGAACTGCCAGTATTTCCATTAGCAGCTCAATGTGTGATCCACCAGGACTGTTTTGCTGTACTAAAGAGAAATTTGTTGGACCTCTTGTCTTGCTTCGACTCCCTAACTGTCACCAAAGCCCAGTGGAATCCTGGGCACTCTGGCCAAGTAAACATCACCAGCATATCAGATCTACAGGAGATGTTGCCCTCACCTGGGAACTCAACCTACTGTGACAGCAGTGTACTATAAAATGGAAGAACAGAGACACTAAGTCACAAGATGACAGTCCTAGGGCAGAAGTTAAGAGGCAAGGACCTTTCCCAGTACTCCCTCAAACAGAAATCCTTCCCTAAAATAGCTAACGTTCTCCGGAAACTCTATGAACAGTGCTCAGGTCTTTTGTTCATAGGGTTGCTATGAGTCGTCTATGACTTGATGGCACTTATAACAACGGCAACATAAAGCTACGTTGACCTAGTGGACAGAAAGTTATGCTACCAGGCCCAAGGTGGGTGATTTTAATCTGCAGCCTTCAGGCCTGGTTTAAATTGTTTTTTTGTTTGGTATAGCACTGGTCTGTGAATTGCTGTACGGAGATAACTCGTGGTTGCTGTGATGCTAAACACCGTGACACTGATGTGCCAAATGCAATAATGGAATTGGAAAATCAAAAGAGCCAAACTTGGTAGACATTTCCTAAACTGAAGGAACTAAAGAACCAAGTCAAGCCTCAAGTTGCAATACTTGATGCTGCTATAGGCAGAATATAGAATGATCCACTAAGTAGTAAAAGAAGATACAAGTAGTAGACAGTCACTGTGCCAAAAAGAATTGGACATCACAGAAGAATTTCATGAAACAACATACATGATCCAAGAGGCAGTGGTTTTGAAGGAGGAAGTTCAAACTACTCTGAGGCCAAAAACAAGGGCTCAGGAGTTGATTGACCCATTGACATATTTCAACAAATGCCACCGTGGACATGCTTATCAGGTTCCAGGAAATCTGGGAGGACAACTCCCTGGCCAATTGACTGGAAGAGATCTATATTTATTCTCATTCCAAAAAATGGGTGACCCAACAGAGTGCAAAAATTATTGATCAATATTACTGATAACACACACTAGCAAAATCATGTTGAAGATGATCCAAAAGCTACTGGAACAGTACATTGACAGACAACTATCAGGAATATAAGCTGAATTTAGAGGAGGCCATGGTACTAAAGACATTATTGCCAATATCAGATGGTTCCTTGCCAAAAGCAAACAGTACGAGAGGCATGTCTGTGTTTCATTGAGTATTTAAAGGCATTTGACTGTGTGGATCATAATAAATTATGGCTAGCCTCGAAGCTGAACATCAAGAAGATAAAGATTCTCACCACTGGGCTAGTTGACAGCAACATGATAGATGGAGAAGAAATTGAGGTTTTTAAAAATTTCAGCTTATTTGTCTCCACAATCACCACTCTTGGCACCAGCAGCCAGTAAATCAAAAGACATATTGCATTGGGGAAGCCTGCTATCAGTGACCTCCAAAGTGCTAAAGAGTAATTATGTCAATCTAGAGACTAAGGTGTGTCTGATCCAGGCCATGGTCTTAGTAATTACTAGCTGTGCATCATAGAGCTAGACAATGACTAAGGATGCCAGAAGAAGAATCAATGCCTTTAAGTTGTGGTCTAGAGAACAGTATTCAGCATACCATGGCTCACTAGGAGAACAAACAGATCTTCCTTGCCCAACAGTGTAGGCGTGTACCATAAGCATGAGAATCCCATATCTAGAGAGTAACTTTTTGCTAATTAGTATAGTGAACAGGGAGCTCTGGTTTGGGTGGTAAAGAATTGCACAGCTGACGCAAAGGTACATGGTTCGTATCCACAGCTGCTCTGTGGGAGAAAGATGAGCAGTCTCCTTCAGTGCTATTTCCTGTCTGTCTCTGAAAACCTTCTGGAGGGTCAGCTTTGATTCAGATCCATCTTAACAGTACACAGCAAAAAAAACATAATGACCAGTACTGGCATTACATACTGTAACAAGATTTCAAGATTTGTTTTCTAATTCTTTAAGTTGAGTCTGTTAAGTTCACCATCCTCAATATATCATCTTCCCTTTTGAACCAGAGAAAGAAAATTTCAGCTTAGTAACCAGAGAATGGCTGATGACAGGGCTCTGATCTGACTCCTGAGTCTAGTTTAATCTTCTTGTGATGGAATGTAGGAGTTGAGAAGACTGTATCCCTGAAGGGAACTTTCCCTTGGAAGAAGTAGGCAGCATGACTAACTCTTCTTCATACAATTATTGCATTCATTTAGCTGTACCTGTAACTGAATTTCTTAGCCCATCTAAAAAACTCTTGGCCCTGCCCTTCCCACCACCTCTCACTCCTTTCAGAAAAAAATCTTAGAATGGGAGGGGGGGTTGTAGGGCCATTTCTCTAGCCTCCTGTCTACATTGTAAATTGGGGATGGGAGGATTTGGAGTGGTGGTTTCTCAAGCTGCAGGTTAACCCATCCTATGAATCATTAAATAAATTTAGTGTTTTAAATGAATGCAGTAACAAATGAGGAAAGGATAAGTATTGTTTTCTAAAGCTTTCATATCACTTTGTCAGTTTGTGGCAATTACCTGTTTGTGTCAGTCATTTGTCTGTAAATATATGCACTGGGTTGTGATGTGTAGCGTTTTTCTTAACACTAAGCACCAAAGAAAGAATGACAGCCGAAGGACTAGAAGATCCCCAAGTTCTGACTTCTTAAGCAGAGGAAACAGCACACCCAACAAGGCCCAGGGCAGCGAGGTGCCCCTAATGGGTTTTGAAGAAGCATGCTACATTCTGCAGTGCAAATAAGAGCTGTTACTGCATTTTCCAAGACAAGTTTTTTAAACTCACAGAAGAAAAATGTTTCAGAATTCCCATTTGATCTTTTATATGAATGCTTCCTATATAATCACTTTTATTCTTGTTACTGTTACACTGACAGCATACTTGCTTCCTTCTCATATTTTACAGTGTAAAAAATACAGGGACCAGTTCACAGACCAGCAGAAACTTATTTATGAAGAGAAGCTAGAAGCCAGTGAACTCTTCAAAGACAAGAAGGCTTTGTACCCATCTAGGTATTTTTCTTTGCTTTATCCATACCTATTTGTAAAAGTTTTTCAAGTATTTTTAAGTGAAGTTTGGATCAGTAATATAGAAGAGATTTTCAGTTATGTGAATTGTTCTATAATGCTTGTAAACACATTGGCTTCCTCAGCTCTAGCAAATCTGTTGGTGTAGCCCACAGTATTTTGTGCTGATATCTTAAAAAGCTGTGTCCCCACTGGTTCAAATCCATCAGCAGCTATGCTGGATAAAGGTGTGTGCAGTCCTAGTAAGATTCAGTCTTGGCAATGTGTTGGAGGGTCACTGTGAGTCAGAACCAACTTAACTGCAGTGAGTGATCCATGACTTGTGAGGTGTGTGAAAACATTGAGCCCATTTACTGTTATTTGAGTGAGTTCCTTAGAGTTTGATTTCCACGGCCTGTGCAATGAGTTCAGTTCCTGAACTGTAGACACTGTAGACACAGATAAAAGAGCCTTAATTGCAAGTGTACCAGCTGATGCCGTTGGTATTGACTCTTTTTCTAAATTCTCTTACATTTCTAACTTTATCATTTTCTTCAGCATTCTCATCTGATGTTTATAAAGCAGATTAGACACTTTCTGAGTAAATGTGTAGCAACTTTTAACTTCTCCCAAAGAGTGGCCTAGAGGTAAAAGTGGAGTCTGTGCTTAATGTATTTGCATAGATTCCATAAATTGTATTTATGCTCTCTACATCTTTATCCACATTTGAAAGCTCTTCCTTTTTAAAAAAGATTATGTGAATGTAAATGAGTAGACTCATTTGTTTTAAATATTTTCAGTTCCTCCCTCAGCTACATTTGTCAGCTTGAGGGGGCGGGCATGCACCTCCTCACCCAAGCACAGTGACTAGACTCAGAGTGTCCAGGAGGGCTGTGTAGAAAAGCACATCAAACAGGGAAATTGTCTCTATGCTTTCTTCAGCAACTGATCATATTCAGCTTTTTCTTTATACATTTCTAAATCAGAGTGTAAATTTCCTGACCTACATTCCTTATAGATGACTATTCAGAGTTGGGAGGGAGAAAAGACTTTGTTTGAGGAACCAAAATGCCCTTAACATTTTTTTATTATAAATAAAACCACATTTAAATAATAAAAAATAAAAGATTAGCATCAAACCAAGTTCTTTTTAGGTAGCTTTAATAGTTTTATGGGTGGAATAATCACTCCCACCTCCGTGTGGGGTAGCAGCGGCTCTGATAGGCAGAGCCCTTTCCTATCTGGGAGCTGTGAAACTCTGACCACCTACATGGATTTTTTTCCCACTGGTCCTCCACCCACTGCCCAAGCAGTTAACTGTGTATCTGCAAATCACTAGGATTCCGTGGCAAAATGAAGCATTTGGTATCTTCTAGGAGCAGTACCGTCTCGGTTTCTTTGACAGAAATCCTTTTCAGGGGGTCTTCTCACAGGTCTTTTCAGGAGATCAACAGTTCAGTGATGTGTGAGAGATACGTGTCTTGAAAGAGTTAGACTGTTGGAAAGAGAACTGCTGAGAGTCGGAATGCTTACTCAGACATTTCTCTCCATTTGGGGCCATATCCTACCGTAGGATAGGCTTGATTCTTCTTTCATTCTTCTTTTATTGATTGTTCTTTCTGCTGACGTAGGGCATTAGCCAAAATGAAAACCCTACTGAGGTAGAGTCAGTCTGAACTCAAAGTGACATTCCATGAACTTTCTGAGGCTGTGGATCATAATGGAGCAGACTACCTTATCTTTCTCCCCAAGGAGCTGCTCGCCTTTTACCTAGTGGTCCAACACATGGTTTCGATCCACCAAACCTCCTGTAAAGCCTGGGAGACTTAGGTTTTCACACCCTTAGTAGCCAGGTGATTTGTAATAGTTTTCTCCTTAAGTGGGATTCTAGATCCAGTCTTTCCCAGAATGCTATTGATTTCTTTGCTCTCTAATGAGAATTAAATTTTGCTCTGAATCAAGCTATAGTAATGATTTGTGTTCATTCTTCCATTGTCATTGTCACACATTATTTAAAGGTGTTAGTAAGGGCTTCATGCCCAACTGTTAACCTTGTGTAACTTAGAAAAACTTAACTGCTGTCAAATTGGTTCCAACTGTACTGACCCTCCACGAAGTTTCCAAGGCTGTAAATCTTAGGGCCACTATTGTAAAACAGGACTGACAGTGGGTTTGAGCCAAGACAGAGAAGAAGGGGAGGAATGAGGTATACTGCATTGCAACAAATGAGGGAGAGAACTGTGTAAAAGGGATATATGATTAGGTATTATTGTCATGACAGGAGTCCAGAATGAAGGCTGCACAGTGGAATGGACTCGAGGGGAGGGATTATATAGCAATGAAAGAGTTTTTCTTTTACTTATCAAGGAGAAAAGTGAATTAGGGGGAAGGGGGTGGGCAGGGAGAAAAGTGCAACAATGAATAAATGGAAACCCTAAGTCTGTGTAAACATTCATTAAAATTAATTAAAAAAAAGAAGAAGAAGAAGAGCCTGCCTGTTCTTCTCCCTCAGAGCTTTGGTGGGTTCGAACTGCACAACCTTTGGGTTAATAGCACAACTTGCTACCAACTACGCCACCAGAGCTCCCTAGCCTGGTGTTAGAACCAAGAGTTGCCATCAGATCAATTTGAGGCAGCAGCCTCATGTGCGTTAGAGAAGAACCGAACTTTTCAGTGCAGTCACTTTTCAGGAAAAGATTGGCAGTCCTTTCTTCTGAGGCACCTCCTGGGGAGCCCAATCTGTTCCCTTTTGGTTAGCATCTGAACCCATTAGCCATACTCAGTGACTCAAGCAGGTAAAAGAGAGTGAGTACTATTTCCTACATGGGCTGCTGCACACTTGAGTTTTAGTTGTGATTGTGATTTTTTTTTTGTCCTGAGTACTCTAGGTGATAAAATTTTTATGCAAATTCTGCCAAATGTTATGGTTATAAAATGTTAAAAATAGGGATTTCTTTCCGATTCATTTGCTAGCTCATATTTAGGATAAATGCAAGTATAATATACAAAATCTATAAGATAAAATAATTTTTTATGAAAATGGCCCTCCTTTATGTGATTACTTTTCCCCAGTAATATTTCCATTGGAAACCGTTATATGGCTTTTTGTTCCCCTCTAGTGTTGGGCAACCATTCCAAGGGGCTTACCTGGAAATTAACAAGAACCCTAAGTATAAAAAGCTCAAAGACTCTATTGAAGAAAAGATCATCATCGCTGAAGTTGTGAACAAAATTAACCGTGCTAATGGGAAGGTAAAATACTGATTCTGGAGACTAATGCAAAGTGGGAACAATTTTCCTTAGTGTTCTGAATGGTAGCATTTACTCTTCATATCCCTACAGCTTGCTCTGACGAGGCCTGTTTTCCTTACCTTGAAGCTCAAGCAGATTTTTCCTTGCTGTTTGGAAAGTTTTCGGATTTTGTCTGTGCTCTTTAGTCTGTATTCTATTTACATAGTTTATGTGTGCTGAATGATTGATTGGAGGGAAAAAGTCTGCATTTGTGCACAAATTCAGGGAGAGTTTAGGGTGTTTTTGATGGTTGTTCTGATTTGTGTGTTTTAGAGTACATCCCGGATTTTCCTCTTAACAAATAATAATCTCCTCCTTGCTGATCAAAAGTCTGGGCAGATCAAGTCAGAGGTTCCCCTGGGAGACGTGACCAAGGTATCGATGAGCTCACAAAATGATGGCTTCTTTGCCATCCACCTCAAAGAGGTAAAGTGTCAACTGGTGACTGTTTGAAAGATGTCTTCACTTGTCCAGACTCTCAGCCCTTTCACCTTTCAGACCTGCTAAATTGTTTTACCTGAAGTTTATATACCTTCTCACTGATTTATAAACTTAGTCTGTATTCACTTAGTTGTGAGATCTCAGGCTAGATTTTTCCATAACTAAATAAGATTCATTGTTTTCATCAACTAGTTCTTTTGAGCTCTTTATTTAATGGAATAGCTTTTTGTTTGTGCCTACCATGATGGGCCATGGACTTTACTTTTGAGACTGGATGTGAGGAAGACAGAGGGAAGGAGGAAAATGTGCAACGATGAATAAATTTAAAAAATCTTATGTAAATAGATGAGAACTTCAATGGATTAAAAATTTTTTTAAAATATTCACTGTATCCAATACACAAACAAAAAAGATTTATGTGAAGTAAAAAAATGAGAATACATAGAAATATTAAAACTTCTCAATTGTTATTCTCCCACTTATTTCCTCAGTATGCTAACTTAGCAAATATTTTTTTTCACCTTTGCTTGGGTTTTATTTGAAATTAAAGATTGCAACCATAATAATAATTGCCTAATAATTTTGACCTGAAGATTTTTGAAAGTTCCATGCATTTAGCTTATAGCTAGAAGCTCCTGTTTGTGAAGGAGTCATTAAGGCTGCCATTGATCTCACAACTTTGTGACCAGGTTTGGGTCATTTAACTAGTGTGTGCCTATCTCATTCTCATTTTCCTTATTTTTAAAATGATGATATAACTTACAACTATAGTACCTATTCTTTGTGAAGATTAAATGTAAAGTGTTTAGCAAAATCCTTGCCATATAATAGTCACTGAGTTAACGTGTATTGTTATTTTTGTTATGTGCTGTTGAGTCGCTTGTGACTCATAACGACCCTATGCACAACAGCCCTAAACTCTGTTCTGTCCTGTGCCAATCGCACTGTCTTCTGACACTCCCATCCCGATTACCCCAGTCACTTAATCAGTCCATCTCATAGAGGGCATTCCCCTCTTGCGCTGAGGTCCCTCCACCCTCCCAAGCATGATGTCCCTCTCCAAGGATCGGTCTTTCCTTACCACATGTCCAAAGTATGTTAAACAGAGCCTCAGAATCCTTGACTTTAAGGAGAAGCCCGGTTTAACCCTTTCCAGTAATGTGTATTAGCATATGTTAATTGTGTTTATTGTTATGTGTCTTCAAGTTGGAAACAACTCATAACTGATTTTCCAATGGGAATTCAGAGCCTGTATACATCAAACAGGAGGAGATTGCCCATCTTTCTCCCAAGGAGCTGTTGATGGGTCCAAACTGAATGCCTTTGGGTTGGCAACACAGCTCCTTACCACAGGGCTACCAGAGCTCCATTCATGTAGCTGAGAGTGCCATTTCAGCCGATGGTGAACTTAAAAAACCTTGTTAAGTTTAGCCCACACTTTTTATCTCATGTATAACCTAAGCTTAAGGAGTAATATCAGATCGATGATTCCTACCCACGTTTACTTATTAAAATCACTTGGAAAACTTTTAGAAAGATTGATACTCAGATCATATCTTAGTCCAGTTAAACCAAAATTTCTCCACATGGGGCACAGGCATTACTTTTTTTCTTCTTTTTTTAAGCTCCCAAATGATTCCCTTGTACAGTTAAGGATGAGGCGACTGCCCTCAGATTTTCACTGGAAGTAACACTTCTGTTCTTCTTGTTGTTGTTTCCAACCGTATCCCTAAGGAATTTTTAAAAATAGCTGTTTCAGAATAGTGAGAGTTAGATCAGTGCTTCCTGAACCACCAAAGGGTCTTGCTGTGGGCTCCAATTCAGTTCCTTCTCTGACAAGCTCCTACATGGTGTTGATGGGCCTCTTGTTCATTTGATCTCCCTAGCAACAGCAAGGGGTTAGATAACCTTACTAAAGTGCTCCAAGCAAGTTGGGAGAAAATCCTGCTTTTGGCGTTCTTGTTAAATTGAGAGAATGGCCTCCAGAATCCATTCTTTCAAAAGAGATTGTAAATACATTCTTTTCAGTTTAATCCATAGACATTTACTTCCTAAGCTGCCTTTACTCATGAAAGTCTGATTCTTGGTTTGCCTTTTAGGGCTCAGAAGCAGCTAGTAAAGGAGACTTTCTCTTCAGCAGCGACCACCTAATTGAAATGGCCACCAAGCTCTATCGTACAACACTCAGCCAAACCAAACAGAAGCTCAATATTGAAATTTCCGATGAGTAAGTTCCTGGACTGCAACACTTTGTCACTTTCAGCTGTTTTGTTTCAGTTCAGCACCCTGATCACGTGCATTTATTTATATAGCAGGTATTAAGTACTGAGTAGATGTTTGGCTTTGCACTAGGTGATGGATGGGCAATGAGTGAGACTAATCAAATTTCATACTGATGATGATACAGTAAGAAAGGCAACTATATGGTAAAATTACCAGTGAGTGATATGGTTTGAGTTAGTGATTGGGCTTTTGGGGATGACATTAGGCAAAGGCTCAGAGTTATTTTTGATAGAATAACAAACAGGACAGTGACATTTTGCAGGTAGTGATTTTTGGGTTGAGACTGGAATCTTGCACCAAGGAAAAGAAGGAGTCATGCAACCATCTGAAAGAGATGCTTTGAAGGGCAAGGAAGACAGCAGGGGCAAAGACCCTGGGGTGGGAGACAGCCTTGCAGAAGGGTGAGTTAGAGTATGATGGTAGAACATGATCATGGAGAGAGACCTAGAGACAGTGCGGAGCTCTTCCTGGGGACGCTGGCAAGCCACTGTAGGTTTTAAGTGAGAGTGGTGTGGCAGTGGCATGATCTTACTTACGCTTTTCAAAGTTCACTGTGACTGCTGTGAGGACAGCAACAGTAGAGCGGGAAGAGTGAATGCAGAGAAATGCGTTAGGAGGCTCTACTCTCCGCTGTGCAGGGTGAGGCTGGCATGTGTGTAGGATGTGAGAAATAGATTCCAAATGCCATGTGAAGGAAATAAAGAGGACTTATTAACAGATTGCATGTTAGTTTTTGAGCCTGAGCCCAAATGCTGGTGCCATTTAATGCTGTAGGTGACATTGAGAAAAGAAGGTTTGGGGTAGGAGAGGATGGTGTGAAATCTAGATTTCTGTTTTAGATGTTTGATGTTGAGATGACTTACTGGGTTGGTTTTTTTTTCATGTTTTAAAATAGACTTATAAAATAAGTCTTCTCTGTTGACAAGGTTTTATTAGTAGCAAGACTGGTATAAAGTTGAAAAATGTACTCTTTCCCCCCACCCCCCCACCCCCACTCCTCACTTTAGGATTCTAATTATAGAGGCTGTATTTGGCGTATTATATACACCTTACATTTGCATGTTGATACGAGATCCTTTAAAGGGGTATGAGTTACAGTGTTAATTGGTTACTTTTCAATAATTGTCTACTACCTGCTTACATACTTTGCAAGTGTAGTATCAAGTTCCATAACAAGATTGCTTAGGAAACATTTTCTAATTTTCTAATTAAAAATTTGCCAGCCTATTTCCGCTCTTCCTAAAAGTCTTTCTAAAGGGAATTACTCCTCCGTCCAGCCTCATTTTGTAAGCATAACTCCTTTAATGCATCAGTGCTTACAACTTCTTGGATTCTGACTGTATAACAAGGTTGTTAGACTTAGATGAGAGATTGTAATACATTTCTATCTCCACATTTAAAATTGCTGTTTTGATGAAATAGATTTTGTCATTTTGCATTTTAGAGGGAAAAAAATAACAGCTGATTGTATTTCAATTAATTGGAGTTTTAACCTGTTAGGATCTGTTAGAGTTTTAAAGCTCCCTTGTAAACTCACTGCCATATAATCCATCTGATTGCAGGCTGTAAATCTTGACATGAGTTTGCCATCTTTCTCCCACAAAGCCACTGGTGGACTTAATCTGCTGAAGGAGCGAGGCTTGTTTGGTTAGCAGGGCATTCCACACTGCCTCACCAGAGATCCCCAAACTCAAACTCATAAAATCCCTTTAGTTTTTCACATTTTGGATGTTGCACTTCTGTGCTTCTTTGACTGCTAATTCCCACTCATGATGGGAAAAGTATGCATCTTGCAGACAGCAAGAGCCCCTTCATATATGATGACTCAGCCTCTTGGTTTGTCTAGTACATTAAGAAGGCTATCTTTCCAGAGAACCAAATTCCATGCCACAAAGGTCTTCCTTTAGACATTTCACAAATGTGTGTCTTCAAATACTGCCTTTGTAGGGTGTAACAACATGCTGAGAAATGACCTGTTTTCTGGTGGAAATTGTAAATCTTTGCTGCACCTCTTTCTCAGTTTTCCATTTGATTGAGGTCTCAAAACATAATGACCCCACTTGCTCCCCACATGAAAAGTAGACGGTTTCCTGGCTGGTTTTTCAGAAGCAGACCACCAACTCTTTCTTCCAAGGTGCCACTGGCTAGACTCACCTACATCCTTTCAGTCAGCAGCTTATTATTTGCACCACCTCCTGTCACAAGTTGTCATTCTCCTGAGGGAGTTTGAGGAGACAGTGTTATGTTGTAGTCCCAGACTTTCATCCATGAACTAGGATCTACACAACAGTACACAACCGAGGAGCCCCAGCAGTGACTCATAGTTTATGTTTACAGTTAGAAAGTACATGAAGAAATCCATGTACTCAACAGAGATACTGCTTTATCACCATAAGTGTGACAGTGTGAATGCCATCAGCCTTCAGCAAGCCCAGTTTTCAGAGTTAAGTTTTACAATATTATTGTTACTGTTGTTATGTACCATCAAATTGGAGCCAACTCATAACTGACCCTCCATTGGATTTTCAGTTGCTGAAAATCACACAGAAGGAGATTGCCCATCTTTCTCCTGTGGAGCAACTAGAGGATTTGAACCACCTGATTCTGGGCTGACAGTGTAACTCCTTACCCACTACAGCTCCCTTTACAATGTGACCATCTTTTTATGAAAAAGAGAGATTTTGAAACTAACCCCTAAGACTGTTCTCTCCAATTCCTAATGAATGATTAATCTCACAGTAATAATAGTTGATGAAACCTTGCATTGCACCAGTGAGCCCCTTCCCGGGCAGCACAAGAAGGCTTCAGAACGAGGCTGGAGTGCGTCTGTTTCATAATCCCCAGGAGCTGTTAAGTAGGGATTATGAATTGCCATAGCGAGCATTGTAAATTAATTTTTTTTTCCAAAGCAGTGTGTAGGAGTACCTGGGGCGTTTTTGTTTTTAAGCCCTAAGAAGTGGCTGTATTTCATTTTATTGCTGCTGATAGTATTTAGTGTGGTAAACAGTTCAGTGATTAAAACCTTCCTCAGTGGATTGATCCTTTTCAGAAATACACGCTATTCCAGCAAACCTGATTTCTAGAGCAGTATGAATAAATTTGATGGTAGATATGTGAAGACCGTTGAAGTTTGAGTAACTTAGTTTAACCAGCATGTGTAGAGGATAATATCTGATTTCATTGAGAACACAGTTTCAGTCGCCCTATGATGATGCCTAGTCTTTGAACTCCTAAACAACTGAACTTGTAAATAGACTAAAAGCATCTTCAAATGATCTGCAAGGTATGTAGTATTTCTAACAGTGAAGTCTTAAGTTTGGTGAAAACTAAATGCAATGTGTTCTAGTAAATATGTTAAATATACATGTGCACCTATCCATGTACCCATATTCTCTCTCACACACATATAAACACATGTTGTTGTTATGTGCCGTCGAGTCGCTTGCGACTAATAGCGACCCTATGTACAACAGCCCTAAACCCTGCTCTATCTTGTGCCAATGCTGTGTCTCTGACCCATCCCGAATACCCCAGTCACCAAATCAATCCATCTCATAGAGGATCTTCCCCTTCTGCGCCGTCCATCCACCCTCCCAAGCATGATGTCCCTCTCCAAGGACCTCTCCCTCCTTACAACATTTCCAAAGTATGTCAGACGAAGCCTCAGAATCCTTGCCTCCAAGGAGCAGCCTGGTTTAACCCTCTCTAGGATGAATCTTTGTTTTCTTGGCAGTCCAGGGTACATTCAATACTCTTCTCCAGCACCACAGCTCAAGGGCGTCAATTCTCCTTCTATCCTCCTTAGTCATTGTCCAGCTCTCTGATGCATAACAAGTGATTGCAAAGACCATAGCCTGTATCAGATGCACCTTAGTCCCCAGAGTGACACCATTGCTCTTCATTACCCTGGAGAGGTCCCTAACAGCAGACTTTCCCATCACAATACTTCTTTTTTATTTCCTGGCTACTGGTGCCAAGAGTGTTGACCGTGGAGCCAAGCAAACTAAAGCTGTGAACAATCTCAATCTCTTCACCATCCATCCTGATGCTGCCAATTGGTCCAGTGGTTCACTCATTTTTGTGATTATTCAAATTATCTATGAGAGTCTAGCAATCCATATGGGGAACTGTTCTACTTGCCATGTTAGGGTCATTCTGAGTTGGAATCTACACGATCTCACGCAACATTTAGTGTTGCCTTTTATTGGGATTTCGAGCTCGGCTGCTAATCCAAAGTTGAGCAGTTCAATCCCAGCAGCAGCTCTAGAAGACAGCCGAGGCAGCCTGCTTCTGTAAAGGTTCACAGCTTCGGAAGCCCTCTGGCAGTTCCACTGTGTATAAGGTGCTGTGAGGGGACATCTAGTCAAAGGCACTCCTTTGGGCTTTATTTAGAACTGATAATAATGGATTCCGTGTTAGTATTTTTCCAGAGAATGACTTCACAATCATGCTTCAGTTTCTGCTCCTAAAGTGGAGATAAAATAGTAATACCTTCTTCACAAAGCTGATTTAAGGCTAAGTTGGTATGTGAATTGTTGAGAACAGAACGGTGCACAGGGGCCATGGAAGTTAACCACTGTTATTTCCTGTGTGTGTTGTGATCACACACTGTGAGGACAAACCGTGAGCTAATAATGTATGCTGAAGTTTCTGACAAAAATCATTTCTATATACTTTTTCTTTTTCACACAGTATAACTGGTTTTGGGAAATATAACTGTAAGTGTTTTACTTACAGAACTTGAAAGGTGCCTTTTTTGGTGTAAGCCCCAGATGTGTGAATATGCTGGCGAGATGGTTCAGATGAATGCATGTATTCCTTAAAACGTGGCTCTTCTTCTCAATACTCTCAAGTTGAGGAAAACAATCCATTTAAAAGCTCAGGAAACCTGTTTTTAAAACAACTGATAAGTTAGACTGCTAGGTTATCATATTGCTCTCCAGTAGATATTTGCAAAGAGGGGGCTTTTTAGACCTTGAAGCTGAGATGACTGTGTACAGAGCAGAGCTTTGTCATTGCTGTGGTGGCAGTGGGTGATCATATGGTTGTTAGGATGACTCACTCAGTAACACATCCGCAACTCAAAACATGGAAAACATTGTGATATTACACTGATTATGGTGTTGGAAGAAAAGGGAAACAGTTTGCAGATGGTAAAACCATCTTGTTGTCCAATCATTTTGCTCTCTTTTTCCCACATTGATGTGGTCTTTGAGGACTGAGACCTCAGTTTCCATCTGGGTGTCCTGCACAGAAGGAAGCTGGTGTATGTTTTTTATAAGAAGTGGTGAAGAAACATCCTTTGGCAGCCATGTGAGCCCTGCTGAGCTATAAAAGGCCAGAGTTCAGTTTCCCACAATGTACCACAAGCACTACTGGTGAAGGATGCATGTGATTTTAGATAAAGCAGAGATAGGACGTCTTAAAAATGTTACAGCTTTATAAGTGTATGTACATATAATGTTGTTAGGAGAGGCTGTTCCATGGAAAGGGACATCATGCTTGGTAGGCTGGAGAGTCACCAAAGGAGAGGAAGACCTTCAACAAAGTAGACTGATAACAGCGTCTGTGACAATGGTCATAAATGTGCCCGGGGTGATAAGGACTGCCCAGGATAGGACAGGGTTCAGATCTGTTGTTCATAGAGTCACTATGAGTCATACTCAGTTCAGCAGCACTTAACAGTAACAACAACAGCAGCGTTAACAGTGTTATTTGTAATATCAGAATTGACTCATAGTTGTTCCTCTAGCGGGATTTCAGCAGCACTAAACCACGTAGGAGGAGATGGCCAGTCTTTCTCCCACAGAGCATTTGGTGGATGAGAGCCCAAGGGTTTAGGAGTTAGTAATGCCCCAGCTGCTCTGTGGGAGAAGGATGGCCAATCTGCCTCTGAAAACCCACCTGAGGTCAGCTAGGAGTCGGTGCCAACTTGATGGTACACAACAACAATGCAGCCTCTAAACCACCAGAGCTCCCATAAAAATGCAATCATATCTATTCAGTAGTTATTAGGAAAGTAGAAGTGCCCCATCACACCAAAGGGTTTCATCAGGATTGTTGCGTAAGTCACAGCTAGTTTGAAATATATTCATAGAAGTTAAAAATAACAATAATTAGCATAGTGTAGTGATGGGACAAAATGGTGTAGAAAATTATGTGAATGACATTTGAGAAACCAATCTGGAATGTCTCTAAGATCGCTGCCTTCTTATTCTGAAACTCTTTATTTCATTTTCTGGATTTGTTGACAGTTTGCTAGCACGCCTCTCTCCATTTGTATTTTTGGTGTTCAGAATCAGAGGAAAAAGGAGTTCTATAACATGTGTTGCTCTTTTCATGTGAAACCTGGGAGTAGTTATTCTTAGTTTTTCTCACCTTGCAGCAATGAGATGAGTCCTTGAGCTTCCATTTACTTGGGGCTGTTTGAAGGAATATGCTGCATAGTATAGAATGATGTGATCTTAATGGGAGAAGTGCTCATGGGAAGGACAGGAGCTGCTGGAGATCAAAACCCTTATAAAAAGCTCACAGCGGTGTAATTATCAGGTGCTGTATCATTGATGAAATTATCAATTGCTTTTCTTTGATTTTTTTTTTTTTTATTCTTTCCTCCTAGGTTTCTGGTACAGTTCAGACAGGACAAAGTATGTGTGAAGTTTATTCAGGGCAGCCAGAAAAATGGGAGTGTCCCGATGTGTAAACGAAAAAACAACCGGCTCCTGGAAGTAGCTGTCCCGTAACTGGGGCCCACTCTCTGCGGCCATGGACTTGTCTCTTTGTAACCGTGCAATTGGAGTTTTGTTTTGTTGGGGGTTCACTCTATGTTTGGTAATTGCCAATGACTAATAATAATGAGTCCATTGGCAAAATAAAAATATTTGACTAATAATTTTTATTATTGAAATAGTTTTAACCCTTAAAATACATTTCCTGTCCGATGGCAGGATTATAGAAACTAATAGTGTCTGGGCTGTGCCATATGTGGGTTTTTTATTTTAGTCACCACATTAGATCTATGTACCATAAACCAACATATTATTAAAAAATCATTAATACACCTAAGTATAGAAAGCAGTCTTTAAAGGTATTTCATCAGATATTTATTGAATGCCTACTATGTGCTAGGCACTGTGCTCGATGGCATAAAAACTTATTAAGAACTTTAAAATTTTATTTTTTTTTATCATTAAGGCATTTATATTCTGGTGGATTTGTGTTGATTTAATTAGGGCTCAAGAGGGCTTGAAAATACTGAGACCAAAACGACGATTGTTAATGACAAATAACATTATTGGGAACCTTGTAGTATGGCTGTTAGCATTAGCTGTTTCAAGAAGGGCTGGTCCTAGGGAGGAGTGGAAGTCTATGACTGGGTGCAATGTCTCCACTTGCGGTTGCTCTTTGAAGAACTACTACTAATGTTTGAACAAGACTTAATCTATCAGGTCTCTCATAATTGCTTCTAACAGTAGAGAAGAGAGTCATTTTTATATTTTAGAAATGACCAGAGTAGTCCATGAAGGCTCTATTCCCTTGTTCCTGTTTAACATCACCTACAATCCTATACTACTTTCTGTAGGGTGTTGCTTTGACCTGAGTTTGGGTAGATCTTTTTAATCAGCTAGGAGTGGACCATGCTTCATTCTGTGATACAGAGTTCCGTGAGTCGGAGCCACCCAGCGGCATCTGAACAACAACAGGATGGCAGAGGGTTGAAAACCTTTCAGGTAGTGGCAGGCGTTCTGTACAGTGTGCAATAGAACATCCAAGAGCAATTTTTTTGAAAGTTTTATTTATAGTACACATTTTTGTATAAGAGAAGTGATTGGTACAGGGTGCATATTTTAAACAAGGTTTAAATATAAATTTGCTTTCATTTGCAGGGGTTTTCTCTTTACTCCCACCCACCAGCACCCCAAAATTTCCAATCAGGATTATTTTAGAAAAGATATTTTAAACTTTGGAATCAAATTGTTTCTTATTTGGGAAGAAGATATTGTATATACATCGGTGTTATGTTAAATAATAAAATTGTTCTAATTTGGTGCCATTTTCTGGATCATACCTGTATTTGTATTTCAGTCTGTGTAACTAAATCTCATTTCTCTTTTATAACCCAGAAACATTCCTTGAAATTCTTTTAATATTTGTACTTTATTTGTACTTTTAAAAAAAAAGTTCACATAAATAAGTTCTTGGAAGCTTTTGTGTTTATTGGCCCAGGTAGAGGGTATCATTATTTTCTCGTAAATCTTTTCAAACGTGCCCACAGTTCATGGTTCCTGGTGTAGGTAAGTAGATGCTTGGGACTAAGACTTTGCTTTTTTTCCCAGCTGTTTTCAATCTGAAATACAGTCACAAGCCAACAAGTAACTGAAAAGATATACAGTAAAAATTCTCCATCTCCTTAGTCATCTAATATTCTCACTCGCCAGTGTTAAGCATTGTTTTAGCTGTTCTTGTATGACTTCATGCATATGTTTGCAAGAGCATATTAAAAGGGAGATTGTTATCTTTTTTCCTTTTAATAGGGCATAAGCTATTACGCTATGCCGTTAAGGGACCTCTGGTTGTTTAGTCTGTAGGAAGTTGTGCTGGTAACCCCAAGGCTGGTTCACATTCACCAGCAGCACTGCTACAGAAGGACAGACAGTCTCCTCCCGTGCGATTTACAACCTTGAAAGCCTGCTGGAGAATCTTCTCTGAGTCTGTTCCAATTTGATGGCTGTGCACCGCATTGTATTATGTTATACACATTGGTCTTCCATTTATCAGACTGTCATAAACAGCTTGCTTTCTACAGTAGTATAATCACCTAGGACTTACATAATACCAGTTCCTTCTTGATGACCTGTGAGATATTTGCAGAAAGGAACTTTAAATTCAAGGTAGAGAGAGCCAATAGTGTCTGGGTCTCCTTGTTAAATTTTCCTGAATACCCTATGTGAAGACTGTGCATAATGAGAATTAATAGCAACAGTAGTTAATTGCTTTTCCAGAGGAAACAGTATCGTTTTTATGTTTAATCACAAACTTCACAATCAGTGTGCTGCAAAAATTTAAAATAGATGTACAGTTTCAAATTCTACACGTGCTTGTGGCGTTTACAGTCTTGTCACTGTAATATTTGTTGTTAGTCATAGTCAAGTTGGCTGTGACTCACAGCGGCCCCGTGAACAGCAGATCTGATCATCGCCCCGTCCTGCACCAGCTTCGGGATCCCTGTCATGCTCAAGGCACTATGGTAGTCACAGTGTGGTATGTGACCATCTGGCTGTCATGGAACTCACGGTAAGTGCTGCCGGACAGTTTTGACTCCTAGTAACCCTGTGTGACAGTTGAATTGCCCCATAAGGTTTTCTTGCCTGTAGCCTCTGTGGAAACAGAGCAGCAAATATTTCTCCAGCGCAGTCACTGGGTAAGTTTGAACTGCTAACCTTTTAGTTTGCTGTTAAAACACTTTAACCTTGTGTGCCACCTGGGCTCCTTGTAACTTCACGTGGTGGGAGAAGTCTGTTGAACTTGCCCGGAAAGCATGCTTGGGTACGAAGATGAGATTTGCCTGTTTGGAATTCCTGAACCAAGGTAGCTATTGGGAGGAAGTGTCCCTGAAAAATACAAATAGAAGAGCTTTTCCTGTCCCATCACAGTGTCCCTCATCCCCTCTTCTACTCTATAGCAAGCCAGCAGTCAAGGAAATGTAATTGTTGAGGAAAGCGATTTTCAGCCTAAAAATTCTAAACTTTGGTTCTTAAACTTGGTTACCTGTCCCCAGGGAAGCCCAAACCATCTTTGTAGAAACTCTCCACATTTTATTAGGAGTGCTGGTGCATTCTGGGTGACCTGTTGGGCTACCAAGCAAAGGGTGGAATCCCCCAGCTGCTCCAAACAGTCTATACTTGTATGATGGACAGCCTTGGAAACCCAGCAACGGGTGGTATCAGGCAGAATCAACTCAACAGCAGTGGAAACTTGCTTTTTTGTTGCTTTTTGTTTTTCACATTCACAGTGTGAGAAAAGCAGTGATAACCAGAATGGTATTTTGGAGAGAGCTACAATTCGGAGTCCCACTGCGGAATTAGTATGTGCTGTCAAGTCAGAACCAACTTCGATTTTTCAGAGGCTGTAAATCCCACTGGAGGAGATTGCCCGTTAGTTGGTAAGTTGAACTGCCAACCCAAAGGCCGGTAGTTTTTCTTCACCAGTTGCTCCGAGGGAGGAAGACGGACAGTCTCCTCCTCCTGTGTGATTTACAGCCTACAAAAACCTGCTGGATAGTCAGCTGTGAGTTGATTCCCACTCACAGCAATGAGGTGAGGTGACTGCAGAGTCCTATTTCCCAAAATGTCACCCAGAGTCAATGTGTGTCACAAGGAATGCTGGTCTTTAAACATACACACAACAAAACTACAAAACCCATGCATATTCCTGGGGTGTAACCACTGATCAAAATCTCCACAAATAGAGAGTAGATATTCTAAAGGCCATCTTCAAGGTACAGCTCTGGTGGCCTAGTGGCAAGAAGCTGCAGTGCAATCCTGAAGGCACATGATTCAAAGCCACTAACTATTTCAAGGGAGAAAGAGCGGAGGTCTCCTCCTGTGTGATTAACTACCTCTGAAAACTCAGCTCTGGGTCGGTTCCGACTCTACGGTTCAACAACAACCATGGCTTCCGTAAGCATTGAAGGGTGAGAACTACTGGGAAACATACTATAGCAATGCCAGAGGTTTGATTTAACAAGTCTGCTGGGTGATTCTGATGCGCACCGAATATGAGAACTGCTGGTCAAGATGTTTCTGCAGCAAAACCCAGCATCAGCCATCCCCCGGTGCCTCGCTGGGGTGCGTACTGGACCTTGCATTGCCCTAGAACAATGACTGGGTTTCTGTCCTCCTCCTGCAGTGAGAATTCACACACCTCAGAATATCTGTGTTCTGGCCTGATCACACGGCTCTCACCTGTTGCCAGCCACTGGTTAGTTGTCCAGCCCTTCGTCTAGATTAATAGGTGTGGTTTGTGCTTCAGAAGTTACAGGTTTCAAGAGTCAGATCACAGGAGTTGTCAAGATGTACAGTCTGGTTGGTGGAAGTTATTCTTAACATTTTCCTCTCCCACAAGTTAAAAATCATGGAATCATGCCTATATAGCAGACTGGTCCTTACTGTTGTTAGGTACCGTCAAGTCGACTCCAGCTCATGCTGACTGAGTACACCACCTTGGCACCTTGCCTGACCATGCACCACATCACCCTTTACTGTCCTTAAGCCCGCTATTGCAATCACTGTGTCTGCCTTGTTGAGAGCCCTCCTCTTTACTGACCCTCCACCCTTCCCAGCACAGTGTCCCTTTCCAAGCATCACTGGCCCCTCTATAGCATGCCCAACGTATGTGAGATGCTGTTCCTCCTTGCTTCGTCCTCTTAAGTGACACATTTCCCTGCACTTCTTCCACCACAGATGGTTGGTTCTTCTGGCAATCCAGAGTATATTCATACTCTGTTAACACAATTGAAAGATACCAGTTCTCCAGTCTTCGTGTTGTATTTAACACTCCTGAATGACTACCGTGGGCCCAGTACCTAGATAGAGATGCATCTACTCATACCACAGTGATGACACCAAGGGGGTGTTGTTATGGTCAAACCAGGACCAAGGATGCTGAGGTTCTGAGAATCATTGGCACGTCATCAGAATTGAGGATTTGGCTGAAATCGAAGAGAATGCACTGATTGATTGTGGTGCCATTCTAATTAATGTGCTGAGCGAGAACTCTCAAGTTCATATAATTAACTCTAATTATGATAATTAGAGCATAGTTTCAAATCTTTCTAGGCTCACTAAAATAGTTTTATAATATTATTTTTCATTAAACAACCGAAGCATGTCTTTTAGGTTCTTTGAAATCTTGAGATAGCAAATAACCTTTTCTAAAAAAGATATATGTTTCAAAGGAAAGAGAGGGCAAATTCATTAATGTCTGTTCTATGAAGTTCTGACTGACCAAGATGCATTGTAGAAAGCCATTCTTTTTAAGCTAGGCATTGTTGGGGTTTTTTGGTTGTTGTTGTTTTTAAAATTTTTGCTAAAAGTGTGTCACTCAAATTCATTAAAACAATTAAGAGGCAGAGGTAGGAGGAAGGACAGTCGTTTTTTTACTCTTCTTTCTTGGTGTGAGAGGTGGGGGGTGGAAAGCCAGCTGTGAGTCGTCTTTGTTCGTTTGAAGATTTTTATGTTGGGAGTTTATTATCATTGGAATGGCTCACTCTTTGGATCTTACTTTAATAATTCCATGATGTGTTCATCTAGCCTCAGGTTTTTTGTTAACAAAACCTTGGGAAGCCAGAGCCTTGATGAGCTGGCATTGGCTTTCTGATCTCATCAGCTTATATCCCAGCAGCCACACAGTAGAAAAATTAATTGTTTTTGAGTTTGTTTCCTCTAAATCTTGGAACGCTTGCCTCATTCCCTTTGGTTTAAGGTTAATTTCCAAAGTCTGGAGTTAATCACAGTATAGCAAAAGGCAGTCTCTTCCTCATTAACTTTTCTTTCCACTAGTATGGTAGCCAGATCCCCTTTGCTCAGTGCCATAAAACTTAACAAAAAACTTTGTAACATAGGAAAATAGCCTCAGACTCTCAGTGCTTTGAGTAGGAAGCCGGGAACAGAATTTAATTCCATATTCACCAAAAGCCTTGAGGAAAGGAACAGACCAGCCATTTCCTGTTTGCTGTGTGAACCAGCTTGTCACTTCATTTATTTTATACTCTGACACTCATCCCATTTTGTCTCACTTATATTCGCAATTCCTTTCCATCGTTGATAAATGTATCTGGCACATTCCTTTTTTTAATATTTTACTGTGTAGTCATACCCTCCCTCAATTGTGTTCTAATATATGCTTATATTTTATTTTTTTACTGAAGGTTAATAATCATGTTGTCTCCTTTTTTAAAAAAAATTAAGTTTTTGGTGATAGTTTATCCAGTAGTTGAGGTTCTTTCCCAGTCAATAATCTCTGCCCAGGTTGTTCACTGATAACAGGATTCACAATATGTGACCATTCTCGTTATTTCCATTCTGGTGGTTCCATTTCTGTTCATCTAGTTTCTCTGTCCCCTTCCACTCTCAACTTTGTTTTATCCAGTATCTTTTTAATGTTGTATCAGAAGTGTGCTATCAAGCATGCTGCCAGTAAATGTGTTCATAGTAAACATATGCATGTAACTCAAATTCAAAAACCCAAACCTATAGTCAAGTTGATTCCAAGTCATGGCATTCCTCCTTTGACTTTCTGACTGTAAATCTTTGGAGATCGAATCTTTCTTGTGGAACATCTGATCTATGTAAACTGCACGCCTTTTGGTGAGCAGCCCAATAGATAACACACTCTGCCACCAGGGCTCCTGTGACTAGTATCCCATGTAAAACGTATCATGAAACATTTACATAGCATAACATGTAAAACAAATCTCACAGTCATTGAGTAAATCCTTCCTCACAATGCCCCTCCCTCAGGTTTATGAGGCTGGGAATACTAATTGGAACAGACTGACATCTTTGAGATTACCTCACCTTTCTCCCGACGAGTGAATTAGAATCACTGACTTTTCAGTTAGCCCAGCACATAGTACACTACAATACAAAAGAACCACTCATAGCACCCAAAAAATAGCACCCTTTCTCCATCCTAGTCATAAACCCCGAAGGGAGCTATTACATTGTTTTCTAGTACCATATACTAAGTTTGACTATTTTAAACTTAATATGAATACATTTCATACAGTAGTACATACTCTGCATCCTGGCAAATGTTCATTGAACATTTTCACTGTGAAACTCATTCATGTTGCATGTAGCAAAAGTTTGTTCATTCTCCTAACTATATAATCTGATTTTGTGATATGTTTTACTGGTGATAACCATTTGGGTAGATTCTGGCAGACTTCTGTGAACATGTTTGTATACAACTTTTGCTGGGTGTATGCATACATTTTTGCTGGGTGTATGCTGGGAGTTGAACTGGGTCATAGGGTCAACATTTGTTCCGTTTTATAGGTTCTGCCACACTAGCTTCCATGGGAATTGCTTGGGTCCACACTCCCACCAGCACTCTACAAGGCTTGCAGTTGTTCTGCGTCACCATATTTGGTAATTGCCTTTTAAATATTAAACCTCACATCTTTTCAATTTGTAAGGGTCTAGAGGGACTGCTTTGGCTTTATTTTGCATTTCTTTAATAACTAATGAGTTTAGACACCTTTTCAATATTGGCCATTTGAATACAGTTTTATGTGACGTGTCTGCTAAAGTATCATACCAATTTTACCTGCTGGGAGTTGTCTGGTCTTTTCTCGATTTATAATTCCTTGTACTTAGAATATGAAATACTTATCAAGTGTTTTATACAGGTCTTGTTTACTGTCAAGTTGGAAATAACTCATAGCTGACCCTCTCAGTGGGTTTTCAGAGTCAATAAGTTGCACAGGAGGTGATTGCCTATCTTTCTTGATTCCTATCAGGTGATGTTGAACAAACACCTTCTCACAGTATGTGGTCATTTTTGAACACAAAAATACCTTCATAGACATCACCTCTAATATAGTCAAGTTTATAAGATTTCCCCCCCCCTTTATGGTTAGTACTTTCTGTTTTGTTGTAAGAAATGTTAGGTTGCCAAAGTTTATAAAGATTTACATCTTTAATTTGCTTGGAGTTAGTTTTCTTGAATGATGTTAGAAATGGAGTTAGTTTTCTTGAATGGTGTTAGAAAGGGTTCAAGGTTCATTCCTTCCCCCAGCCTGTGGAAGGACCAACACCTATTGTCGACATGGCCATCCTTGCACAATTGCACGGTGTCTGGAATCTTTCCTACATTGATTTCTCTGTCCTTGTATGGAATCTACTTTTTTGCTAGCAGCCATAAATTTGGCTCCTGATTCGTGGTAACTCTATGTACAATGAACAGAAGCATTATTGGTAAAACAAAACAAAACAAAAAAAATTACTGGTCCAGTTGCAGATCAGATCAGACTTGTGATCCATAAGGCAGAAGATTTTTTTATTGATTGGTTTTTATAGTAGATCTCCAGGCCTTTCTTCCTAGTCTTCAAGTAAACTGAAAACTGTTCAGCAACATAGCAACAAGTAAGCCCCCACTGGTATATGGAAAATAGCTGCCGATGAGACAGATTAACTAAGCATCAAACTCACATCTCTTGCACAGAATAGCATAGAATTCTACCATTGACCCAGCAGTGCCAACCATTCTGTTGACACTAAACTATGTTAATTGCTGTAGCACAGACATCATGTTGGCTTGGTTTTTTTAAGATGTGAAATGCATAACTCATGTTTCAGTAAGAAGTCTTAAGCTCTTGGTAGTGGAGGAAAGCCATTATAACTAATAAATACACATAATCAGGTAATTTGAGTAGTGATAATTCATTAAAGTTACATATAAAGTTATATTAGTTCTTGCTTTTTAATTTTATCCATAAGAATTTAAGCATGAGAATGCCTAATTGGGATCATATGAGAAAGGTATTAGATGTTTCCTAAGTTAGTAAATTGATGGCTTCTTATATGACATTTTGGTTTTCCATTGACTCAGTGGTTTCTAGTCATGTTACTAATTTTAAATTTTTCATAAATTCTTCCTAGGTGAGATTGAGTATCTAAAAGAGTAGCAAATCACTCATATGTATTTTAATGACAGTCATTTCCCCCTTTGGGAAAACTTCTTTCAGTGCTGCATTGTGAGAGACCTCTGAAGGGTTTTCTGTTGGTGAACGCTCACTAGTTACCAGGTACAAAGATAGTAATTTAAGGATGAGGCTAGGAGTGGAGTCTGCTTTGGGGTTCAGTCTTTCTTGTATTTCACCCATTTTTCAATTCTTTTTAAATTATTAAATATTTTGAAATAATTTTCCATTAACACCAATCCAATTGTTTTCACTTCTGAGCTACTTAAATTCACATTTGTATTTTCTAAAACAATTCCCATAAGCTCAACTTTAACTTTCCTAATGTTAGGCTTCTGACAAAGGAGAACAGTTTTAAACAGTTAAAAATTTTAGTAGCACTAAAGCTTACCTCCATAAACTCTGTGAACTTGGAGAAAAGATGAAAGTTTTGTGTTCAAGACTTTTATTCATAGGGTCTCTATGGGTTGTCTATGTCTCTACGGCACTTAACAATAACAAAGGCTTATACATCATACTTTTCATGAGAGCAATTTTGGCAAAGGAAAATAAGATTATTTTGTTCATTTTATAGGGAGCTCTGGTGGCTTACACTGTTAACTGAAAAGCCATGGCGCTGGTGTTTTGAATCCACCAATGTTTTCAAGAAAGAAAAATGGTCAGGTCACTTTCTATACACTTTACAGTCTCAGAAACTGAGTGTAGTGTCACCTCAGAGGCAGTGAATTTTGAGAGTTTTTCAAATTTGTTTCAGAGTGGCACTTTGGCTCCATAGCCCTAAACCCTTGAGTCTCTGGGAGTTGGATGCACCAGCTGCTTCAGGAAAAATACTGACAGTTTACTCCCATCAGAGTTTACAGCCTGATTTTGGGTCACCTGACTTACTAGGGTTTTTAGAGTTTTTAGTTTTTATTCATTTCTATGGGTAACAGCGTTTGTAAGCAAATCAGAATCAGACTGCCAATTTTACCTTTTTAAAATTCAACAATATAATTCATTTGATAATGTTCTCATTCTGTTCTGTCTTAAATCTTCTACAACAAAATAGGCTCATTTTCACAGCGTGATCATCAGAACTCATTCTAGGCACTGAGTTCCCTAACATTTAAGCACAGCCTTTAGACTAGAAGCCCACAAAGGATAGGACTAACTACTTCTAGTTAACTAACCAGGTCTCAAGGCTGTCTTACTAAAAAAAAACTATTACATTCTGATGGGGGAAAGAGAAGCTTTTCTATTTAGACGGACAACCTGGCATATTTCAGAATCACGCTCAACAAAAGCTTTATGAATTTGGTGCTGGTGTTGGTGCCATTTACACAGAAGAGTAGGAAATGTTTGCTTATCATGCTATCCCGGGTGACTGACAGCAAAAACAGGAAGATGTTCTTCTCCTGTTCTCTTGTTAGAAAACGCCTTCATGTTAGTTTTTAGCTTTGTGGGGCAAGGCACAAATTCACGTAGCAATTCCAGATGACCGCAGTTAGGAGCCCATCTTTCAGATCATCATCCTGGCTCCTTGGGAACAGCTGTCTTTACTTCCTAGCACAATTTGGACTTGGATCTGAAAAAGAAATGGAATCTGGTAACATTATGAAAAGCACTTGGGAGCCGCCACTGAAACGTTATTAAAAGGGCAGGAAATCCACCCACCAATTTGTTCTTTCCACTAGGAAAAAAGCCACAGATGAAGATGCCATGTGTGGTGTCTTGAACTGCCCCCAAACCACACCAGAAACGGACAAAGTTGGCTTGAACGAATTTATGTCGGAAGAAAGATGCAAACACATCATCCATATCCCTGTCTAGAGATGTGCTTTCCGTTGGGCAGATGCAGCTAATTAGGGAAATTCATATGAGCCCACTATTTTCTGCTGAGATATGGTAATAGGAACTGCTTTATGTTGAGTAGGGAGGAGTTGCACTGCTAATCAAAAGGCTGAGTTTCTGGTGGTTTGAATCCCGCATTTCCAAGGGAGAAAGTCAGTCACGTCCTGTGCAGTTTACAGCCTCGGACATTCACTGGAGGATCAGCAATGAGTAATAAGTTCAGTGTGCAAATATTTCAATTCTTCCTCTTTTCCTGTTGGCTCCTATTGTGATGTGATTAAGTTGCTTCTTTTCCAGTAACCCAGCCTGTGTTATGTCTACTCTCAGATGTCAGGTCCCTGACTATGTCAGGTCTACTCTTGGACATCAGGTCCCTGAACAGACCATTTTGTCTTGTCTTTGACTTGACCTTAACTATTCTTTCAAAAACGTGAATGCTTAATCAGAAATATGACTGAGGATGTGGAAGGAATACACTGCTGTCCAAATAAGTTACACTGAGTGTTTTAGAAATGGGTTTGATTTAGAATGTGAATGCTGAGGATTAAAAGTATTAGAGAAACATTCAAGTCCTATCAGGAACGTGTGAGGGTTTTTTTTTCACAGTGAAGTTTCAAGAATATCATTGAAACAATATTAAGAGATTGTCTACGTCTATCCTGGTCGTTCCTAACATTTAAAAGTATGAAGACTCCCTTCTTGCCTTATTTCATAGACATTTAATTGATAATGGTTGCGCTTTTAGCATGTTTTAACTGGGAATTACATACTTTCTTTAAATTCAAAAGTAAATGCAATTTTTAGAATGCTGTGTCAGAATGTGTGTGTGAAAATGACAGTACATATGCCTGGTGAGTCTTAATTCATCAGCAGACAACACGTGGTCCATGTGGACCAGTGGACCCCTTGCAAAAAGTATAATGAATGGGAACTAACCAACCCATGTCTTCAATACCTTGCACTTGAAATGTAAGAAAATTCAGACCAGAAAACTGAAACCAAACCCAAACTCTCGTGAGTCAGTTCTCACATACAAGAACACATCTTCTGGTGTGTGAGCCCATAAATATTTCCAGGACAAAAATACCCATCGTTTTCCCCCAGAAGAATTGGTGGGTTCAAATTACCAGTATTTCACTTGGTAACCCAACACACATAAGGCATAAAGTCAACAGAGCTCCCCCAGAGGGAGCCTGTGATGGACCCAGAGTTTTCAAGATACCGGTAGAATTGGAAGGAGCCCTGGGGGTGTATTAAATATAAGTGTTGCAGAGTTGGTGGTCTGAACCCACCAGGCGCTTCTCAGGAGCAAGATGAAGTGATCCCCCGGCAGCCTAGGGAATCCAAAGGAGGTTCCCCATGAGTCTGAATTAACTCAGTACCACTGGATGAGTATAAACCACGCTGTGGCATAGACACTCATCTTGGAGATACGTTTGTATCTTCACCTCCACGAAAAAAACTCGAGTCTCACAAGTCCTTTTATGTGGGAAAGGTGCCGCAGACATCGGCAACTTGAAATCTGTTGTCTATAGAAGAGTGGTTTGTATAATAACAGATTTGGGCATTATTTGGGGTACTCGTCTGGCAAAGTTCCTTGAGAGTTAAGGTGCTAACCAAACACTGCATGTCTCTGGCTGTTTGACTCCACCATAGGAGAGGCAAGTGGGCAATCTCCGACTATGTGATTTATAATCTTGGAAACCCAGTGGAAGGTTAGTGACGAGTTATTTCAACAGAACAGTAATAAGTGTGAGGGTTCCCACCTCCCATGGATTCGATGTGCTGCTGATTTCACTCAAAGGGAAGATAAAACCTAGAACATTTAGATGTTTTAGCTCTTAAAGTCTGTGTAGTAGTGCCAGGGTATATAGTAAAAGTATATGTTTGTACGAGAATTTAGCACTGTGTGTTCTGTTATTTATTTTAGAATAATTATGATTGCCTGCAACATAAGCCATTTATTTGTAGGGAGGATCAGGGAGTCATATTTCATGAGACTGAAATAAGCCAATATCTGCTAATCAATATACAAAGTAAAGATTGTATTTGTACAGATTCATATTGCTCAGATTTGAAGGTCATACTATCATTTTGTCTTCTAAGGAGAATATTATAGAGCAGATTGAAAGGTCCTTCCAGAGGCTGCTTCATTTGCTCTTAATCTTAGTTTCTAAACACGTTATCACTTTTGTAGTATGCTGCTGCTGTTATTGCTGTTAGATGCTATCAAGCACAACTCATAATGACTCCCTGAAAAACAGACCTGAGCTCCGTCTTAATCCTGGGCCATCCTCACAATCTCTGATACACTCAAGCCATACCAAAGGCTACGTTTCTTGATTTTCTGCAACAAGTGCTTCAAGTCCTCTTCACTTTCAGCAGGAAAGGTTGTGTCATCTGCATAACACAGGTTATTGAGGAGTCTCCCTCCAGTCTTGATGCCACACTCCTCTGAGTCCAGCTTCACATATAATTTGCTCAGCAAACAGCTTGAATAGATATGGAGAGACAGAATACAACTCTACTGCACTCCCTTCTCAAATCCAGGCCATGTGGTTCTCCCCTGCTCCGTTCACACAACAGCCTCCTGGTCCAGGTCTAGGTTCCTCATGAGCGTGATAAAGTGCTCTGGGACTCCTAATCTTCTCAGTGTCAGCCACAGCTGGTTATGATCCTCAGAGTCAAATGCCATTACATAGTCAATAAAGCACAAGGAGACATTCTTGTGGTATTCCTTACTTTCAGCCAGGATTTGAGGAAGAGGTAGAAATCCTTTTCTGAACACTGGAGTTGGAGGGAGAGAACTGTCGTTTTAAGCATCTTAAGCATGTCCATTATCACTTGTTGAGAATGACAGTGTAGAACTAGACTGACTGACAAAATTCTACAAATGGCTTGTATCTACAGAGCTGGCACTTTGTTGGACCGCAACTGGAAAGAATTACATCTGCAGAGGTTTATTTCAGCTGCTTCTGTAATTTGTAGGGAATCGTGAACTACTGTTCTTTGAACCTTGGGTCATGGAGGCTGAAGCTAACTATAGATTTATTCCTGTGGCTAGCATTTACTGAATGTTGTTGTTGTTATTATTTTTTTTCTTCTTGCTGATCTTCTCTGTATCGTTCGAATTTTAGTATATGTGCTGCCAAAGCGAACACTGTTGTTGTTATTATATACTGTTAAGTCACCTGCAACTCTTAGTGACCCTATGTACAACAGCTCTAAACCCTGCTGTATCCTGAGCCAACCATATTGTCACTGACACACCTACCCCCACTATCCCAGTCACTGAGTTAATCCATCTCATCAAGGGTCTTCCTCTCTTGCACTGTTCCTCCACCCTCCCAAGCATAATGTTTCTCTCCAAGAGTTGGTCCTTCCTTGTAACATGCCCAGAATAAGTCATACAGAGCTTCAAATTCCTTGCCTCCAAGGAGCAACCAGTTTTCACCCTCTCCAGGATGAACCTATTTGTTCTCCTAGCAGTCCATTGTGTATTCAATACTCGTCTCTAGCCCCACAACTCAAAGGCATCAATTCTTCTATCATTCCTTGTCATTGTCCAGCTTTCTGATGCATAGCACATAATTGAAAAAACTATGGCCTGGCTCAGGCACATCTCAGTCTCCAGGCTGACTTAATTGCTCTGGAGATGTCCCTGACTGTAGACTTTACCAATGCAATTAAACTTTCAATTTCCTGGCTGCTGGTACTGAGAATGTTGATATGGAATCAAGCAAACTAAAGCTGTTAACAGTCTCAGTCTTCCCCATCTATCATAATGCTGCCACTTGAACCAGTTTTGAGAATCTTTGTTTTCTTGATGTTGAGCTTCAATTCTTACTGAAGGCTGTAGTCCTTGACCTACTGAAGCAAGGGCTTCAGATCTTGGTGCTTTCTGACATAACAGAGCGATGAGGGAGATGTCTTAAGCATTTATGATTGACAGATGGATATTCAAAACAGTTAAATGTATTTTATTCTTTGATAACCTATGATTGAGGAGGAATGTGGCCACAGGATTGGAGGAAAACTCATCAATAACCTGCATTATGCAGATGGCACAGCCTTGCTCAAACTGAGGAGGATATGAGGCATATGCTGCAGAAGATGAAGGACTATCGTTTTCAATATAGACTGAAGCTCAACATTGAGAAAACAAAGATCCTCACCACTGGGCCAGTTAGCAGCTTCATGATAGATGGAAAAGAAATTGAGATTGTTAACTGCAACTTAGTTGGTTCCACAATCAACACTCTTGGCACCAGTAGTCAGGAAATCAAAAGATGAATTGCATTGGGAAAGTCAGCTGTCAGAGTCCTCATGGGTAGTGAAGAGCAACTATTTCATTCTAGAGACTAAGGTGCACCTGATACAGGCCATGTTTTTCACAGTTACTTGCTATGCATCAGTGAGCTGGACAATGACTAGAGATGGTAGAAGAATTGATGTCTTTAAGTTGTGGTGCCAGAGAAGGGTGTTGAACATACTGTGGGCTTCCAGCAGAACAAACAAGTCTGACCAGGAGGCAAGGATATTGAAGTTCCCATCTCATGTACTTTGGGCACATAGCTAGGAGAGACCAGTCCTTAGTATATCACTCTTGGAAAGGTGGAGAGCGAGCACAGGAGAGGAAGACGCAGGATGGAGATGGATTGACTCAGTGACTGGAAATGTAGGATTGGTTCTGTCGGAGATGAGATTGGCTCAGGATAAAACAAGGTTCAGAGCTGTTGTACATAGGGTCACTATTAGTCGCAGGCAACTCAACAGCACATAACAACAACCCTGTGATTCAGTCACTCATGTGACTAAACTTTTCCAAAATAAAATGTTCAGGATCCTTAGCTTTGCGAGAGAGAGTATGTGTATGCATGTGCACATATGTGGTATACTTTAAAAAGAAATAAAGTAATAAAAAAATCTCACCATGTCCTTGAACTTTAGCCTTATCTGTGATGTATCTGACCAGGAAGCCATAGAGATATTTTTATAGCTATTTAGCAACATGAAGCTGTGTCTCATTGCCTTCACTGAAAACACTTATGTCCTCTTATGTCCTGTGTCTCAAAGATCATAACACTTGGGTTAAAATGGAAAAAAAAAAAAAAAAGAACAAAACAGAATTCCACAATGCTGGCTTGGACTGTCTGTCATGTCCACCAGCAAAGTCCAGTGGGAGGATGTCTTTTTTTGAGAGGACGTCTTGATATTAAGATATAAACCATTGTGAAGTCCTTGCTTCTCTGCACCAAGCATTTCAAATCCTCTTTACTTTGAGCAAGCAAGGCTGTATCATCTACATAACACAGGTTGGTTATGAGTGTTTTTCAGATACCAATACTGCATTCCTCTTCATAGAGTTCCTCTTCACAAATTACTTGCTCTCTATAAAGATTGCATGAGTATGGAAAAATGATACAACTCGGATGGACATTCTTTCTGGTGTTAAGCCATACAGTGTTCCCATGTTCTATTTGGACAGTACCTTCTTGGTGTAGAGACAGATTTCAAGCAAGTTGTAGGGTGGAAAATGGCAATTTGCATATAAGATTTTAAGTAGGAGGAGATACTAGTTTGACATAAAAAGTGTTAGTTTTGAATGTTTTAAAATATGCTTCAATTAATAGTTTCCATCATGTCTTAAATTTGTCCTTCTGGCTAGACTTCTGAAATAAATGATTACTTAAAAGAGATGAAAAGAAGATATGAAAGAACGCTAAAAAAACCCAGTGAAGTGTTAAAATGAAAAGTGCAAGACCTTAAATTAGGAAACCAAAATAGAACATCTTCAGTATTTAATAAACTGAAAGAACTGAAGAATAATTTCAAGTCTCAGGTTGCAAGATTGAAAGTTTCTATGGGCAACATAATGACAGAGGAAGCAAAAAAAGATTAAGGATTACACAGAATCACTGTAGCAGAAAGAATTGATCAATATTCAGCCATTTCAGGAGACCAATTATGAAAGCTATTGAAGAAAGAAATCTAAACAGTGCTAAAGGCATTGGTATAAAACAGAGCTCCAGGAATGCCAATAGAAATGTTTCAATAAACAGATACAGCAATGGCCAAAAAAAATTTGAATGACCTGGCAATTAACTAGAAGAGATCCATGGGTCCATTCCAAAGAAAGGTGATCCAATTAGTGTCTAATTAGCATCACATGCCAGTAAAATCTTTCTGAAAAGAATTCAGAAACAATTGAAGCAGTGTATTGTCATTAAACTGCCAAATTAAAACTAGATTCAGAAAAGAGATGGAAGTAGGTATACAATTGCTGATGTTAGATACATCTTGGCAGAAAATATCAGAAAAAATACTTACATATGTTTTTATTGACTATGCAAAGAAAGGCTTTTGACTCTATGGATCATAACAAATATTGGATAACTTTTCAAAGAACGGCAATTCAAAACACTTGATTGTGATCACATGAAACTTGTTCATAAATGAAGAGATAGTTATTCAGACAGAAGAAGGGAATACTGCGTGGCTTTAAGTCAAGAAAGGTGTATGGCGGGCTTGTTTGCTTTCATCATACTTACCAGTCTGCATGCTGAGCAAATAGTGGGAGAAGCAGGAGTATACGGAAGAAGAATGTGATAGCAGGATTGGAGGAGGGCTGAGTAACAACTTGTAAACAAACTTGTTTACAGAAAAGGAAAAGAGTTTGACGTACTTTCTGATAAAGGTATATGTTAGGTCAAGGGTGCAAGGGCAAGCTCATATTTTATTCAGCACTCTTAAGAGGGAAAGGCTAGGTTATCTGGAGGAAAAGACAATGCAAAAGTGGGCACATGCAGCTGGATTCAGTTACTTGCTCTGCATCTGAAAGGTGGTCAGAAATATAGGATGTCAGAAGAAGAATTGATGCCTTTGAGTCGTGATGTTGGAGACAAGCACTGTCTCATGGACTGCCAAAAGAACAAACCGATATGTTTTGGGAAAGGTGCAGTCAGAGGGCTCCTTGGAGGCAAAGATGGCTAAGCTTAGTCTCATACTTTGGGTATGTTGTTAGGAGACGCTATTACTTGGAAAGTGGCATCAGGCTTGGAAAGAGGGAGGGTCAGTGAAAAAGACCCTCAACAACATGGATTGGCACAGTGACTGATCGAGTACAGCTGAGATGATGAGGGTAGGGCTGCTCTGAGATGTGGTCAACACAGTGGTACTGAACAACAAGTTCAGCAAAGGTCGTGTGCTTTAAAAGCCCTTCTTTCAGGATGCATCTATTTGATTAGGAGCTTAATCATCACAAGACATGCTTGTTTAAAGATGACTGTCCTCTAAAAGGTCAAAGGTCACTCTCATGGCACCTGGAAGCTCTAAACAGCGTTAAAAGGTGGTTAAAGAGGGATCACCTGGGAGTTCCCAGGCTTCTTAAGTAGGATGTGTTTTGTTACTGTGATGACCAAGCCTGTTTACATTAAGGGGCTCTTGTATCAAGTTGCTGTGCTGCAGTCCCAAAGGCTCCTTAAATCAGATTTAATCTACCAGGGGCTTGAATCCACCAGCTGCTTCACAGGAGAAGGATGAGATGTCTCCTCCTGTGTGATTTACTGCCACTGAAAATCCCCTGGATGGTCAGTTGTGGGTTGTTTCCAACTCCACAGCACACAACAATAGACTAACATTAGTTGAATACTGGCCTTCCAGATCAGCACTGCCTCAGGGTAAAATACTTTGATTCATTACATCAAAGAAATAAAACCGGAATCGGGAAAGTCTGCAGTTCAGAGTAAACCTAGCAGTAACTAATTTGAAGTTCAAAACAGGTAAACTTCTCTACTCCCTGAAAGGACACTCTTGGGCACAGGAAGTTGTGCCGCTAGCCCACCTTTCTGGAGGTTTAAATTCACCAGCAGGTCTGAGGGAGAAAGATGAGTAATCTCCCATGTGATTTACAGCCTCTGAAAACTCTACGGAAGATCAGCTAGGAGTTGGTTCCAGCTGGATGGTAATGCGTATTTGCTGAAAAGGCCATTCTCCATACAAGTCAGAAGCTCATCTTAATTATGTTAACAGGAAAGGATTGATTCTCAGCAATAGAGAGGGTGGGGATGCAAAGGGTCTTTCTCAAAATTGTCCGTCCAGGCAAAGAGCACAGCATGCTTCAGCCTGATGAAGGTCTCTTTTCAATTGTCCTTCCAGACTGAAAAAGGACATTTTCCCCTTTTAAATTATTATTAAAGAAAGCTAACTTTCTACTGCTTTCTTGCCTGTCACACCCTTAGACCACTTGCCTTTCATTGTTTCAGCACTCTAAGCTGAATAGCACATTTTCTCCCTTCATTTTGCCAACCGTGAACCATCCATTCCTTTACTCTGAGATTAGGGAAGAATGGGAATCTCAGAACATTTGCTTGTGCTTATGTGAAATCTATAGTTGGACCAGGAGGTAGTTGTCAGAACAGAGAAAGGAGACACTGCATGGTTCAAAATTGGGAAGGGTGTGCATCTAGAGTTTCCTATCTCCATATGTTTTCAATCTATATGCAGCACAGATTACCCAGGAGGCTGGGCTCTATGTGGAGAAATGTTGCATCAGGATTGGAGGTAGACTCATCAGCAATCTCCAATATGCAGATGACACAACCCTGCTTGTCGGAACTGAGAAGGACCTGAAGTGCTTGCTGTGGAGGGTCAAGGACTGAAGCCTTCAATATGGATTGAGGCTCAATATCTAGAAGACAAAGATTCTCACCACTGGGCTATTTGGCAGCATCATGATGGATGATGAAGAGATTGAGATTGTTCACAGCTTTAGTTTGTTTGGCTCCACAATCTACACTCTTGGCACCAGCAGCCAGGAAATTAAAAGATGAGTTGCATTGGGAAAGTCTGCTGTCAGAGACCTCTCCAAGGTACCGAGAAGCAACGATGTCAGCCTGGAAACTTAAGGTGCTCCTGATACAGGCCATAGTCTTTACCATTACTTTCTATGCATCAGAGAGCTGGACAATGACTAGGAATGATAGAAGGAGAGTTGATGCCTTTTAGCCTTGGTGCTGGGGAAGAGTGCTGAATATACAATGGACTGCTAGGAGAACAAACAGGCTTGTCCTGAAGAGGGTGGAGCCAGACTGCTTGTTGTAGGCAAGGATCCTGAAGCTTTGTCTAACATACTTTGGACATGTTGCAAGATGGGATCAGTCCTTGGAGAGGGATGTCATGCTTGGGAGGGTGGAGAGACAGCGCAGGAGAGGAAGACCTTTGATGAGATGAAATGATTATGTCACTGAGGTAATGGGGATGGGCATGTCGGAAACAATAAGATTAACCAGGGATAGAGCAGGGTTTAGGGCTGTTGTACATAGGGTCGCTATGAATCTCACAAGCAACTCAACAGTACATAAAAACAAGCTGCTCTGCACCCCTTCAGGATTTGAATCTCCTGCTTATAGCAGAACAGACATGATGATCATGTCTCAGGACAGACATGATGATCTCTTCAGTTTGGAGGTACTGGCTGTTTTTTGGGGTTTTTTTCCTAGACAAAAGCTTTCCTCTTGAATCATTGAGAAAATGGCACATAAATCGTTAAGTCAGTGATTATCTGAGAAATGCAGCGCTGCCTCTGTCAGAGAGGGCCTGGGGCCTTAACTGAGGGGAAGCGCAAACGTAGAACTCAGATTTACACTGAGTGCCAGTTTCTCACATGTGCTTGTAACCCCACACATTTCCAGTGTGGGAAAACCGACAAAGGGTTTGAAGAAAGTAAGAATCAAAACTCTGACTGTTGACATCCTCATGACATGGAAGAGCACCCGAGCAGGCCAGATGTTTCAAGTCACATGTGGAGAAGTGTTTGTGGTTGGATTCTGTTTGAAACTGATTGTTGATACTCTCTTGAGACAGCTTGTGACAAACTGTATAATAAAAATGTTAAAAATAGTGTATTTATTCCCTGAAAAAGTTGAGTTCCCACAATTCACTGAGCTGGGAAAATTGCTAAGCTTTTTGTACACAATGTGCTGATTCTCTGTTCGTTGCCCATCGAAGTTTTACTTAGAATTTTTCCCCCCAAATTTCTAGCAAAACTGCAGCTACCTTTAACAACTAAAACAGATGCCAATTTTAAAAGACAGTGAATTTTTCAGAGAATTATTTCTGTAAGTTTGCCACCACTGTCCAATAGCACTATGATATAATTCATGCTGGCAAATCAAATACATAATTCTAGAATTTCTAGCAGTCATATTAAAAAGGTAAAAAGAAACAAGGGAAATTTAAATGTATTCGTTTTATTTGACTCACTGCGCTGTAATCCCAGCGCACTTGGTTAGAATCCACCAACTGCTTCATGGAAGAAGGATGTGCAATCTCGTCCCATGTGATTAGCTGCCTCTGAAAACTCTGAAGAGTCAGCGATGGGTCAGTTCTGACTCTACGGTGCACCACAACAATATATTCAGCAATATCAAGCATGAAGCATATGTTAGTATAATCCTTTTGGGAGGAAGATATACATATATATTCTAAAACATAATAATTGCAAATACTCTAAGAAGCTTCATAATATAATCACTAATAGTACATAAGCAAGTACATAATCACTATCACGGTCTATAATTTTGGGTTCAATAGTTGTCTTTTATAAAATTTTTATTTTTGTGTGTGTGTATGTGTACCATCAAATCGGATCTGACTGGTACAGGAGGAGAGCATCTGGTGGATTCGAACTGCTTACCTCTGGGATTGCAGTGCAGCTTCTTGCCATTAGTCCACCAGAGCTCGCCAATAATTGTCATTTTGTCTATCTGTTGTTATTATTAGATGCCGTTGAGTTACATGCATCCCATAGTGACCTTATGAACAACAGACTGAACCCTGAACTATCCTATGCCTTCTTCATTATCTCCCAGATAGTGGGGTTTTGTTTTTTTTTCCTATTTGGGGGAAATACAAGAACACAGAAAGGCTAGACCATTCTAGAAGGTGAAGGCAGTAACAGGTTTTCCTCCCATCCCCGGACAGCTATGTTGCTGTCCTAGGAGCTTCACGGTGAGTCAGATGCTCCTGAGACTTGGATCCTTGGGGAGTGATAAAATGTGTTAGATCCACTGAGCCTTTGCTTCCACAGGCAAATATGGAGTCCAAGGTTCAGGGGCAGATGTCAGAGGTGGCAGAGTGTGGTGACGTAATGGGAGCATCCTGGGCAGGTCGTGCCTGTGACAGGATGTTGGCTGAAATTCCTTCTGTTACATCCTACTCAAGTTTGATTCTCCAACCTTACTGGAAATTCTGTGATCTACATAGAATATCAAAACGCAGACTCATTGCCCTTGAGTCAGAGCTGACTTTTCACTGACCCTCATGTGGGTTTCTAGGTTATAAACCACAAGGGAAGAGAATGCCTTCCTTTCTCTTGAGAAATAATTGGTCAAACCACTAGGAGGGTGTCGCCTTTGAGTTTGCAGTTCAGTTCCCTAGGGACTAGGTCACCAGAACTCTGCCCCTGCCCTATTTAAACAAAGTTATTTCTATTACCAACCCCACATTTTGACCAGTGTTCACAGACAGGAGTATGAGGAAGTCTATGTAACAACATAGAAAAATGCACATACTCCTAAGAAAGCCTGATAATCAATATTTTGCACTAAGTACAAAATATGACCGTAAAAAAGGAGCTATAACAATGATATACAATAGAAATGTAATTCATGACTCAGTGTGCCATCCTCATCATCTCTGACACACTAGAGCCCATTATTCAAGTCACCATGTCAGTCCATCCCATTGGGAGTCTTCATTTCTACTGTTGACCATCCATCTATCCAAATCCTTTTCCAAGGGAGCTACATGTCCAAACCTTGCCAAGCTACATGTCCAGAGCATGAAAGATAAAGCTGCATCCAAAAAAGAAACAAGATTCATTTGAATAAAAGGTTTCAACCCAAGATTTTAACATACTATTATTTTAATATGTTATTGTTATTTTTGAGATAGTTGACATACTTTTTGACATTGTGTCTTCAAAATCTTGCGTGTATTTTACACTTACATCTCAATTTGGAGTAGCCACTTTTCAAATGTTCAATGAGTATAAGTGTGTAGTGATTATTGTATTGGAAAGTATAAAACCAGAAAGAAATGGGAAAATTTTTATATATGTTGGTATAACTATACTTTTTCCTTTTAAAAAATGTCCAGAATATCAGTGAGAAACTTTTATTTAGATTGTATTTAATAGTGATTGACTAAATGTTTCCCCTTAAGTTCAAGTGTTAAAACAAGTATTTAACTCTACTTCTATTCAATATTATATTAGAAATTAAGGGGGAGGGGGAAACCCAAACAAACTTAAAGACATCCAAACTGGGAAGAAAATCATACAACTCTCATTTTCACCTAGGCAATATGGTCATCTATGAAGCAAATCCAGTGGAACCTCTAAAAGACTGCTGAATTGAATGAATGAGGCTAACAAGTTTGTAGGACACAGAATCAATATGTGAAATCAGTGGTATTTCTGTGTACCAGCAGTTAGCAATCAGAAATTGAAGTTGTAAGTCTGTGTAATTTACAGAGCACAATAGACCTAAATGCTTCTTCGTCCTGCATCACCTCCCTCATCAGTTATAGATAAGACTCTTGTAATGTGTAAGATTTTCACTGGCTGATTTTCAGAAATAGATCACCAGGCCTTGCTGCCTAGCCTGTTTTTGTCTGAAGCTCACACCTGCTTAGCATTAATCAGTAGGCTAACATCTAACCTCACACTGGGATATCATAGGTCAAATGACCAGTCTTCAAAGGTTAAAGGGTTCCAAAATAAAGAGTTAAAGAGGGGGATGTCTGTAGATTAAAAGGTTTTTAGAAGATGTAACCAGAAAATTGTTTTAATTTTTCATTTTTATTTTAGTGAACATTTACAGAACAAATTTGTTTTTGATCCAACAATTCATATTTTATGTTTCATGACATAGATCACAGTCCCTGCCTTGTAACGACTCTTTCCACTTCTTCCTTACTTTTTCCATTTTCATTCATCTTTCCTCCTGTCCACTGAACTTTATCCCTGGGCAAATTGCCACCCTTTTGGTCTTGTATGATCTTACTTTTTCTAAGGAGTGAGCTCCTGGAGTTATTAATCACCTTAGACTTGGTTTATTGTTTGTCCAGAAGTTAAATCAAGGGTGACCTCAGTTCCAGGCTGTAATAAAATACAATCCAATGAATGATTGATTGATTGATATGCCTCACAACATGGATGGATCTGGAGGACATCATGCTGAGTGAAATAAGTCCATTACAAAAGGACAAATGGTTTGTAAGTCACTATTGTAAAAAGTCAAGAAACGTTATTGATAGTTACCAGGAATGGGAGAGAAAGAGTGAGTCACGAAGTAAATAGTAGGCACTTGTTAATTAAGGCAAAAAGAAAGGCAAAACACAATAGGCAAAGTCAGTGGCAAGGCAAAGGAAGATACAGGGAGCTACAAAGAAAAAAGTCCAACTTTAGTAAGTTCTATAACATGCAATCCTACGACAACAGTAATAATTGTGAATGGACACGCAGGTAGATTTGTATACTAAATAGATATAGGGTGATATACAGCTGCATGAATATATACCTAGGTTGTGAATATTTCTACACACATATTTTTAGCTATTCCATGTCAATCCATATACATACCTTAGAACACGAAGGAAGCACTGGTACAGAAACTTCTTAGAGCCAAACACCTCACAGAATGAAGCTGCTGGGCTGGAAGACTAAGGACCATACTATTGAGATTAATTGGTATAATATAGTTCCTAAAGATGAAATGTTACATCCTAATTTGGTGAGTTATGGCCAGGTTCTTAAAAGCTTGTGAGTGGCCAGTGAAGGTGCAGCTATTAATGTCTTCTTGTCTGGAGCACAGGAGAGTAAAAACTAAAGATTTAAAGTACTTAGCCCAAAGAACTGGCCCTTATGAACCACAGCCTCCTCGAACCTAACGTCAGAAGAACTAGATGGTGTCCATCTACCATTACTGACCTCTTTGACCATCGTCACACAAGAAGTGATCCTAGTTAGATGAAAATGTTAAAAAAAAAAAAAAAGACTTACTGGTTTGACAGAGTAGAGACTGGAGGAACTCCCAACATTATTAATCTAAGATAGTCTTTACTTTGAATTTAAGTAGCTTTCAGGGCCCACATTTCAGCCAAAATAATAGACTGAAGTGATTTAACTAATACACTTACTGCAAAAGATCAAAGACTGTAGCCTGCAACATGGGTTATATCTCAACTTCAAGAAAATAAAACCTCACTACTTGACTGACGGGCAACATCATGATGAGAAAAGATTTAAATTGTCAGCAATTTCATCTTACTTGGATCCACAGTCAACACTGTTTGGTACCAGCAGTCAAAGATCTACAAAGCATTCAAGACATCAATGACATCAGCCTAAAAATTAAGGTGCACCTGATCCAAGATGTGATCTTTTTTATTATTTGCTATTCATCTAAAGGTTAGATAATGACTACAGATGACAGAAGAATCAATGCCTTTGAGTTGTATTGGAGAAGAATACTGAATATCCCCTAGGACATTAAGGGGGGAAATTGGTCTTGGAGAAAGTGGGACCAGGGTGTTCCCTGGAGGCAAGGATGGCAAAACCCCGTTTCACATACTTTGAGTATGTTGTTAAGAGGGGCCAGACTTCAGAAAAGGACATCATGCTTAGAAAAGTGGAAGGTCAGTGAAAGTGAGGAAAACCCTCAGAGAGGTGGATTGACACAGTGATTGTAACAATGGGCTCAAGAATATTAAGAGTTGGTGAGGATGGCACAGGATAGGGTAGATCCATTGTTTGTCGGATCTCTGAGTTGTAGTCAACTGAATAGCACATAACAACAACTGAGAAAAATGTCTTCCTTAGAGCAATCAAGTATAAGACAATATCTGCTCCAAACCAAAGATGAGAAGAAAGAGACTGGCAAGGGAACAGGACAGAGGGAACCAGGGAACCCAAGGTGGAATTGGAGTGCTGACATCAGGATCATAATCAAGGTCATAGAATAATTTGTAAATGAACTGACTGGGAAAATTAATTTTCAATGTAAAATTTCACCCAAAGCACATTAGAATGATTTTAAAAAGAATAAAGTATAATTTTTTGCAATATACATTTGAGCGTTGAAAATCCAAAATAATGCAAGAAAATATATGGTTACTTTGCAAGTAAACAAAGATTGTGATTGCACTGGGTGGCATGGAGAGACTTCTTGGGTGGCTGATGAAGGCCTATTTAGTGACCTTGGAGTTGTTTGCCTTAAAATAATTCAACAAGTCTTATATTTGATGTGTGTAATCTTCTGTAGAAGTTACAAAGGGAAAATGGGGAGAAAAGTTTCCATTTCCATCTTACCCTTTAGCTTGGGAAGTCAGTGGCTGACACAGAGGTCATGAGTTGGGTTGTCCTAGAAAATTCACTTCGAGGGGACTTTGGGTTAAGTTTCCTCTAATTTATTGTAACCTTTCATGAGCAGAAGGTTTATTTTTAAAAGTAAGTAAACAAAACAGTGATAAGCTTTGTTCCTTGTTCTCCCAGTACTGCTGAGAAAATAGAGTGATGAGTTTTCTGTTGCAAAAGCATTGCTTAACATTACTTAAAACAACTTTGTCATCTCTCAGAGAAATAAATGACTGTGAATCAGTCAAGTGGCATGACAAGGTGCATACCTGTATCGTTTATTGATACTTCCTCCTAGTTTATCTCCATGTAGGTGGAACTGCTCAGACATGCTGATACTTACACTGTGGGGATACACAGATATTAAGATGCATACTAAGATAACAAATGCTTGCTTTAGGAAATATAAGTGCCTAAACTGGACAGAAGAACGTATTGAACTGTACCATGAGTATACAGACAGCTAAATCCAGTTCATAGACTTACATGTTGTATATAGAGTAACAGCTGGAAGCACTTTATCAGGAATGTCCTAGAATCCAACCTTCTGTTTTAATTCCCTGCATCATCTCCTGGCTTTAAATAGATGATGACTCCCAAATTTATATCTGCAGCCCAGATGCTGTTTCTTTAGCCAACATCTATAGATTCCAGTTGCCGGCTGAACAAGTCCACTTAGACAGCTAATAATCATTTCCAACCTATTCTATTTCTATTTCAAGTAGAAATTCTGAAATCTACTTCCATAAAAATCTCTTCGCCTAGTGTTCTCAGGTCAACCAAGAGATGGATAATATCCTCCTGTGTAATTCACAGCCTTGGGAACCCAGTGGAAGATCAGCTATTAATTGTCTCCAACTGAATAACATTTAGTGTGAGTCACCTGTCTGATTGTTTTGATCCCAAATCTTGGAATCATCCTTGATATCTCTATGTTTTTTACATCCCACAGCTAATCAGTTAACAAAGTATTTTCTATTTATTTTCAAAATATAAGGAATTTTGGTGCCAGCAGCACTTTGCATGTTCAGCTGTGAACCTTAAAGTTGATAGTTCGAGTCCACCAGCTTCTCTGTGGGAGAAAGATGGGCAAGATCCTTCTGTAAAAAATTGCAGACTCAGAAACTCGCTTGTTGCTGTTGCATGCTGCAAGTTAGACTTGACCCACAGATTTGGCTATTGGCAAACTTTTCAAACCTGCTTTGATGCCCTTTGGCATGTGCTCACGGATGCCAGAGCACTTCTCTACTTTCTGGCACAAGATGGTTCAGGCTCATTTAGTCTTCAAAACCTGCATCAGCCATCTTGCAAGGATCCCTAGTTTCTTTAAGTGGTGATGGTGTTTGAAAACTGAGATGTGGGCTCTTGGCGTTATCTTTGTTTCCAGGCCTTCTGAGTGGGCATAATAAGAAATTATCTGTTTGTCATCTACCGATCTGTCTACATGGCTGCCTGCATATCTATCTTGCCTAACTCTGAAACACCATGAACTTACACTGATCCCTCAAATTTCAACCCAACAATGCAGATACAGTCTAGCCTTCCTCCTTTTTTTTTAGCTTTTATTGTTTTTAATCCTATAAATAAAAATAACAATAGTTGAAAATATATTTACAGTTGGTTATATGAGACACTGAATTCTGGTTTCCCTCTACTTTGCAAACATAGTAAGAATGTATCATAAAAAAAAATCAGAGCCTAAGTCCTAGCAGTTGATAAACTGCCTGCTTATCTTTATTTTATCAAAGCAGTTAATAATGTCAAAAAGTTTGTCATTCTTCCTTTCGTATCTTCTCCCAGCTTTTCAAAGATTCAATAGAAGAAACATCCAAATGCCGCGACAACACAGAACAAACTGTCATTCATAAAAACATCATGAATGTAGTTGTCCGTGTCTGCATCCCAGAAACAGCGAGCAGCCGTGAACACTCGTTCACCTCTCTGTTCTCCAATCACTACTTGCACCACCATTTTATATCAGTCAAATCCCATTTCTTTTAATTTCTTTTTAATAATTTCTGATAATCGTTTTGTGAGCTGAGGCATTTCTTCTGCAACATATTCAGCATTTGCCAGTTCCTCCTTGAGTATAGTCCGGATACAATCTTTAACCAGAGGAGGCCTAAACGTTTGCTGGAAAGCAGGCCGCAGGATATAAGTGTTCTCGGATTTGTCTGATTTCTCAGTTTCGGGAACCGGTCAGCCACGGCGAACAACAGGCACGTTGAGGCGGCCATGGTCAGGCCGAGGGTGTCTCACGATGATCTAGTCTTCCCCTTTTCAAGATCTTAAACTACCTTTCCTGATAGTAATAAGAATGGTTGCTATGATCTTTAGCTTCAGTATATACACATATCATTTATATATGCAATACATATATAATGCATAATTTAATGCATTATATATTAAATTATAATACATATATTCATCAATCAGACAAAAATTTTCACCACTGGGCCAATGCACAGCACTATAATAGAAGAAGAAGAGATTGAGGTTGTTAACAGTTTCAGTTTTGATTCACAATCAACACTCTTAGCATCACCAATCAGGAATTCAAAACATGAACTGCACTCGATAAGTATGCTGTTAGGGACCTCTCCCGAACACTAAAGAGCAACAATATCAGTCTAGAGACTAAGGTGTAGCAGATCCAGGCCATGGTCTTTGGAATTACTGTGTATCAGAGAGCTAGACAATGACTAAGGATGACAGAAGAATAATCGATGCCTTTAAGTTGTGGTAGTGAGGAGGAGTGTAGAACATTCTGTGGACTGCCAAGAGAAAAAAAAACAGGTCTGTCCTGGAGAGGATGAAATCACATTACTTCTTGGAGGCAAGGATTTTGAAGCTCTGTCTGACATACTTTGTGCATGTTGCCAGGAGGGACCAGTCCTTGGAAATGGACATTATGCTTGAAAGGGTGGGGGGACAGCACGGAAGACGACGACCCTGGAGGATATGGACTGACAGAATAGATGTGTTGCAAACAGTGAGATTGGCTCAGGATAGAGCAGGGTTCAGAGCTATGGTGCATAGACTATTTTTGCAGGAGAAGGCACATAACAGGAACAATATATACTATTTTTTAATTGCCAAATAATTTTCTATAAAAACAAACTTACTGTAGTTCAATATTTTTATGGTTCCTTTAAAAATTTGTATACAGTGAAATATACTATTAATTAATGCACTTTAAAATGAATTGTTATTAATGTATATGTACGTACATAAGTTTGTATGTGCTTTCTAAATACCATCACCCAAGACAATATAAAATAATCAATCCAGAATTTCACAGTAACCCTTTTCACACAATGTTCATCTCCCTCCCAAGGAAAAAATACGCTACATTTTAATACTATACGATTGTTTTGCCTGTTGCTAAGTGCCATATAAATGAAATGATAAGATTTGCATCCTTTGTGTCTGGAATTTTGTTTCTTTGTTTTTCCTCAGCAAATTGCTTTTGGAAAGTATCCAAGTTGTTTCAGGTAGCTCTAATTTAGTCTAGCAGAGTATCTATAACTAAAGTCCTCTGCTATTGGTAGGTGCCTGGGTGAACTGTGACTCACAGTGACCCTGTGAACAGCAGATTTGAGTCCTGCCCTGCCCAGCGCCATCCTCACCATCTCAGCCACACTCAAGCTCTTGTTACAATCTCTGTGTCAGTCCAACTCCTGGAATGTTTTCCTCTCCTTCCCAGACCTATCCCAGAATAATGTCTTTTTTCCAAGGACTGGCCCTTTCTAATAATGTGCCCAAGTATAGGAGACAAAATTTCACCGTCCTTGCTTCTAAGGGGTGTTCTGATTGGACTTTCTTCAAATTTGCTTCTTCAAGATTTGTTTGCTCTTCTGGTAGTACATGGAATATTCATTATTCTTAACCAACACCACAATTCAAAAGTATCAATTCTTCTTTAGTTTTCCTTACTTCTTGTCTAACTTTAAGATGCACAGGAAACAGTTGGAAAGATCATGGCTTGGTTTAGGTGCAGCTTAATCTTTTTTGCTTCTAATATTTTTATTGGTTGGCATGCAGGGATTCACATGCATTGTATTTCATGCATGTACACTGTGTATTATACAATCATTCATATACATTGTATTTTGTATAATTGAGTACTATTGATACATGCTCCTCTGCCTGCTGGACAAAGCCCATGAGCCCAAACCCAGAGCTTTCATCTCTGCCTTGTTTGCCTCCATCCCACCTGTGGTCCTGTGCTGCCAGAGTCCAGCTTTGGTCTTTAAAATCATTAGGGAGAGATAATAGAAAGTTCTAGGAAGAATGGGAGAAAAAAATAGAACAAAATTCAAAACTATAAGAGCAGCCATGTTGGTCTGATAGAGACTGATGGAACCTCCAAGACTGTTGCCTTTAGATACCTTCCAAACTGGAACTAAGCTCACACTTGGAGATCACCTGGCAGTCAGACAGCAGATTGGCTGTAAAGCGAATTAAGAAAGCTCATGAGTAAAAAATTCTTCACAATGGTCAACCAGATGAGAAAAAAAGTCAGTGTTTGATCAAAATCTAAAACTTAGAAGTCAGGAAGGGGAAGGGAGAAGGCTGGGTCAGTTAGAAAACTCCAGGAGAACGCAGGAAGAGAGTGTTACATTGAGGGAACTGCAGCTACTTTTATGAAACTAATGTTATGCGTATAAATTGTTGAATGGAAAACCAAATTGTTCTGTTAACTTTTCCCCAGACCAAATTAAAAAAAAGCAAAAACCCTATGGAGCACGGTTCTACTCTGACACAGTTAGGGTTTTCACAAGTCAGAATCAATGCAGGGAAAGAAAGGGGGGGGGGAAGACAAATGAAAATCATTAGAGGGAAATAATAAAAGGTGAGTTTCCTTAAACAAACAAACAAAAAATGAGTATGGATGAATCTGAAGGGCATGATGCTAAGTGAAAGAAATCAATCGCAAAAGTACAAATATTGTGTGAAACCACTGTGATAAAAAGTGAAGAATAAGTTATACACAAGAAGAAACGTTCTTTGATGGTCACCAGGGATGGGGAAGGGAGGAAAAAAGAATCACTACCTAGAAAGTACGTAAGTGCTAATTCTTGTGAAAATAACAAAAGGTAATGAACAATATGGGGGAAGTGTGTACCATATGACCAAGGCAAAGGATGACACTGAGAAGTACTTAAGAATAAAGAGTAGTATTCCATTGTGTAAATATGCCACAGCTTCTCTATCTATTCGTTTGTTGATGGGCACCTGGGTTGTTTCCAACTCCTTGCTATTGTGAACAAAGCCACGATAAACATGGGTGTGCATATATCTGCTTAGATGTCGGTTATGGTCTCTTTAGGGTATATTCCCAGTGTTGAAATTGCTGGGTCAAATGGTATCTCTATTTGCAACTTTTTGAGACAGCGCCACACCACTTTCCACAGTGGTTGCACCATTTTACACTTCCACCAACAGTGAATAAGGGTTCCAGTTTCTCCACAACCTCGCCAGCATTTGTTGCTTGCTGTTCTGTTAAATTTTGCTATTATGACTGGGCTGAGATGATTGAAAAACAAAGAACTCATGTAATATTATTCAAAATGGATGACCCTAGAGGACATTATGCTGAGTGAAATATCTCAGTCACAAAAGGACAAATACTGCATGGTGCCATTGTTGTAGAATGGGACTGACATCAGGGTTGGGGTAAGACTGAGAAAAACTGGATAAATTATATATACTGCATTGAAACAGATGAGGGAGAGAATAACTTAAAAGCAATATATGATAGGGTACTATGGTTATCACAAGAGTCCAGAACTAAGGTTGCATAGTGGAATGTACTTGGGGCAGTGGGAGGGGTGCTGGGGGATTGTATACCAAAGAAGGAATTTTTCTTTTGCTTTTCAAAGAGAGGAGCAAACTGGGGGTGGGGGTGGAGGTGGGGGAGTCTGGGCAGGGAGAAAAGTGCAACAATGAATGAATGGAAATCCAAAATCTCTGTAAGTGTTCATTAAAATGAATAAAATTTTTTAAAAAAGTAACAAGAAAAAAAGAATAAAGAGTAACAGCAACAACCAAAAATAAAAAAAACTGTAATCATAGTAAGTGCTAATATATTGTTTCACTGCAACAGTAGTAAGAATAGTAAATTGTGAGGACATACATAGATAAATATGTATGCTAAGTAGGCGAGGGAGATCGTAAAAGACTCACATGCATATATATTGGTATGGTTGTGGCTATTTCTACATATATATTTATAAATGCTACATATATCTACAAACTAGAACACATGGGGGTGGGGTTATAGAAGCTGCTGAGACGTCAGGTCTAACCTACTGGGTGTGGAGCCTGTGAGCCACAAGCTCTGTGGGCATCTATGTCAATTGTCAGAACATGGTTTATAAGGTCAGTGTTCTACCTCTTAGTGTGGTCAGTAGCAGCTGGGATGCTGAACGTTTACAAGTGTCCACCTAAGAGTGTCTGTTGATCTCTTCTCTCATGAAACATTGGGAGAATGAAGGAAAATGAGAGCTCAAGGAAGCAGTGAATTCAGAGGACTAATGGCCACACGAACCACAGCCACCTCTAATTTGAGATCAGAATAGCTGTCAGGACTGACCACTCTGACCAAGAGCACAAAAGAAGAGGTTAGTGAGAATTAGTAAAAATATATAATAAAATTTAAAGAAAATCCTAGCCTTACAGGTCTGAAAAGACTGGAGGAACTGTTAAGACTATTACCTTGAAACGACCTTCTAACTTGAACTGAAGGCAGTCTTGGGAATTACCTTTCAGCCAAATAGTGGATCCCGTGCCCATTGTTTTTTGAGTTGATTTGGACTCAAGGTGACCTTCCATTGCATGTTATGGTAGACCATTTTACAGGAGGAGACAGTCTATCTTTCTCTGCTGGTAGATTAGAACTGCCAACTTCTTCGTTAATAGCTCAACTCTAATGAACTATACAACCTTAAGACAGGCTTATGAAGTAAACGATAATACCCATGAAGAATGGGCTCCTTAGATCAGTTAATCACATAGTACCAAAAGGGAAACTTTTGTCTAAAACCAGAGATGAGAAGTCAGGGAGAGACAGAGAAACCAGAGAAAGAAAAATTAGAAGATCCAAGGAGGAAATGAGGAGGGTATTGACATACTGCAAGTATACAGCCAATTTCATGAATCAACTTGTGTATATGAGTTATTGATCAGAACAACACATTTGTTATATAAAATTTGACCCAAATCATAATAAAATGTAACAAAAAATATACTCAGAATCTTATATAAACCCAGGAATTACTTCTGGATCTTTAAGAAGCACCCTGGGAGTCTTGTTAAGATGTAGATACTAACTCAATACACGTGAGTCAGAAGTGCAACTTCTCAGTAAGGATTTGAATTGAATGAACCAGTTCAATTCTCTGTTTTGAATCCACCAAGTACTCAGTGAGAGAAAGATAGAGTATAATCTGCTTCCATAACCAATTACAGACCTCTAGAAACCCTTTAGGGAAGTTAGAGGGACAGCAAAGGAGAGGAAGACCCTCAGCCAGGTGAGTTGATGCAGTGACTGCAGCAATGACTTGAGGGTGTCAGAAATTGTGAGGGTGGCACAGGGTAGGACAGGGTTCATATCTGTGGTTCATAGAGTCACTGTGAGTTGTGCTCTACTTGCTGGCACCCAAAAACCCAACTCTGTCCTCTCAGTTGCTATAAATTGGAATCAGTTCAACAAAATTGATTTTAGGTGTATTTGTGCGGTGGGAGCATATGAGACATATATTTTGTAAATCTTGTCTCTCAGCCTGTGACTTGCTCTTTTTCTCAATGCTTATTTATTGGAAGTGTTTAACTTTGATAATGAAAGTTTAATTTGTCACCTTTTAAAAATTGTGTAGTGCATTTTCTATCCTTTCTAGAACAATCTTTCCTATTCTAAGATGGTGGGAGAAAGATGGACAATTGCTTCCTGTGTGACATGTAGCCTCTGAATACCTGCTGGAGGGCCAGCTATGAATTGTTTCTGACTGAATGGTGTATAAAAACAACAAACTCTTAAGATATAAAGATATTTTACTTTCTTTTCTTCTAGAAGGTTTCTAGTTTTAGCCTTTGCATTTAGGTCTGCAACACATTTCAAATTTATTTTTGTGTGTGTTGTAAAGTAAGAGCTAAAGTATATTTTTCCAGTTATTCAGAACTATGTGTTGAAAAGACTTTTCTTTCTCTATTAAATTATCTTGGTGGTACCATGTCAAAAATCAATTTACCAAAGTGAGTCTATTTCGCACTCTATTCTATTGATTTATTTATTTGTCCTGATGCCAATACCACAACTACTTGATTTCTACAATTTTATAACAAGTACCAGAGTCAAGTATGTATGTTTTCTGTCTTTGCTCTTCTATTTAGAGTATTTTGGCTCTCTTGGGTCTTCACATCTCCTATATATTTTATAATCAGCTTGTTTATATTTGCAATTAAAAATCTAATGAAATTTTGCCTAGAATTACACTTTAATCTATGGATCAATGTAAGGATTATATTAGGTCAAGTTGCCTAGGAAATAGACTAAGATTTATATGCAGGAGTTTTATTAGGGAGTGCTCTTACAAACAGTACCATGAGGGGTGAGGGGAGTGTCACCGACCAGAGGAAGGAGTTAAAGTGCATTTTGGGTTGGACTGCTAAGCAAAAAATTTGGCAATTGAAATCCATTAGGTGTCAGAAGCCTTGAAAATTGGCTTTTCTAGCCATCGTGTTAGTGCCCATTGAGGGGCATTGTCTCCACCTACCTTAACTGTGGACACATGATCTTGCAAATGATCAACAGCTGTAGGACCAGTGTCAAAGAAACACTTTCCACATGGTGAGAAACGGTGTTGAAGGTGGTGGGAGAGGGTGAAGAGATTATGGCACTAAAAAAAAAAAAAAAAAAAAAAATTAAGGCCCAAAAAAAAAAAAAAAAGATTATGGCACTGCTTTGAGAGGAACCAAAAGAACCCTGGAGATGGCGTCACAGTTAAAGTTTTGGCTTATTTGCTGATTGAAGGAAAGGCTAACTTGTAATTGCTCTGAGATAAAGTTTGCTGATGACTGAGGAAACCAGAGGCTTCTTGCATTTGTGCTGCTGAACTGAAACCTGGACTTTCACTAATGAACTGTCTTACTGTTAAACTCGCTTAGGACTGTTGAACTAAACCTGGACTTATATTGGTAATATTCTTTGTCTCCCTCACACCTAACCTATCTACCTGATAAACCACACAGCTGTGAGAAAATTCTGTAAGTCAGTTTGCAGTGAACATTGAATCCAATTATTGGTAGGGGAAAAAATTCAGGAACAGATCAGGTGGCATGTCTGACCATGTAGTTGTTTGTACAGTAGTATGGATGTTATTCATGGGAACAGTTCTCCTTTACGAAGCAGGCAGAAGTCAGACTTAACCTCTCTCCCATCGCATCTGCTTCTTTCCCAGCCACTCTGGGAGAAAGATGAGGCAGTCTGCTCATTAGGATTTGCAACTGTGGAAATCCAAAAGAGAGTGGCCATGTGTTTGAAGTGGTTTCTGTGTGCTCTGCAGTTGGCGTGGATGGCCCTTCATATTTGTCCCATCTTGAGGCAGAGGGTTATTGACTTCTTGTCCCTCAAAGTGGCTGCCACTGAAAGAAGGCTGAGGCCATAATCTCAAGTAACAGCTCTCTTCCAGTGAGGGCAAGGCTCAGAAAGGGGCTCACCTGAGAGCCACTAGCTGTCAACACTTCAAGCAGCTGGGAAAAGAAGGCCTCTGTTCTCAAGGGAGGCATCTGGTGGTACAGCACAGTGTCTGGCCAAGCCCAAGAATGATGGGCAAGAAAATAAACATCTTAATAACATGGGTTTTCTAAGCTGTGAACAGGGCATGTTTCTCATTTGTTTGTTATTTTTGTTGTTAGGTGATATTGAGTTGACAATGACTCAGCAACTCTGTAAACAATAGATCTGACTCTTGCCTTATCCTGCACCATCCTTACCATCTCTGAGACGCTCAGGTTCATTGCTGGAATCACTGTGTCAGTGCATCTTGTTGAGGGTCTTCCTCTCCTTCTCGACTCTGTACCTTTCCCAGAATGATGTCTGTTTCCAAGGACTGGCCCTTCCTGACAACACATACAAGGGATGTAAGAGGACGTTTCACCATCTTTGCCTCTAAAAAAGCACTCTAATTGTACTTCCTCCGAGACAGACTTGTGTGTTCTTTTGGTAGTCCACAAAATATTCAATACTCTTAGCCAACACCACAATTTGGAGGGATCAATTATTCTTTGGTATTCCTTATTTATTGTTCAACTTTCAGATGCATAGGAAGCAAACAAAAATATCACAACTTAGATCAGATACACCTTAGTCTTTAAAGTAACATTTTGCTCTTTAGCACTTGGAGAGGTCCTTGACAGCATATTTTCCTAAAGCAATATGTCTTTTGATTTTTTGACTGATTATCATTAGTATTGCATTTGGATCCAAGTACTTCAATCTTTCTCCATTTATCACCTATGGGTCGAGTAGTGAAGATTTTTGTTTCCTTGATGTAGATATAATCCATATTGAAGGCTATAGTCTTTGATCTTCTGCATTAAATGCCTCAAGTCTTCTCAAAATTCCATAAACAAGGTTTTGTCATCTGCAAAGTGCAGACTTCTGATGAGTCTTCCTCTAGTCCTGATGTCACATTCTCCTTCATATATTTTTCACCTACTGGAACGATCTGTTTGGTGTCCAGATTGAATAGGTATGGAGAAAGAATGCAGTTCTGATTCATACCTTTCCTGATTTTAAATTATATAATGTTCTCTTGTTTAGTTTGGACAATTACTTCTTGGTCTAGGTATAGGTTTTACATGAGCATAATTAAGTGTCCAGAGTTCTTATTCTTAGTGGTATCCATCATTTGTTATGTTCCACACAATGAAACTCCTTTACATAGTCAATAAAACACAAGTAAATGTCCATCTGGTTTTTTATTTCAGCCAGAACCATCTGACATCAGCAATAATATATATCCCTTGATCTATATTCCAGTGATAACTCTCATTTCACTTATTTAGGTCTTCTTTAAATTCTCCTAGTCATGTTTTGTAGGTTTGGTGAATATGTCTTGCATGCTTTTGTTAAGTTTTTGGTAAGGATTTCACATATTTTTTACAATATTCTAAAAGAAATGTAAAAATTCCATTTTCAGCATTTTGCAATTAGTGCACGACTAGATAATTTGTCTTTGTGTGTTGACTTTGTACCCTAGAACCTTGTAAAATTAATTTTTTAAAGTCTTATAGCTTCTGTTGGAATTGTGATGTTGAACACTGTGACACTTATGTGTCAAATGTGATAGTGGTTACCCATGGTGGACAGTGTTTGGTGGAGCTCCCTGATTAAAACAAGCTTGGAAGCAGGAGTGGCATCCACTTCTGAAATAGCTTGCCTCTGGAAACCCTATGAACTTGGAGAAATGATAAAAGTTATACAAGTGTGTTCAAGTCTTTCGGTCATAGGGTCACTATGAGTCATCTATGACTTGACAAAACTTAACAACAATATTCAAAAATGGCCATGAATCTAGTTGCTGGAAAAAAAAATACATTTTTCACATCACAGTAACTTAAAAGAGGCATCACTTATCTCAGTTTTCCATGTGTAATTTTAGGAATTTGAATCCAAGTGCAGTTGAATTACTCTCCCTCTCACACTAGGCACACTTCAGGATCTAACAAGCCTGCCTTCAGCCAGGCTACATTTCATTCTGGGTTCAGCATCCTCCAAACTCACCTACCTGGTGGTTAGAACAGTATTCTGTTCCCTGTGATTGTAGGCCTGAGGCCTTGCTTTCTTGCTGGTCATCCTTTGGCGGCTGCTGTCAGTTTCTAGATTTAAAAACCTGTGCTCACTGCCATTAATTTACTTCTGACTCTTAGCCTACCCTTTGTCAGATTTCCAAGGCTATAGGGTCTCTATGAGTCACAGGCGAGTCAACGGCACATAACAACAACAACATAAATCATAATGGCAGACTATCAATCATTCTCCTCAGAACAGCTGGTAAACCCGAACTACAGGAAAGGAATGACTTCTGGGTTGGCAGCACAACATGCCACCAGAGCTTCCTCATCTAGAAGTTTCTTGCAATTCCTTGACACATTACCCTCTCAAAAACATAAAATGGGGATATGATTAAGACCAGCAAGAACACTTAAGTTCAGAATCTTATGTATAGAATGTAATCACAGGAATTACTATTCATCCTTTGCCACATAAAAGAATCTAATCAAGGGATTGACCAGTCCTTCTTTACCTTATTCTAATGGTCTGGATTGGTAAGTCATAGGTCCCATTCATACACAGGAAGGTGCATGCGCAAATGTCTAATGCAACAACTACTGTCAAATGGACTGCGACTGATGGAAATCCCATGTGTGTGAGTAGAAATGCAATTAATTTTCATAGTTTTTAATCACTGATTTTTTTTTCCTTAACAGTAGATTAACCAAAACTTTCTTCTCAGGTGTATTAGGGAAGTCTCAAACCCACACCCCGGGATTCTAGGATTTCACTATTATTGTTGTCATGTGCTTTTGAGTCTGAACTGGCTCAGAGCTGACACTCTCAGAGGATTTTCAGCAGCTGTAAACTGCCCAGGAGCAGATTTTCCATCTTTGTCCAGAGAGGACTTTGCTAGCAGCCCATAAAGGATCAATGTGTTTTACTTAAGGTGGAAGACTATTTTCTTCAGATAAACTGTTTCAAACACATCTCAAACAGACTGAAGCACAATTCTATTGATTGAAGTAAGGGTGGGGCTGTTTGCAAATTAGAGTTAGATCATCTCTTAACCCACTGAGAAACAATTAGCGGGGAATGAGTGTTACTGATTATGAAAAGACACCTGGCAAGGAAATCAAGGTTCTTGTTCACTTAGGTAACCTCAAGTATAAACCGAGGTCTGGTTGCCTAGAAACACAACCCAATCTGGGACAAGCCTGTGCCAATACTTTCCTTCAAATTCAACACTAAAACAAGGAGTGCTAACAATGATAAGTTGAGAAACAGATCCGTGGAGTTACAAATGAAACATAAATGAACAAACTACCATCAGGGCTTCAACATGTTGGAAGCCTGAGGGCAGAGGGGGCCGACTGGGTGAGAAAGGTGAGATCAGCAGTCCACAGTACAAAAAATACATGGGCCTGTAGCCCCAAACACCCCCTTTCCCATGCCCCCACATGGCATTGCCTTCTGCCCCTCACTGTTCTCACCACTGTGTTCTATTTACACTTCTTTCTTAATCCCTCCCTTAGTTCTCACCTTAAAAAGTTGTCTTTTCTGCATTTTGTCACAAACATGGACCTGCTTTCCTTTGCACTTTGACATGTGTTTCTCCAATGCCCGTGCACGATCTCCATCTTAATCTCTTGCCATTTAATCAGAACCAACTCATAACTGACCCTCCAGTAGGTATACAAGACTTTAAATCAAAGATTGCCTTTCTCTCACAGAGCTCTTGGTGAATTTCAACTCCCTGTAGACCTTGATTCAAATCCACCAGTTGTTCTGTGAGAGAATGATGGGCAATCTCCTCCCATGCAATTTTCTGACTCTGAAAACCCATGGGAGGGTCAACAATAGGCCGATTCTGACTCAGTGGCACACAACAACAACAATAACATAGGTCAAGCAAGCAAAGCACACCCATGCTTGCTCTCTCTCCCTATTTTTCTCTCATTGCCCTTATAAGTAAGTCAGAGCTTACTCATACCTGACCCTCCAATAGATTTTCAGAGGCAGTAAATTGCACAGAAGGAGATTACCCATCTTTCTTTCACCAAACAGCTGATGGATTTGAATTACCTATGCATTGCGATGGGAAAGTCTGCTGTTAGGGACCTCTCCAAAGTTCTGAAGAGCAAGGTGTCTCTCTGGAGACTAAGGTGTGTCTGATTCAGGCCATGGTCTTTGCAATCACTTGTTATGCATCAGAGAGTTGGACAATGACCAAGGAGGATAGAAGGAGAATTGATGCCTTTGAACTGTGGCGCTGCAGAAGAGTATTGAGGGTACCATGGACTGCTAGGAAAACAAACAGATTCATCCTGGAGAGGGTTAAACCGGGCGGCTCCTTGAAGGAAAGGATTCTGAAGCTCCGTCTAACATACTTTGGACATGTTGTAAGGAGGAACCAGTCCTTGGAGAGGGACATCATGATTGGGAGGGTGGAGGGACAACGCAGGAGGGGTAGGCCCTCTATGAGGTGGATTGACTCAGTGACTGGGGTAATCAGGATGGGTGTATCAGAGACAGTGTGATTGGCACAGAACAGAGCAGAGTTTAAGGCTGTTGTACATAGGGTCGCTATGAGTCTCAAGCAACTTGATGGCACATAACAACAACAACAACCTTTGGGTTGGCAGCACAACGCCTTACCCACTGAACAGTACTTCTCAAATGGGAGCTATACTGTCCCCTAGGGACCAGTGGCAATATCTGGAGACATTTTTGATGGTCACAACTGGGGGGTGTGTTAAGGGTGTGCTACTGACATCTAGGAGGGAGAGGCAAGGGATACTATCAACAAGTCAATCTTCAACCCCTAACCAAGACTATAGACTCACATTTCTTAGGGGAAAAAATACATCTGGGGCGTGGAAGTGAGGGAAGACTGTCTCAATATGTTCTTTATGGAATCAATGATGGGGGAAATTTCATTGGGAAATGAAATTCCTAATGCTAGGAATTTCTCAGGGTGAAGAATTTGTTTTCTCAAGTCCTTTTGCAAGAAATACAGTTGCTAGTGGAAGAAAGTCCTGACTTTGATATACAGCACTTCCTAGAATTAAACATGAATTTGAAATATATTAGTCTTGATTTTTCCAGGGAGAAGAGCAGGTAGGCCAATGATCCACCCATCTAGGCCTTCATTGAGAAGAGTGTGTGTTTTTTCTGGTCCCAAAGCCACCTTTAGATGTTTTAGGCCAATAATTTCCTTAATGGCACCCAGTGACCTAGAAGAATGAATGTGCCTTTAAATAATGAGTTTTATGACCTCCCCAAAGGCCCTAATTAATGTGGCAGTTGAGCACTCTAATGTTGGAAACAAAAGTGGTGGTTTTAAAAATACTTCATTCTTCCTGTTGAAAAACAATTCTCAGATTACCGTCTTTCTTGTTTAAAGGCATTCCTCCTGTTAAAAAAAGGATACAATCATACAAAAAAATCATAAAAGGGCATAAACTTTGTCTAGAGGTAAAGAGTAAGAATATCTTACTATATGTAATATTTTATTCTGCCCAGAGTATTGAAAGAGTCTTGTGATAAGATGGCTGGTAGATATGATTCGATATTCTAGGATAATACTTGGTATTTCACTCGATATTCTAGGATAATACTTGGTGTTTCCTTTAGCCAGTTAACATTTTATTATTCACACAAATTTTTATGAAATCTTGTTGGAATTCGCTGAGATGTTAAGCTTTTACAGAAAGAAAATGGTAGACTATAAGAATGTGTAAAACTTGGCAGTCTTTCCATTTAGTATTCTTTAAAGTTGCTTAAGTTGTTCCAAGTTTTTTCACTCTTTGTTTGGGACGATCCCAGGAAATAGTTTATTCCAGAATGGGACTTGGGGAGACCTCAAGGTGGTGGAGACCACAGTAGTGAATAACGTCTAAGAGACGTGGAGTCAGAATTTATTTTAAAATCAGAAAAAGGTCTTACAACATTGAGGACAAAGTTTGCGGCCTTGTTGTTCAGAATAATTAAGTGGAGATCAGTCCAGGAATGTGGCCTCTTTGATCCACACAGCTGTAGAAGGTTCTGGGAAGAAAGTCTCCTCACTTCCTGTAGCTGTGGGTTGCTCCACTGGGACTTCCTGTCATAGGCTGTCCTGCAGGCTCCAGTGATTCTCCCCTAAACTTTTCTTCCTACCAGTTTCCATCCTGTCTCTAAGCAAAAAAATGAAAGAGTGAGCTCATTGAAATGGATTCCAAAGATATAGTTTATGGCAGAGCTGCTTTTTAGAAAATACAAATTCTACTGAGTAATTTTCATTTTAGCTCGTAAAAAAATTGAGGCAGAAATGAGGAAGAGGGACTGCCCTTTAAGAAGCCAAAATAGAAGTTTTATTTAATTCAGCTTCCAAAATAGAGTCCCTGGGTGCAGCCCATTGGACATGGTTCCAACTACTGTGATAATAGAGGGCAAACAATTTCATTTTACTTGTATATGGTACTTTCCTTTTTAAACTTGGCCTGGTGTTCCAACAGAGGAAATTATTTTGGCATTGTGAAAGTGTGCATTTCTGAGTCCCTTGAGAAGTTTTTAATTGAGTTTCATGGTGCTTTCCACTTTTAATTTTATTGTCACAGACGTCAATGTTTATTTAATAGTACATAGAAAATGTATTGTCTTGTTAAAGAAATAGTCTAAAGGCATAGAATTACAAATCCTCTGAGTCGATTGCGATGGTATAAATAAGTAACACATGCAATTTTATAGGCTTACTCTTTCTCACTTCCAAGTAAAGCACACCTAAGAGTAATTCAATATTTTGTGTTGATAACATAAAATGTAAACAAAAAGGCCTGCTCTGGCCATAAAAGTTTGAAGCTACTGAATGATGATAATGCCTTAAATTTGTAAACACTTCAGCAATTTTCATGTACTTTATGCATATTGTTCCTGCTGATTGCCATTGAAAAGGAACTGATCCATAGCTGACCCTCCAGTAGATTTTTAGAGGCAGGAAATCTCATGGAAGATGATTACCCCTCCTCTCCTTTGGAGCTGCTGATGGGTTCAAACCATGTACCGTTAGGTTGACAGCACAGCTATTGCCACTAGGCTACCAGTGCACCCTTTCTTTATGCATATATTCTCTTATTTGAGTTTTTTCAACAGTGATTCCATCAAGAAGACCTAGCAAGCATTACACAGTAGGTGTGTATGGTATCTACATTTCAAATGTGGAAGAGTAAGATTTTTTAGAAATTGTTGTTGTTATGTGCCATCGAGTCGTTTGCTTCTCATAGTGACCCTATGCACAAGAGCTCTAAACGCTGTTCTATCCTGTGCCAACCTAGCCATCTCAAACACACTTATTCCCACTGCTCCAGTCACAGAATCGATCCATCTCATTGAAGGCCTTCCTCTCCTTCGCTGCCCCTCCACTCTGCCAAACATGATGTCCCTCTCCAAGGACCTGTCCTTCCTTGCAATATGCCCAAAATATGTCAGACGAAGCTTCAGAATCCTTGACTCCAAGGAACATTCCGGCTTCACCTTCTCTAGGACAAACCTGTTTGTTCTCCTAGCAGTCTATGGTATATTCAACACTCTTCTCCAGCACCAAAGCTCAAAGGCATCAATTCTCTTTCTATCAACCCGATTCACTGTCCAACTCTCCGATGCAGAGCACATAATTGCGAAGACTATAGCCTGGATCAGGCGCACCTTAGTCTCCAGCCTGATGTCTTTGCACTTCAGTACTCTTGAGAGGCCCCTCAAAGCCAACTTTCCCAATGCAATTCATCTCTTGATTTCCTGGCTGCTGTTACCAAGAGTCTTGATTGTGGAGCCAAGCAAACTAAAACTGTTAACTATCTCAATCTCTTC